>NC_051067.1:132906101-133230670 GCF_004664715.2 Peromyscus leucopus | reverse complement strand
AGATTTTTGGCTGAGTCTTGGAAGTTCAATTTTCTGAATGTTCTGTTAGTGTGATGGGTGCGGTGTCCCTATGCCCAAAGACTATAGATGTCAGCTCTGTATCTATCTCAAGTCAAAGGCATCTACTTTCAGAAAGAAGACACTAAATGTCTTATTTTGACTTGAATATCAAGTCATCAAAATGTACTTAAAATACTTGTTGGGACTTGACCAGAATGTACTAGAAGGCCTTCCTATCAAAGAACAGGTCACTTCTAAAGCAACAGCAGGAGTCTCTGCCCTGGTAAGAAGTTGAAATGTGTTTGTGGGTGGAGAACTCTCTACTCCCCTGTCCTGAGTTCCATGCTTTCTTTGTTACAGTTAACCTCCTCTTTGAATAACAATAATGTAGAAATTTATTCCCTTTCACTAAAGGGACATGATATAAATGTCTCAGAGTACTGGTAACAGATACATCCAGAAAAACTGTATAACCAACCTCTGATATTAGACTGTTAAAGGAGACTCCTACCTAAAAAAATGAAATAAGGTCACCATATCTCAGCTTTCAACTCAGGCAGAGGTCCCCTGCTTGACCAGAGGTTATACCAGATAGATTATCTGCATACGGATCCCCCCCCACTCTCTCTGTGCCTGCCCACTCTACCTGCAACCCCCTTTCCCCTTCTCACCTAGTCTCAGCTCCCAACTCAGGTGGAGACCCCCTCCTAGACAGCAGGCTACACCTGCCAGAAAACCAGAGAGGACACAGAAACCGAGGAATGAAACACCCACCTAACAAGGACAAACTCAAATATCGGTACCTAGACCCAAACCCAGATGCTTAGACAACAGCTTAAGAATATAATCAATAGTGGCCAAGGAAATATGTTACCATCAGAGCCCAGCTATCCTACTACAAAAAGCCCTGAATATTTTAACCTTAAAACCAACTTTATGAAGGTGATAGAGGTCCTTAAAGAGGAAATGAATAAATACCTTAAGAAGAGTCAAGAAAGCCAAGAAAAAGCAAACAGTTGAAGAAAATGAATAAAACTGTTCAAGATCTGAAAATGGAAATAGAAGCAATAAAGAAAACACAAACTGAGGGGATTCCGGAAATGGAAAATCTGGGTAAGCAAGCAGAACTGCACACGCAAGCATCACAAACAGAAAACAAGAGGTGGAAGAGAGAATCTCCGGTGTTGAAGATACAAAAGAAGAAATAGATAATAGGTCAAAGTAAATGTTAAATCTAAAAAATTCCTGACCCCAAACATCCAGGAAATCTAGGATACTATGAAAAGACCAAACTTAATAATAATAGGACTATAAAAAGGAGAAGAATCCAAACTCAAAAGCTGAGAAAGTATTTTCAACAAAATCATAGAAGAAATTTTTCCTAATGTAAAGAAGACATGCCTATAAAGGGACAAAAAGTTTACAGAAAACCAAATAGATTGGATGAGAAAAGGAAGTCCCCTTGCCACATAATAATCAAAACACTAAATATACAGAAGAAAGAAAGAATATTAAAAGCTGCAAGGGAAACAAGCAAGTAACATATAAAGGCAGAGCTATTAAAATTACACCCAACTTCTCAATGGAGACTCTAAAAGCCAGAAGGGCCTGGACAGATATCCTGCAGATTTGAAGAGACCACAGATGCTAGCCCATATTGCTACACTCAGCAAAACTTTCAATCATCATAGATGGAGAAAACAAGATATTCCATGATAAAGTCAAATTTAAACCATATATATATCCATAAATCAAACCCTAAAGAAGGCACTAGAAGGAAAACTCCAACCCAAGGAGGTAAACTACACTCATGAGAATGCAAGAAATAATCTCACACCAGCAAAATCAAAAGAAGGGAAGCGCGCGCGCGCACACACACCCACACACCCACACACACCCCAGCACCGCCTTAAAAAAGAAATAGAAATTAACAATCATTTGTCATTGATCTTTCTCATTATCAATGGTCTCAAGTCCCCAATAAAAAGACACAGACTAACAGAATGGATGTGAAAACAGGATCCATCCTTCCACTGCATACAAGAAACACACCTCAACATCAAAGATAGACATTACCTCAGAGTAAAGGGTTAGAAAAACATTTTCCAAGCAAATGTACCTAAGAAACAAGCTGGTGTAGCCATTCAAACCAAAATTAATAAAAAGAGATGTAAAGGACAATTCATACTCAGTAAAGGAAAAATCCACAGATGATGTTTCAATTCTTTTTTTAAATTTTTTTTTTTTGTATTTTTTGATGTTTCAATTCTTAACAGAATTGTTAACCACCCCCAAATGGGTACCCACAGTTGTAAAAGAAACACTATGAAAGCCTAAATCATACATTGACCCTCACACATTGATGGTGGGAGACTTCAATACCGTTCTCTCACCAATGAACAGGTCAGCCAGACAACAACTAAAGAGAGAACTATTGGAGCTAACAGTCATTATAAACCAAACGAACCTAACAGGTATCTACAGAACATTTTACCCAAAAATATACCTTTTTCTTGGCACCTCACAGAACCATCTCCAAAACTGACCACATACTCAGTCACAAAGCAAGTCTTAACAGATACAATAAAATTGAAATAACTCCCTGTATCCTATCAGACCACCAGGGATTAAAGCTGGATTTCAACAACAGAAACCTTACAAACTCGTGGAAACTGAACAATTCTCTATCGAAAGAAAATTGAGTCAAAACAGAAATTAAGAGATTAAAGACTTTCCAGAATTCAATGAAAATTAATACACAACATAGCCAAACATATGGGACACAATGAATATGGTGCTAAGAATAAAGTTCATAGCACTAAGTGCCTACATAAAAAAAATTGGAGCGATCTCATACAAGCAACTTAACAGAACACCTGAAAGCTCCAGACCAAAAAGAAGTCAATACACCCAAGAGGAGTAGAGGGCAGGAAATAATCAAATTGAGGGCTGAAATCAATAAAATAGAAACAAAGAGAACAATACCAAGAATCAATGAAACAAAGAGTTGGTTCTTTGAGAAAATCAACAACATAGACAAACCCTTATCCAAACTAACCAAAAGACATAGAAAGAATATCCAAATTAAGAAATCAGGAATGAAAGGGGGGCATAGCAATGGATATCAAAGAAATCCAATGAACCATTAGGTCATACTTTAAAAACCTGTACTCTATAAAATCAAAAAAATCTAAAAGAAATGAATACTTTCCTCGAAAGATACTACTTACCAAAGTTAAATCAAAATCAGATAAAGAATTTAAATAGACCTATAACCCCTAATGAAGTAGAAGCGGTTATTGAAAGTTTCCCAGCCAAAAAGGCCCAGGGCCAGATGGTTTTAGTGTATAATTCTACAAGACATTCAAAGAAGAGCTAATGCCAATAATCCTCAAATTATTCCACAAAATAGAAACAGAAGGAACATTGCCCAATTCATTTTATGAGGCCAAAGTCACCCTGATACCGAAACCACACAAAGATTCAATAAAGAAAGACAATTACAGACCAATCTCCCTTATGAATATAGATGTAAAAATACTCAAAATACTCTCGCAAACTGAATCCAAGAACACATAAAGAAGAACATACACTATGACCAAGTAGGCTTCATTGCAGAGATGCAGTGATGGTTCAACATATGAAAATCAATCAATATAATCCACCAAATAAACAAACTGAAAGGAAGAAAAGCACACACACAACCATCTTATTAGATGCCTCCAAAGCCTGTGACAAAATCCAACACATCTTCATGATAAAAGTCTTGGAGAAATTAAGGACAAAGGGACATACCTCAACATAATAATGGCAATTTACAGCAAGCCTATGGCCAACATTAAATTAAATGAAGAGAAACTCAAAGCAATTCCACTAAAATCAGGAACAAGACATGGCTGTCCATTTTCTCCATATCTATAAAATATAGTACTTGAAGTTCTAGTTAGAGTAATAAGACAACTGAAAAAGATCAAGTGGATACAAATTGGAAAGGAAGAAGTCAAAGCATTCCTATTCACAGATGTTATGGTAGTATATATAAGCAACTAAAAAAATTCTATCAGGGAACTCCTCCAGCTGATAAATACCTCAGTGAAGTGGCTGGATACAAAATTAACCCAAAAAATTAGTAATCCTCCTATAAACATATGACAAATGGCTTGAGAAAGAAATCAGGGAAACAACTCCCCTCACAATAGCCAGAGATAATATATAAAATATCTTGGGTGTAACTTTAACTAAGCAGGTGAAAGACTTATATGATAAAAACTTTTAGTCTTTGAAGAAAGAAATTGAAGAAGATATCACAAGATGGAAAGATCCCCTGTGCTCATGGATTAGTAGGATTGATATAGTAATAATAGGCATTCTACAAAAAAGCAGTCTACAGATCCAATGCAATCACCATCAAAACTCCAACATGATTCTTTACAGACCTTGAAAGGGCAATAATCAAATTCACATGCAAAAACAAAAAATTAAGATAGCTGAAACAATGCTGAATCATAAAAGAACTTTTAGAGGTATCACCATCCATGATTTAAAGCTATACTACAGAACTATAGTAATAAAAATCTCTTAGTATTGGATTTAAAATAGACATATTGATCAATAGATTTGAATTGAAGACCCAGATATAAATACACACATATATGAACTACTGATTTTTGATAAAGAAGCCAGAAATACACAATGGAAAAAAGACAGCATCTTTGACAAATGAATGTCAGCACATAGAAGAATGCAAATAGATCCATATCTATCACCTTGCACAAAACTTAAGTCCAAGTGCATCAAACCAGATACACTGGACCTGATAGAAAAGAAAGCCGGGAATAGCTTTGAACTCACTGGCACAGGACACCACTTCCTGATCCAAATATTGATAGCATGGGTACAAAAATCAACACTTAATAAATGGGACCTCATGAAATTGAAAAGCTTCTGTAAGGAAAAGGAAATCAAAGGGCAGACTGCAGAATGGGAAAAGATTTTCACCAACTCCACATCCAATAGATGGTTAATATCTAAAATATATAAAGAACTCAAGAAAGTAGACATCAACAAACCAAAAAATCCAATTAAAATGGGGTACAGATCTAAACAGAGAGTTCTCATTAGGAATCTCAAGTGGCTGAGAAACACTTAAAGAAATGTTCAATATCCTTAGCCATGTTCAACATTTTTAGCCACCAGGGAAGTGTAAATCAAAACTACTTTGAGATTTCATCTTATACCTATCAGAATGGCTAGATTAATCACACAAGTAAGAACTCATCCTGCTGAAGATTTGGAGCAAGGGGAACACTCCTCAATTGCTGGCAGGAATGCAAACAGCTACTATGGAAATTAATATGGTGATTCCTCAGAAAATTGGGAAGATATCCACCTCAAGACCTAGGAATTCAACTCTTGGGCATATACACAAAGGACACTCCATCTGACTGCAAAGAAACTTGATCATCTCTGTTCATAGTGGCTTTGTTCATAATGGTCAGAAAGTGGAAACAACCTAGATGTCTCTCAACTGAGGAATGGATAAAGAAAATATAGTACATTTACACAATGTACTGAGTATTAATCAGCTGTTAAAAACAATGACATCATGAAATTTGCAGGCAAATGGATGGAACTAGACAATAGTCATCCTGAGTGAGTTAATCCAGACCCAGAAACACAAACATGGTATGTACTCACTTATAAGTTAGCTGTTAAGTCAATGACAACTGTGCTACAAACCACAGATCCCTAAAGGCTAAGTAACAAGGAGGGCTCTAAGGGGGATGCATGGATCTTCCTGGAAAAGGAAAATATAATAATAGATTTTGTGGGTGAGACTAGGGGTAGGTGGGGATGAAAACAGGAGAGATCACATGGGGGTGAGGGATGGAGAGAGAGTGCAGGGAGAGATTACTAGAATTGGAGGGCATTTGGAGGGGGCAATGTGGAAATACAGTGTAGTGGAAACTTACGGAACCTGTGAGGGTGACTCCAGCAAGGACTCCTAGTAATGGAGGATATGGAGCCTGAACTACCCATCTTCTGTAAGCAGGTTAAGTTTCCAGTGGTGGGACTGGGACACCAATCTAGCCATAAAACCTTTGACCTAAGGTCTATCCTGCCTGCAAGATGTAAGGGGCAATGGAGGCACAGAACTTCTGGGGGTGGCCAACCAATAACTGGTTTAATTTGAGGTTTGTGCCATGAAAGGGAATCCATGCTAAACACTGCCTAGATGACCAGGAACTGGAGACTGGGTAGCTCAGGGGAGGAAAATCAATTAAATGATTCCTAATGATATTCTGTTATACTCATAGATCAGTGCCTAGCCCAATTATCATCAAAGAGGCTTCCTCTGACAGCTAATGGGAGCAGATGAAGAGACCCACAGTCAAACATTAGGCAGAGAGGAGTCAAAATTGGAGATCTCCATTGGGTACCTCCTTTTGGAGCTCAAGGAACCATGTGGAAGATGGGGAAGAAGAATTGTAGGAGCCGGAGGGGTTGAGGACACTATGAGAGCATGGCCCACAAAATCAACTAAGCAGTGCTCATAGGAGCTCATAGAGACTGAAACAGCAATCACTCTGTAGCTAGGTTCTTTGCAAACATGTTATTTTTGTAAGCTTGGTGTTTTGTGGGACTCCTAACAGAGGGAGTGGAAGTGTCTCTGAATCTGTTGTCTGCTCTTGGGACCCTTTTCCTCCTATTGAGTTGCCTTGTCCGGCCTATATGTGGGTTTGTGCTTAGTCTTTTTGTAACTTGTTGTGCCTTGTTTGGTTGATATTCCTAGGTGGCCTGCTCTTTTCTGAAGGGAAACAGAGGAGGATTGGATCTGGGAGAGAGGGAAGGTGTGTGTTGGGAGGACTGGGAAGAGTGGAGGGAGAGAAAACTGTGGACAGGATGTATTGTATGAGAGAAGAATTTTTATAATGAAATAAAATAAAACAAAATATTGTTTAATCATGGAAAGATATATTGCATTGGCTTTTATTTATGAACTCAAAGCTGAAAACATTCTTTCTTGACTGCTTGGAAAATCTCCTATGGATATTATCTGAAGAGCAACCAGCTAGCTTGTGCTTTAAAACTGATGACAATCACTAAGATGCACTATCCACACACATGTTTTGGTCAGAGAACTTCAGGTTGAGTCCTAGTAAGGCAATTGCTGAGAACACCAGATACTTTGACTAAAATCTTAAGGTTTATACTTGTCAGAAAATAGTGTTATGTTATTGTGTGGGCCACTTTTTGCAAGATTTACTCAATTTAGTAATGGTCAACATGGCTGGTTGAAGCCCTTAGGCTTAGGGATTTCTAGCCATTTGAGGTGAGCTCTAGTTTCCTGAATTATATGAGTTAAGGAAGACAATGGAAAACTGACTCTTAAATTAAGACATTTGTCGTTAGAATCCTTTTGGAGGCTTGCTCTCCATATGTCTAAAGAATGTATTGAAGAATAAAAGGTTTTACACTCTGTGCTTATAGACAAGAAATTTTAACATGCATTTTCCATAAAAATTTCTGCATCATTTTATCAGAGTTGTTAAATTTCTACTCTTGCAGTTATACCTAAAGTTAACCCAGGTGCTATTAATTAGTGTTCAATTTTCCTTGAACTTGGTATTAAAAGAAAAACTACTCCCTGGCATTTCAGAGGGAAGTCATTCAGGGAGAAACACATAAATCTGGGTATTATTTTACCTGGCAATCCAAGATAGGCTGGAATAAAAGAAAGCAAGTCTCTCTCTGGAAAAAAAAAAAAAACCAACTACAAGTCAAGTTTTCTTCATGAATCATTACTTGGAATTAATTCAGTTATTTTCTTAAGTTCAAAATATACTATATTTAATTTAGAATAATAAAGATGCCAATGTAACCCCAATGCACTTTTGTTAAGAAGTATGGATTACAAGCTTTGCTCTTGCATTCTGTCTTGTTCAGAGTTTCCCTGGGCTGAACTTAAGTCTGGAATTGTCTTTTCTCAGATTTCAAGCTCTTGATATGCATTTAAGTCATCAGAGTCACCGATGCAGAGCCCCATGGATGCTGAAACCAAAGTTTTTTGATACCCACATCTCACACCAGCTTTTAACCCTTTTAGAGAATTCATTTGTGATAGTAAATGTTAAGAGCCTGACTCATTAGGTTCTGAATGAAATTTTCTAAGCTTCCTCTTAGGCTGGCTTCTCCTTACTTCCTCTTCAAGCTATTCCTTAAGTTAGATGGGTAAAAGGACTGGAGAGAAAAGTCAGAAATGAATTACAGTGTTTAATAATCATTACATATTACTAAAATGTTTATGATTTCACAATTTTTATATAGAAAGACAGTTTAAATTACTTTAAAATTACCCTTCTAAATATAAATCTCAGTGCAGATCTGAGGGTAGATACCACCTACCTCTTCACATGGGTGTAAGAATTGTGCAGCTAGA
The DNA here is from genome assembly GCF_004664715.2 of Peromyscus leucopus. NCBI lineage: Eukaryota > Metazoa > Chordata > Mammalia > Rodentia > Cricetidae > Peromyscus > Peromyscus leucopus. The sequence goes on along the minus strand of NC_051067.1, from coordinate 133,222,230 downwards.
GACAAAGCTGGATTGCAGAGTGAGATGATGTTTCTAGAAGCTGAGTGTGGTGGCTCACACTTGTAATCCCAGAACTTGGGAGGTGGAGATGGGAAGATCAGGAGTTCACAGTCATCCTTAGTTATACAACAAGTTTGAGGCCAGCTGGGACACAGTGGAACCCTGTCTCAACAACAACAACAACAAAGATGTTTCCAATATTTCAAACAGAAAGGAATGACAGTAACTATTAGCAATGTTTGCCTCTGTCCACTCCCCGAAACGAGTAGTGTCCACAGTTCCGTCCTTCTAGATTAAGGGGAACCCCATCACTTCTCATTGTGTTCTAATGAGACCACCCACTTACAGCTCTGCACCTCATTTTTACCCTGTAAGGAATCCCCATTCCAAGTAGCACAGAGGTAGAAAAAAATTTGTCTTTTCAACAGAGAAAGCATGTTGTAAAGTTTTACTTGGAAATCAATCAAGTGTCATTGTCTTAAATGTTCATATTCATTGCATATTAATTACTTTCTCTTAATAAACATAATACCCCCACAGAAGATCTTTGGAACACAAGTCTGTAGCTAGAAGGAAGGAGTCAGAAATGATGAAAGACCCTCTGGCTAAGGCTCCATGTAGAGGCGGGACAAGGTCTTACTTTGTACTGAACTCTGCTGATGACCAACAAGCCTTGCCCACAGCATGGGACAACGGCCACTTGTGTTTTACAGCCAAATAGAATCCCAGGATGCCACTTCATAATCACAGAAACATGGCAGTTAGCCTGCCCCACTGAGCTTCACTGTCCTTGTTTGTCATCTGTCCCAGAACGACTTGGTAGGTCTTGAACATGCAGTTCTGTAAACACAGTCTGAGTGTGATGCTGAGTGACCTTGCACATGGCACTCAGTGAGTTAAATAACTGCTAATAACACTTTAGTAACAAAAATGACATCACTTCAGTCATGCTGACATTTTTCATGGTAGTTTTTTTTTTCTATTTTACATGAATGTCTACTAGGCAAAACGAAAAAAAAAAACAACTATCAAGTGTTTAAATTTTCTTACAAAGTGGAATTAAGTCTCATGGATCTAAAGTGTCTGTTTTACTACATTGTTGTCCTTAAAAATATTCTCCATTTTTGCCTACTGTGCTACAATAAGAAGCTTTTACATTAATATAAAAATAGAAACAGGAAGTAAAGGAAAATCATGGGGAGTCTTGTAATAGGGCCTCCCTTGTATCTTTATACCCAATGGCAACCATGTGTCTTTCATCTAGCTTCTACCCAGGCCCTGCCTGTGTGATACCCACTTTTAATCTGTCCCCAGTATCTCTAGCGCTTTGGTCGTCACACACCAAGCTGTGTGAAAGCAGATAAACCAGAGCTCACTTCCCCAAGATGTGCTGCAGCAATCTGGGGGAAAACAGACTCAGGTACTCCAGTGTGGCAATGTACTTTCTTTCCTCAACATATTCTTAATTTTTAACATTTATTTAATTTGTGTGTGTGTGTGTGTGTGTGTGTGTGTGTGTGTGTGTGTGTGTGTGTGTGTAGGTCAGAAAACAACCGTTGGAAGCCAGTTGTGAGTGCTGGCGATTGAACTCAGGCTCTCAGGCTTGGTGGCGAGTACTTTTACCGACTGATCCATCTCTTCATCTCACTAAACATAGTTCTAAAAATACTTTAAAAAGAAACACGACTTTCAAGCAATGTCTTTAAGAATTGAGTTAAGATAAAGATTTGAATTGGTATTTGCTTGTAGTTCTTCATTTAGATCTTGGTACAAACATTCTTGTGTTTGGGGAACGGAGGAAGGGAGAGGAGGAGGGAGGGAAAGAAGGAGGGGAAGAAGAAAAGAAGGAAGGAAGGTGGGAGAAAGAAAGAGGGAAAGAAAAATAAAGGAAGAAAGGCAAGCTGGAAAAGGAAAAAGAAAACCAGGAGTCCAGAGAATATGAGAGGGGAAAAAAAGGAAAACCAGAAAAGGGCATACTGAAGTCTCTTATTTGGCAAAGATTAAATATAATAAACATGTGAATCTGAAGCCATTGCAGACAGTTAAACATGCTGAGTGGCAAGCTTCATTCTGCATGTTAGACAGACAACAAGTGACCAGTAGCCTTGTTCTCTGTTTAACTGAGGCACGTTGTCTCCACAAGGTGTGGGTAGTCCACCCTCACTGCCGTGGCTCCTGGAGCTGTCCTTACCTGCTCTTCACTCATGTTCTCAGTGTGGAAGCCCAAAGCCACTTGCTTCCAGCTCCAGGCTGTGCCTGTGTAGTGGCTCTATTCTCTTTTATTCCACACGGTGTCACTCTGTCCCTGCCAAGGACACTAGCATCAGCCAGGGCTTAGTTTCTTCAAAGTCTCTAATTGCTTTCTGACCGACCGGGCAGCATATTCATCTCGAATCACAAAGTGTGTGGGGGGGTCCTCATTGCCTTCAGCTGTGTACCCACTGGTGACCCCACCAGGCTCCAGTGGAGAACCCCAATCCAGGGCTCACACAACGGCCTTAGTTAAACTAAATAGGTCACACAACAGAACCGAAAGTCAGGAATCTGGGGCAGGGACACATAGGTAGGAGGAGGGAGGGGTTGAGAGTGAGTGGAAAACAAAGAGGATGACAAAGAGGGTGACCAGAATGCGTCATAAGGTGTTTGAAAAGTATCAAAGAACTAACTTGATCAAACGAGGTGAAGCAAAACTTGTTTCACTGTCAGACAGTGGATGCGTCTCACTTCTATTCAGGCTTAGAGCAGAGCGGAACAGCGAACAGTAGCACACTAACTGAAGGGAAGGTTCCAAACTGACAGGGTAAGAAAGTGATACTTGTGCCATCCAGTCATTCCAAATCGTCATACGTATTACGATCGTATCCTGTAATAAGAGCCCAGTAAACCGTTTTTGATCAGTGAGAACAGGTAAATGTTTATGAAGAAAAATTGTATTGTGAAAATGAGTGCATTTGCATATGGTTTCAAAAACACAAACTCCCTTTTGGTATCTAGCTTAAGGATTTTTAAGTGGTGTCGAAGGGAGAAGATTTCGAGGTAACAAAAGTACTGATTTTCAGACATTCATTGGCCCTTAGGGTGAAGGCTTGGACTTCTTGATGCTGTGATGGGAACTACAAGAGGCAATCTTAAATTCTGAGGTGGGGTGACTGACGGTGTCGTGTCTAGAAAATAGGGTCATTCGATAATGAAGTGAAGGAGATGTTCAGACAAAGTATCCAGACAACCTTGACATTCTTTCAGCCTTCAAATGTGGAATCCTGTGCTTCAGAGTAAACATATAAACTCAATGCTGACAACACTGAGGCAGGAGGATTGCAGGTTTAAGGACAGTGTAGTAAGACCTTGTCTCCAAAACAAAAACAATAGATAAACAAAAAACCCAAACAAGTAGAAAGATGATAGACAGATAGATGATAGATAGATAGATGATAAAGAAGTAGAATTAAAATATATATAGTCTAACTTATGAATATTTTATGTAAAAATGTATATAGTTCTCAATTATCTGGTGGGGAAAAAATCTGAATATTATCTTTGTGTTACCATTTATTCGTCTGAAAGTTTGCAATTGTTTCGAACATAGCTGTAGAATTTTCTCTTTCTAGCTCTGTGTCTCACCACAAGCTAAGAGCAGGGAGGAATGAATGTCACAAAAAAATCAAACAGGCTTACACCTAGGACTCTCGGCCCCTCCAGGAAGTGGTCTCCAAGAGCTTCTGAAACTCCAGGTGCTCTGCTGTTCTGTGCAGGTGTGACAGACAGGAGCAGGAATTTTAATCCAGCCTGAATGGTTAAGTGACATGCTTTTACTATAATTGTGGTAGAGAATGTGCTATGTCATTTTCCTAAGACATTTATGTGTGTATGTGAGCATGTGTGTGCACGTGTGTGTGTGTGCGCACGTGTGTGTGTGTGTGTGTGTGTGTGTGTGTGTGTGTGTGTTTAGCTTGTTTTTTTCTTTAATGTAAATCAGGCCACACTACAGGTATCTTCATGGGTATCTTGCTGCAGCTTGCTCCTTATTATTTGTTTATTTAGGTATTTATGAAATACAGTTTTCATGAGGTTCCCCTGCTAATTATGAGGTACAGTGATAAATAATGATGGCAGTAGAGTGGATGGGCCTAGCAGGAGACCCTGCCCTGAGCAAGTGACAAGGCCTGTGGAATTTCAGGCAGCCTGCCGAAGGGCCGGGAAATCCTGACTTTTTCTTTTGAGCAAAGAGGATGTCAGGGTGAAGCTGGTATTTGAAAAGGAGAGGGTTACCCAGGACAAGCCTGGAGTAGATAACGCATGCCAGATTTTAAGAGGGACACAGTGAGTGAAAATTAACAATAATACTAAAAAGAAGACTATTAAAGAGTTGTTGGAGACAGAGAGGTTAATGAGAAAGAACTACCCTGAGATGCTCTCAGGCCCCAAGGAAGGCTTACCTGTGAGATGCCCTGATTCTCTGAAGGCTTCGGGCAAGTAGGCAGGTCCTCAAAGTTCAACCTTTAAAAAACTGAGTCAGGTGCAGCTTGGAGAATGGATGGCAGCCAGGGAAAGCTATAATTTAGACATGTGAAAGAGGTTGATGCATTGGTGGGCCAGAAATGGTACTGAGGCAGGGAGCAAGGGATGGACTTGCAGCAGACTGGGAGAAATGCCAAGAGTGGACGGGTCACTCAGGATCTTGATGGAGAACTGGAGACATGGTGCTACATCCATTAGATGTGCCCAATGATTTGTAATAACTTCAGATTTCAGCAATATGTAATGAAACATAACCATAAGAGGCTAATATTTAAAATCAATCTTAGGAAGTATACTACTACATACTTTTTCTAAATTAATTCACCAAAATTTTCAACAAATTCTCTAAGAGGAACATTCTAATAAAGCAATTCATAATAATAACGGTAATGACTAGATTGCTTTTCTGGGTATTCATCTAAGGCTTTTCTCAAAATTAATTAACTAATATAGTCACTGCTGTGATGTCCATTCTGTTTGTATGGTGATATCATTTTGAGCTGGTTGATTCTTGCCTTTAAAAAAAAAACAGCAAGGGTTTTTCTTTTTTCTTTCTTTCTTTTTTTTTTTTTTTAAAGATTTATTTATTTATTATGTATACAGTATTCTGCCTACATGCATGCTTGCAGGCCAGAAGAGGGTACCAGATCTCATTATGGATGGTTGTGAGCCACCATGTGGTTGCTGGGAATTGAACTCAGGACCTCTGGAAGAACAGCCAGGGCTCTTAACCCCTGAGCCCCTTTTCAGCACCCAGCCTTTTTTTTTTTTTATTGTAAAACTGGTAGTCATTGTCTCTTCAAGTCTGTTTTCTACCCAATTCTATTTGCTACTCTTTTATCAATTCACAGAAGCATATGCTAAGTATTTGAACCTTGTCTTACCTCTTTTCTCAAAACATTTCTACCTTTTTTGAATCCTGTCTGGATATATTTTTCTGACCCATCTTCCTGTTTCCTAATCTTCTCTTTAGCTGTGTGCAGTTTCACATTGTATCTACAGAGCACTTAAGTCTTATGACTGCATGTTAAAGTTCTGAATGTTTGATTCTTCTATACTTTAGCACTTTCACATCCTTGCATCTAATTTTGTCCACATATTAATTTTTAGTATCCCAATGTCTGTGTAGTAAGTTCTAATATGGATTTCCTATCAGTCTGTTTTACATTTGTTCTTATTATCTGTTTCTTCTCCTGGTTCTCAGTTGTGTGGAATCATGTCCTGATATAATTAGAAATGTTACTGAAGCCAGGCATGGTGGTGTATGCCTTTAATCCCAGCATTCTGAAGGCAGAGGCGGGTGGATCTCTGAGTTTAAGATTAGCCTGGTCTACTGAGTGAGTTCCAGACAGCTAGGGTTACACAGAGAAACCTTGTCTCAGAATAAATTTAAAAAAAAAAGAAAGAGGGGGAGGAGGGAAGGAGGGAGGAAAGGAGGAAAGAAAGAAGGAAGGAAGGCCAATGAGTTTTGGATATTGTGCATGAAAAAACTATAATGTGTAAACCTGAGTAACACAGTCTTCCTTAGAGGACTTACTGTTAAATCTGCCCAGTAGCTAAGGCAAGACAGGCCAGCTTGATGCACATCAGGATTGACTGACCCACAGTTACTCTGTTTCCAACCCATCCCAATTGTCTTAGATGGTTCTTTGAGGGGCCCCAGCTGAAATTCAGGAGTATTGACCTTTTTTTCCCTTTCATGAACTCTGAACTCCAATTTTTGTTTTCATAGCTGTGTAAGAATATAGTGATATGTGTGTATATGTGTTTAAAGTTCTTTAAAACAAGTTGTTTATTTAAGATTACTCTAAGTAGAAAAAAAGTTATTTTTCATTATACAGATTAGAAAATACAACCCCAAGTAAAAAAATTCTATGTTGCAGAACACAGAAATGAAAAAGCAATTTTATCTACACTAAAAATTAAAAAAGGCCAGATGTGGTAGTGCACACATAATCCCGGCATTCAGGTGGATCTCTGTGAGTTTGAGATCAGTGTGATCTACATAGCTAGTTCCAGGCCATTCAGGGCTACATAACACAATGAGACCCTGTCTCAAAAACACATAAATCAACAAGAAGATGCTATAGAGACTGAGTAAAGACTAAAAGATAGAAGCAAAAATATTGGTATGTTCTTCAAAGCATACATTGTGCTGAAATCAGTGGGCAGTAAGTACTAAGCAAACAGAAAAGCCTGTCTTTCTGTCTGGGCGGCCTCCTCTTCTAAGTCTGCAATCCAGAGAATTCATGAAATGTTTTGGAGGACAAAGTGGCCCCAGGCCAGCAGTCCTGCAAAGCAAACACTGTCTGTAGAAAGCTTCCCTCACTGGTCTTCTAATCTCCCTGTGTTAGGACACAGGCTAAGCATGGATTCACAGGCCAAGATCCCCTCTCACAGTCTTGAAGACAACCCCTATGAACCAAAAAAATCACAAAGAAGAGAAAAGTAGAAGCTTTACGCTACCAAATATCCATTTGGGAAAAATTATTAGGAAAGGAGTGTATACATTTCTGTGTAGAAATCTTTTAGTCTGTTTTTTAACAAGTGAGAAGGCAGTACAACTGTAAAAACATTAGATAAGAGAAAAAATGAGATAGAATTTCTAGAAACAAGAAACAAAGCGATTGAAATTGATGCCCAGGTGCCTGGATACGCCACAGATGAGATAGTACTGGGTAAATTGGCACTGCACCAAGGATGTAGATGTCTACAAATGCTCCCCAGAGCCTAAGACATGAACAAGGATGCCAGAAAGAGGAAAGACAGAGTATAGGATGAGGTGGCTATAGGTGTATCTTTTCCAGAGTGTATGATGGATAGAGTGGGGATGACAAAATGGTCAAAAAGAACATGTCCAAGAAGAATCTCAAACAGGAGAAACTCTTGTAAGAATCTGTAGGGAATGGAAAACACTTTACAGGGGAGCAATCAGCTGATGTCATCTCTCTCAACAAGGACACCAGAAGGAGAGCTTTGGAACCACAGATTGGGAGTGCTTCTTATTAACAGACCAACATTGACAGAACCTCTGAGGCCTGAGTTTCAGAAGGAAAGCAACTCAGGAGAAATCTGAGGTGTGAGATAAACACAGCAGAGGGCAGGGTACACATGAATACCCAAATCAATATGAGTCACATAGTCATTAAAAGCATATCCAACTGTCAGGGCCTTTTGTATTTATTTCTATGTTATTTATTCAACCCATTAGGTTCTTGTATCTATTACTGCAATTAAGGTAATCTGTTTTTCTAACTTTCTAAGAGATTTGTTTATTATATTAGTGTGTGTGCATGTGTGTGTGTATGCACACATGCCTGCCAGTGCTCATGGAGGCAAAAAAAAAAAAAAGGTAAGATCATTAAGAGCTAGAGCTATAAGTAGTTGTGAACCACCAACATAGGTGCTGAGAACTGAACTCAGTTCCTTTGCAAGAGCAGTACGCACTCTTAGGAGCTGAGCCAACTCTCCAAGCCCCATGCTTTTCTAACTTTTAAAATCAGATTTATTCTTTGACTGTTTCCTTCATATAAATAATGCATTCTGATAACTATCAAACCATCCTGTTTTATCTCCCTCCCACCCCTGCTAATGACCCTCAATATAAACAATACTGAGGGAAACCTCAATTTAGTGAAAAATAAATTTTAACACAGAAAACCAGCAGCAACAACAAAATGAGATTAAGTAGGTCATAAAACTGTTGCATTAAAGGCTCCATTATTTTTGAGCCATGGTACCCAGTTTCAAATCTTGAGTTTTATGATCTTGGTTAAGATAGCTAAGGCTGTATTTACTTGCCTGTCATATGTGAGTTATATAGCAACCATCTTCAAGTGATTATTGTGAGACTGAATTATTTACACAAATCATTTTTAGGAAGGAATTCCACTTACGCCTTTAAAAAGGAAGGAGGCATCACTACAGTCAATGTGTCAAGGTGAAATCCCCACTTCCCACTACTTTTGAAAATAGTTCCATTAGTAATTTCTTCAGCATGGAAAATTCAAGGCTTTTCTCTCCATGTTACTTTCTAAAAATGGCAAAGTATGTGAATAGTTGAAAAGAAACTTCATAGGAAATAAAGGCCCAAGTAACCAAGAGCTAATTAGTCAAATACAGGTATTTGAGATAACGTGTTAGGAAGTAGATTCATCCTACACAGAGATAAGTAAGTAAATAAGTAGTGTAAACCAAGTAATCCATTCCTTCCCAAGTTGCTTTTGGCCAGAACATTTATCACAGCCACAGAAAGCAACTAGAACACCTGCTATCTACATATGCCCCAAGCAGGGACGCACAATGTGCCATGGCATTTTCCGGGTACACCTTTACATTGTTATATTCAGAGCAATGCTATTGGGCATTGGAGAATCAGCTCAGCTGGTGAAAGGCTTGCTGTACAACTGTGTGTGGATCTAGGTTACCCAAGTGAAAATCTGGGCACAGCGGCACATGCCTGTGTGCCAGCACTGTGTAGGTGGAGACAGGAGGATCCCTGTGGCTTGCTGGTCAACTAGTCTAACCCATTTGTGAGCTCTGGGTTTGATGAGAGACCTTGTCCCAAAACATAAGGTGGAGAGTAATTGAAAGAAACTCTAGATGTCAACTTCTGACACGAGTGTGTGCGCGCACACACACACACACAACACACACACGCCCTGACATGTAGGTATGCACACACACACACAACACACACACACACACACACATGCCCTGACATGTAGGTACGCACACACACACACAACACACACACACACACATGCCCTGACATGTAGGTACGCACACACACACACACACACATGCCCTGACATGTAGGTATGCACACACACACACAACACACACACACATGCCCTGACATGTAGGTACGCACACACACACACACACAACACACACACACACACACACACACACACACACACACGCCCTGACATGTAGGTACGCACACACACACACACAACACACACACACACACACACATGCCCTGACATGTAGGTACGCACACACACACACACACACACATGCCCTGACATGTAGGTATGCACACACACACACAACACACACACACATGCCCTGACATGTAGGTACGCACACACACACACAACACACACACACACACACATGCCCTGACATGTAGGTATGCACACACACACACACACACATGCCCTGACATGTAGGTATGCACACACACACACAACACACACACACATGCCCTGACATGTAGGTACGCACACACACACACAACACACACACACACACACACACACACACACACACACACGCCCTGACATGTAGGTATGCACACACACACAACACACACACACACATGCCCTGACATGTAGGTACGCACACACACACACACAACACACACACACACACACACACACACATGCCCTGACATGTAGGTATGCACACACACACACAACACACACACACACACACACACACACACACACACACACACACCAACATGTAGGCATGCATATGCCCTCCCACACACAAATGAGAAAACAATCCAAGTGATGTCTTTATTTTTTAAACTTGAAATCTATTTCAAAAATTTTCTCCTAAAGATAAAGGGCCCTGAGATATTATAGAGAAGCAAATGAGTAGACACAGCCTATTGGGTCACTCAGCTTCCTGACTGTGAGCTTTCTTCAGTACTTTCTTTTAATGATGTCTTTCACCCATGATGCTTCCTCAGCAGAGGACTTCAAGGCATTTAATATTGATTTTTGCCCCTGCTTAGAACATTGGCTGCATTCTCCATTTTTTTTTTTTTTTAAGGAACATTAACAGTGTGGTTACTGCTACATTTTCTTTTCCCCAAGAAGGCCAATACACACAGAGGTGGGCTTCAACAAGACTGACTGCAGCCTTTCTTATTTACAAGTTGAAATCTTCCTGCTTTGCCTTAATTCCATGGTGATACAAACTTTACAATGCCTGTGTTGGTGGGGCATTGTGTGGCACCCAGGCAACTGCAAGCTCTTTGCCTCTGCCCATGGCTGGATGTTTCAGAGTCTTAGCCTTGTGATAGCACCAGGCTCCTGGGAATTCTCAGAAAGCATCTGTTTCCACCCCTTTCATAAGATTTTGGTGAGCATTATAAAACTTTCAGAAATAATAGTACTGTCTCTCTGCCCAAACCTCTGCCCTGAGCATAGCTCGTTCACAAGGAAATGTCCGATGCCAGCTTCTTCCCATGAGAAAAATGGACTTTGTCCTGGTCAGCAACTGCAAGTTGTACATGCCAGGGATCCTACACATTAGGAAATGAAGTAGGAGAAAGAATTCTAAGGCCTTTATCAAACACATAGAATACTGATTGTGGTATCCTTTAAGTGTCTGAAAGAGGGCAGTTTGTGCCTAAGCCCAAGGCCTGACCCACTTGGAAGCCAAAGTTAATACAAGCCTCATTTCTTTGTAGATTATTTGATAATTGATAAACCAGAGCTAAGGAGAAGTGGTCCTTCTCAAAGTACTATGGAGTGGAAAGCCACCAAAACTGGCCACAGACAGACGTGGTTTCAGATAACTCTGAGATTAGAAGCACATTGCGTAAATGGCAGAGTGGAAATCACTGATGATAAGTGACGGGTCCATTCACATGTCAGAGTCCACCTGCCGTGAAGACATGCTAATAACCAAATTGATTTGGGTTCGTTTTCAAGGATCAGTAAACACAGATAAGAATGGTCCCCGAGAAAGCTAAACCGAACAGAGGAAACACAGACAGACTTACAGGCACATTTGTGACATGGAATGCTAAATTTTAAAATTATATGACTATTGTATCTTCAGACTTTTCTTCTTCTTCTTGATAGTGTTATAAATAAGGGCAGCCAATAGATTGAAATGCAGTTCCTCAATTTAAAAAGCATTGAAATACCAATTTAAAAGTGACTTTCCCTGAGTTGTCAGAGACATTTAAGGGATTACATGAACATGACAGATGGCTATCGTAATTCCTTCAACCAAATACTGTGAACTGGAGTGCAGAGCCGTGTCTTACTCTTTCTTCATTACTTCTGTGTTTCAAATGACTATGGCCTGTTTTGCTGACATTCAAACACAGAGCGCACATTGCCATTTTGGACTGCACGAAGATAATGTCGTGTGTGCTGTTACAAGAAACTTTTTCTGCTTCTCTTAGCCTGGATTTGGAAGGTTGTAAAAAAAAAAAAAATGAAGAAAATAGAAGTTCACCCAAACCCATGTGTCAGTGAAGATATGACCCCGTATCTCACTGCACAGTACACGTGCTGAATTAGTACTTTATCAGCTACGTTTCCACATGGGAAGGCACCTACAGAAACCCTGCCAAGACACATTCTGCCGTGGCTTCACCCTGGGTGCCGAGGCCGAAGGCCCGGGAGCCCAGGGAAAGTCCATCTTTGCATCCAGCCTTCTTGGCAAGGGAAGAAAGCGCTGCATTGTTCTGCACACAAACCATCCCCATTACAGCTCAAGATGTTCTTTTCCTTCTAATCCTCATTTGTACCCCTTAGCCATTTGTTTAGAATTAAATTAACTGCAATTTGGAAGCTGCGGATGAAAGGTGCGGCATTGAGTGGATGTCACATGTTTCCTGAATGGTGCCGTCCGGCCTCTTTCACGGCCATTCACTGCACTTGAAAGGGTGTAGTGTGTGAATTGTTGGACTGTCACTCGGCAGAGAAGTCTGGCAGACAGCGTTACCATGGAAACAGCAGGAAAAAGACAATTAGCAAAATGGCTCTGATTTTTTTCTTCCTATTTCTTTTTCTACTCTGGATTTAGGGAGGACACCCCCCCCCCTTTAAAATACACACTCATGCATACACACAGGCACACTGGAAAAAACCAATATTTGAACTTCTACTTACTAAGTTGAATTCTTCTCCTATGGGCAGCATCAGTGAATTAAAAGGAAATCATACTTGTAATATGAAATATTTATAAATGGTTCTCTTGAATTATTAGCTCCCCTCCCCCAGTTTTGTTCTCTTCAGACTTTGGAAGAATTCTTTGGCAGTATCCTTAGGTAAACGACTGTTAATGAGGACAGCCTGTGATTTTAACCCTGGCACATTCTGTGAGCTTTTAATTACTCCCTCTCGTCATCGCTCCCATGACAGAAACACAATGTGGACCCAAGAGCTTAAACCAAAAAGAGGTTCTCTGTAGATTTCTCAGCTTTAGTCTGAGTTGAAACATGAGGAAAAGCTGGTCATGAGTGGCTGCTGTGGGCGGAGCCTGTAGTTTGGGAGTTAACAGGAGCGTGATGATGGCGTCACCCAAGCTTAAGATGCAGCTCAGTCCAAGCCTTGCCAGACTCTGATTTCCTTTAAAAGACTATTTATAAGTAAAGGAAATGATTGCACAGTTTAAGTGTTATAATTTAGGTAAAATATGAGAGGGGAACAATTGAGCCCGTGTGTCAAATATTCCATTGAAGTAAAGCCCCCGCCTCCCCACCAAAGACGAACTTGGGAGTGACGGGTAAGTTTTCTCACACGCTCTACTGAGGATTGTTCTCCCCCCCAGCTTCGTGGAAAAGCCCAGTTCTGCAGGAGGCCGGAGTCCAGCAGTGACTCTGAGCTTGCTTTGACTTTGGTGCAGATTTTTTAGTCTCTTTTGGAATGAAATGTTGCAAGTCTATTATTTCATAAAACGTTTCTTGTCATCCCTGAAAGCCTAGGCAAGCCTCCAGAAACCACTCTGAAAATTTCCCCAGTCAATAGAGGTTCTCTTGTGTGGTATTCAGAATGCTTTACCTTTTGTTTTGAATTTAGACAGGGTCTCCACTCTTGAACTCCCTGCAATACTCCTGTCTCAGCTGCTTTTGTCGTTTTATCGAGACAGGGCTTCTCTGTGTAATAGCCCTGTCTGTTCTCGAACTCACAGAGACCCACCTGCCTCTGCCTCCCAAATTCTGGATGAAGGCATGCGCCACCACAGCTGGCTGTCTCAGCTTCTTCAATGCTGAGATCACAGGTGTGTGATACAATGCCTGGTCTCACTAGTCTTTAACCAACCAGAGAATTCTGTTTTCCTCTCCATTTTGACAATATTAAGTATAACATGCATTGTTTACCCGAAACAATCCAGGTAAAATTTTCAGGGAAGAAATATATTTCTTATGTTTTGGCTTCTGTGTGAATTAAAATAACCGATTCCTTTCTGACAAAATCTTTTAGATTATACTGCAGTTGGGTTGAACAGATCATTGTCATTATGAAGTGGCCGTAGATACACCTGGAGAAAACGGGAAGGTGTCCTTGACTTGAACATTTCTATTTCACTTTGAAACAGGGTCCCTTGTACCCCAGGCTGGCTTTGAATTTTCCGTGCAAGCAAGGTTGATCTTGAACTTCTGATACTACCGCCTCTTTCTCCCGAGTCCTGAGATTGCAGGTGTACACCCCTACAGCTGGTGTATGAAGTACTAGGGATGGAACCCAGGTCCTTGTGCATGCAAGGCAAACACTTTACCAGTTGAACCTGAGTCCCAGACCCATTTTCATAGTCTTTGATTTATTTATTTTATGTGTATGAATATTTTGCTGACATGTGTCATGTGTGTATGTGTACCATATATGCTTGTTGCCTGGGGAGGTCAGAAGAGGGCACTGGATTCCTGGGCACTGGAGTTAGGAATGGTTTTGAGCCACAATGTAAGTGCTGGGAATCAAAGCTGGGTCTTGCTGTGGGATGTTCTGTATGTCCTGTGGGAGCCCTTCTTGGGTTCTTTGTGGCGTTACCCAGCAGGTCCTCATAGAGGATGATTAGGACCATGGGCCTGAGTGCAGGTGTCTGAGATGGTCTGCACTTGGCTGTGCTGGGGGATGGTCTGTATGTCAAGTTGCTCTGATTGGTCAATAAATAAAACCTGATTGGTCGTGGCTAGGCAGGATGTATAGGCGGGACTAACAGAGAGGAGAAATAAAAGAACAGGAAGGCAAGAGACACTGCAGCCGCCGCCATGACCAGCAGCATGTGAAGATGCCGGTAAGCCACCAGCCACGTGGCAAGGTATAGATTTATGGAAATGGACTAATTTAAGCTATAAGCACAGTTAGCAAGAAGCCTGCCACGGCCATACAGTTTGTAAGCAATATAAGTCTCTGTGTTTACTTGGTTGGGTCTGAGCGGCTGTGGGACTGGCGGGTGGCAGAGATTTGTCCTGAATGTGGGCAAGGCAGAAAAACTCAAGCTACAGGGTCTTCTGTCAGAACAAGGACTCCTAACTTCTGAGGCACCTCTACAACCCTATTTTCATATTTTTGAAGTACATTATGCATTTTTACTATGAAGTTAAAGGGCCCTCTGGATAAGTGAGACAGTTGATGAGCCTGAACTCTTTAGGAGGCCCCCAGGCAGTGGGACCTCGGGACTTGTCCATGGTGCATGAGCTGGCTTTTTGGAACCTAGGGCCTATGCTGAGACACTTTGCTCAGCCTTGGTGCAGGGAGGAGGGGACTGGACCTGCCTCAGCTGAGTCTACCAGACTGGGCTGAATCCCCAGGGGAGACCTTGCTTGGAGGAGGTGAGAATGGAGTGTGGATTGGGGGGTGGGAGGAGGGAGGACAGGGGAATCCATGGCTGATATGTAAAATTAAACTAATTATAAAATAAAAATATTTATAAAAAACAAGCTTAAGCTATTGGCTGAGCATTTATAATTAATTAATAAAAAAAGGACTGAACTTACTGTAACCTCTGTCTCTGACATGACTGAAACAACCCACAAAAATATTCATGGGGCATGTGGAAAAAGGCTTAATTTTCATCCACTCTTCAGGATTCCAAAGAGCTGGATACTATCAGCAAGTGAATAGCGTAGTTTTTAAAGGCATTATGATGGTATATATTTCATTAGTGAAAATATACAGCAGGCATTCTAGTGGCACATGCCTGTTAGTCCAGCACTCTGGAGGTGGAGGCAGAGACATGATAAGTTCAAGACCAGCCTGGGCTTCACAGGAAGACAGTTTTTGAAAAATTTCTAGGGCTGGACATGACGGTGAATGGAAAAGGACTTGCCTGGCATTCTCAAGGTCCCAAGTTGATCCCAGCACCACAAAACCAACCAATAGGAAAGTGTAGCACTTCAATTCTGTGCCGAATGAGTGTGGGGTGACAACCCTTGGAAAGCTTCACTTTGGGTTTGTGAGGTTCGCTGGGCATCAGCTTCATTGACCTAATTACAATCACCTGAAAGAATGTGATGAGGGACACTCTTAGCACTGCTCACTACTCAGTCCAACCCCAGGGTCAACACCAAGTGTGAATGTAAAAATGCTCACACTTAATAAATGAGCTTCCATTGACATGAGCAAAGGGTCTAACCCATCCTCTGTCTATACATCTTTTAACCTGCTTCATTTCTTGTTCTAAAAATTTACCCCTCAGTAAGTTTCCTATCATATGATACCCGCTATGGTTTTACATATCTCTAAAATGATAATATATGATGCGTATGCTTTATCCAACTCCTTGTGTTTTCTGTTTTATTTGTAGCCAGTGTAGCTATTCATGGACAGAAAATACAACTAAAATAAAATGTCAATCTCATTTCCCCTTGTACTTTCCTCATTTTCTCTTTTAAAGACAATCATATATTTTTCTCCACAATTTATTGCATGGTTTCAAATTTTATTAAGTATACTCGTTATATGGTTCTGGGATCATAAGGTCATCTTTATAGAAGCATACTAGGTACTTTGAACATTTCTTCCTATACCCTACCCCTCCCTTTTATTTCTCCCCCAGCCTCTGATTAATCCTCCTTATTTCCCCAGACGTTTTTACTTCTACTTTCAAGTCATGTGTCTGTATGAGATCTAAGATTTGAAAATGAGAGGTAACACGGTGTTTGAGTTTGCCTCTGACTGATAATCTCTGGTTGCATCCATTTTTTTTCTGCAAATGAAATGTAATTTTGTTCTTTGTGGCTGGATACATTCCACCGTGTATATATACCACATTTTCTTTATCCATTCCTCTGTTGACAGTTAGGCTAATTCCACAGCTTACCGGCAGTGACTGGTGCTCAGGTTTTTGGTTTGTCAAGGAAACTCCATACTGACTTCTTTAGTTGCTGGACTAGATTCCATTCCTACTAACTATGTAGAGTTCCCTTTTTCCACATCTTCACCAGCATTTTGTCATTCTGACTGACTGGATGGCTTGTTGTATTAGTCAGGGTTCTCTAGAGCGTGGTTTTCAGCCTTCCTAATGCTGCGACCCTTTAATACAGTTCCTCATGGTGTGGTGATCCCCACCCATAAAATTATTCCATTGCTACTTCATAACAGTAATTTTGCTACTGTTATGAACTATAATGTAAATATCTGATCTGTAACCCCTGTGGGAATCATGAACTCAGGTTGAGAACCATTGCTTTGAACTAACAGGATATATATATATATATATGTATGGGGTCTATTAGAATGACGGCTTACAAGCTGTGGTCTAGCTAGCTAGTACAATCATGAGGCTGGATGTCCCAGCTGGTCTTTGGTATACACTGGAATCTGGAAGAAGCAGGCTCTAATGCCAGTGAAGGAATGGACTTGCTATCAGAAGTGAGAGCAGGCAGGCAGAGAGAGCAAGCTTTCTTCTTCTGTGTCTGTTATGTAGGCTGCAAGCAGGAGGGGTGGCCCAGATTAAAGGTGGACTTTCTAACCTCAAAGATCCAGGTTCGAAATGGCTCTCCCCATTTCAAATGATCTAATGAAGAAAAAGAAAATCCCTCACAGGTGTGCTCAGCCATTTGGGTTTTAGTTAATACCAGCTGAAACCAAGAATAGCCATCACACTGGTCAAATTTGGTATAGAAGGAGGAACAGAGGCAGAATAAGGGTGTAATTTTAACCTTACACCATAATGGGATTCCTAGGTTTTGAAGAACTTCTAAATTCGAGTTAAGAAAAATCACTTCGAGCAGTTTGTCTATGCAGTAATTTTCTTTTTTAAAGAAGTGTGAGCCAGAGAGATGACTCAGTGGATAAAGGCACCTGCCACCAGGCCTGACAACCTTCGAGTTCAATTCCTAGGGAGTTGTCCTCTGACCTCCACACTCACACCCACAAAGTAAAATTTAAAAACAATTAAAATGAAATATTTTATTACTATTTATGAATTTGTTTCACACCTGCAAGGACAGCTTGCAGGTGGTGATTCTCTTCTTCTGACGTCTGAATCCTAAGGAGCAGCTCAAGTGGTCGGACTTGGAGGCCAGTACCTTTCCCCACAGAGCCAGCCTGCAGCCTTTTGGTGATTTTTTTTTTTTTTTTTTAACCACAGAAAATATAAATACTCTGCATTGTAAATAGATTAGTTTGGATATCACAGGAATTATATTTTACACTCTATATCTGTGTTTTACAAACTGCTGTGTCTTTATTTTTATGTGTCTCTTTAAGTATGAATTAAAATATATTACCTAGCATTAGCAAGCATATCCTCAGTCACACTGTCACATTCGGATGACAGCAGTGCTACTAAGCGATGAAGTAGCAGGAGGTCCTCTGTCACCACAGGAGACCCTCGGGCCCTGCTCTTCTCAGTCCTGCTCCCCACACAGTGTCATAATACTTTGCTGCCAAACTTTCCCCCTTAAGCAGTCATTGAAGGACTCAAGATCTTAAATACAAAGCCAGGCATGGTGGCACTCGCCTTTAATCTCAGCACTTTGAAGGCAGAGCCAGGTGGATCTCTATGAGTTCGAGGCCAGCCTGGTCTACACAGTGAGTCCCAGGGCAAAAAAGGCTACATGGAGAGCCCTATCTAAAAAAAGCCAGAGGTGGAGGGAAGAGGGAGAAACGTGGAAAGAAAGGTCTTAAATACATTCATCGTTACCTGCACATACGTGTATTATCTTAGTAAGTGGATGTTGATGATCACTGAACTGTCATTTTTTTGTTGTTGTTGTTATTAAAAACACTGGTCGTGTTTTAGAAATACTGTTCTCCACAGGACTTTAACTTGGAGCTTTAGAAAGGACAGGGTGGCAGAAACAACCATTGCCATGCTAACGGAGACCAATTTCATACCACATGGTCCCTATAAAGTTCCTCTGCCACATCTTTAAATTTAGGTGATTATTTACAGTGTGTATAGGACTGGTTAGTGAGAAATAATCTCATGCACTTGATTTAAAACAAAGATTTCCTTTTTTTGAAAGCTCAGAGAACGATGTGGGTCTAAGCTGAACTTGCACACCAGTTGCCATTATTCTGTTCAGCCCCCACACCATGTGCATTATTATTGGTTAGATGATTTAGGTATAAAAGAGTTCAATGAATACTGTTCAGCACAGCATCCACGATTCTCCTTCCATTTCTTCAGACTTTCCAGTCTGCGCTATGCATGCCATCACTGTTAACTGTTTGATTTGTAGTATAAAAGTAACTGCAGTTTTCCAAACTAGTTAATTTTTTTCTTGAGTTGTACCCTTCAATTTGATACTCTTATTCAAATATCCTTGTCTTTTGTTTTAACATTTCAGAGTCTAATTCCACTAAGAGTTCAGAGAAGGTCTTCCACCATAGACCATGTCATAGCTTTATAACAGACAATGATGTCTGTTTTCAAAGAGAAACAGAATAATCTTTTTTGTTTTGGTTTTTGTTTTTCAAGACAGGGTTTCTCTGTGTAGCTTTGTGCCTTTCCTGGAACTCGCTTTGGAGACCAGGCTGGCCTCGAACTCACAGAGATCCGCCTGGCTCTGCCTCCCAAGTGCTGGGATTAAAGGCGTGCGCCACCACCGCCCTGCGTAACAGAATAATCTTGTGGTGGCCAAAAGAGTTCTATAGAAAGTCACAGGATACAATAAATGGTTACCCAAGCAGAAGTCATGCCTTGAAAACAGATCCCCAGAATTTAAAACCCCTCTCCTACCTAGATTTCTATTGCTGTGATAAAGCACTGACCAAAACTGATGTTGGAAGAAATAGAATTATGTGGTTACATTTTCCAGTCATTATCTACTACTGAGGTTATTCATGACAGGAACTCAAGCAGGGACCTGAAGGCAAGAACTCAAGCAGAGGCCGTGGAGATGTGCTGCTTCCTGGCTTGCTTCCCTTAGCTTCAGCTCACTTTTATATACAACTCAGGACCACCCGCCTTGGAGCGACATTGGTGGTCCCTCCCACATCAATCATTAATCAAAATCATGCCCCACAGACATGCCTACAGGCAATCTTATGGAAGCATTTTCTCAATGAAGTTCTCTCTCTCCAGATGACTCCAGTTTGTGTTAAGTTGACAAAAGCCAACCAGCACAATTCCCATTTGTTTCAAGTACAAGAAACTCAGCAGACAACTTCTCACACAATACAGATTTCAGTGCCTGTGGCTTGTTTAATACATTATTAGTGACAACCCATATCTTCCCATAGTGTTGTGTATGTAGCTGTGATCATGCCCTCTTGGTCCATTCATAATTTCTACTTCTATGAATTCTGGCATGTGTACAACATGACACTGCTTTCAGCTGATAAGAAGAAAACTTGATTCACTGCTATTTCGTGTGTGTGTGTGTGTGTGTGTGTGTGTGTGTTATGGGCTTTGACTATAATTGCTACCTCCACTGGGAATAATCACGGGCCCTCTGTTATGAAATGCCAGCCTGGACTGGTCAAACTTCACCGTCCACCTTTGGCCCATAGGCTACTTCCATGCCCTGTGGTCACCATACCTGATTCTCCCCCAGTGTCTAGCGCTGTTGGCCTCAGTTGACTGCATTCCCTACTCTTCGACCATTCCCTGATTCCTGGGCTCCCAGTGTTCTCATCATGGTTTACTGGGAAGGCTTTGTTGGTCCACAGTGGGCCAGTGTGTCAGGCTGACCCCTGCCCTCGGCCATTTTCCATTCGCAGTCACAGCATCGGAGTTCTGAAGAGTCTCCTGATTCATACAGAGGAAAAAATCAAATTAAACATTCATTTTGTGTCCTGGCCTCATCAAATTAAACATTCATATGTGTCCTAGCCTCATCTCTTCAGGATTATTTCACCTCAAACCTGTCTTTCCATGACACTGAGTGGTGTGGTGAGGCTGGGAATGTCCCTCACAGGCTCACATGTTTGAATGCTTGACCTCCAGCTGGTGATCCCTTTTTGAGAGGCTATGGAGAGGTAGAGCCTAGCTGGAAGAAGTGAAGCACAGGGACAGGTATTGAGGTTGTGTAGTCAGGTTCTACTTCCAGTCTATTCTGCTTCCTGATTGTGGATGCAATACGGCCAAATGCCTTAAGCTGCTGTCATGCCGTTCTTGCTGTGAGAGACTTTATTCTCTCTGAAACTTGGAGCTCAGATGAACCCTTCCTCCTTCCAGCTGCTTCTTGTCAGGTATTTAGTCACAGCAATGGGGAAAGTGACTAACATATTGTAGCATGATTAAGCTCACTTGGAGCAATCCAGCAAAGACTTACATTTCAGGTGTATTGACAGGGAAGTAATTGCTTTTCCCATGCAAGATTGTCCTATTAAAAATTGGAGACATGGGGAATATGGGAAGTAAGTCTTTTGTAAATTCATTGAGTCTCTCAACCTCAGAAGCTTCTGGAATGCAGCAATGAAGTCTGAGAAAGAAGACATTGCATCAGACTAGTATGAATTGATTTTTGTCTGGTAATGATTGTTTTGTAAAAAAAAAAAATGAATTAACAAATAAATAATCCTAACATTGGTCTTCTGTTGAAACCTAACAGTGGTTTCCTAAACCCAACAAGATAAAATCCAAATTCCCTTACAAGTATACAAGACCAAACATGATTTAGCTCCTAAGAATTTTTGATACAAGCTGACTTAGAAGTTAAGAAATAAGAAAAAAGTCAAAGAATATATTATTTAGCTTTACGTCAACTAAGTTGATGGTGTTGCATCTATCATGTCTTAGTGGAGAAGTGTTGCATTGTCTTGGTGGAGTTCTGCTGTGTTCGTCTTATTTCTATGTGAACTCAAGATGAGAGTGTATAGGATATGAGCAGGCACAGTGGGGCAGGCGCAAGAACACTGAACTGCTCCCCACTTCAGCTTTCGAGGGGTATTCCTCCCATGGTCAACTATCATGTCATTGCTGTGGGATGGTCTGTATGGCAAATTGCCCTGATTGGTCAATAAATAAAACACTGATTGGCCAGTGGCCAGGCAGGAAGTAGGTGGGACAAGGAGAGAGGAGAATTCTGGGAAGTGGAAGGCTGAGGAGCAGAGACACTGCCAGCTGCCGCCATGACCAGCAGCATGTGAAGACATCGGTAAGCCACCAGCCACGTGGCAAGGTATAGATTTATGGAAATGGATTAATTTAAGCTATAAGAACAGTTAGCAAGAAGCCTGCCACGGCCATACAGTTTGTAAGCAATGTAAGTCTCTGTGTTTACTTGGTTGTGTCTGAGCGGCTGTGGGACTGGTGGGTGACAAAGATTTGTCCTGACTGTGGGCAAGGCAGGAAAACATCTAGCTACATGTCATGGCATTAGCAGTGCATTTATTCATACCTCTCAAAATTGTCTTTTTGGGCACAAATGTCACTGCACCCCATGTGTGCAGCTTCTGTGGTGCATCAGGTATGCCTGGGGAGTAGGTTCTTATAGTCTCTATGAAGAGCTCAGAATTCTTGTTCTTCAAGTATCTTCCAGATGAAGACATTGTTGTTTAATATTCAGTATACCTAGAACCACTGGCTTAAAATCCCACATAATCCTCTTCTTGTTTAGGATTAAGATTCCATCTTACCTAGCAGCCCAAGGTCAAAGCCAAATATTTCCTAAGCAAAATATTTCCTAAGACCTGTGAGATGGTTCAGTGGTTAAGGGTGTTTGCCATTAGGCCTGATGAGTTTGACTGCTAGGGTCCACATGGAAAAAGGAAATTTACTTCCTCAAATTGTCTTCTAACCTCTACATAGGTGTGCACATGTACACACACACACACACACACACAGACACACACACACACACACACCACAGACTAAACAAATATAATTTCTAAAAAGGAAGAAAAGTCTCTTCAACCGCTTTACTTTTCTCACTGCCATGGTTAGGGCTACATGAACAACCCTGTAGCATCCACTCCAATTTGTAATCTCCCCAATTTCTAACTTTACACATATCATAAGGAGGTTGTTAGAAAATTGGAAATCAAATCTCCCACTGGCTCAATGCACCAGAAAAAACACCAGTTTGGGGTAGACAATGGCATGCATTCCACAGTTGAGAATGTTAGTTGCGCCATTTTGGACAGACAGGTTCCCCTTTCTTCCAAGACTTGGTTTCTGTTGTGAGGGAGTTAACGGTGCAGCACAGTTAGTGTCAAGTGAAAACTTGGCTTGTGGATTATAAAAGGTCTAAGATAGACTGCCATTGTTATGACAAATGAGCTGTTTATTTATTATTTTTGTCATTGTTGAGAAGTCGATGGCATTTAAAGATCTGGGTAATTTTGAAGTTCATGTGAAGTCATGAGAATGTATTTGCTCTAGATTTCAGTGGAGAAAATGACTGTCTCTTATGTCTTCACTCCATGAAGCTGCTGGAGAAAGAACATTTCAACAGTTGCTTCAGAAAAAGAAAAAACAATGCATAATGCAATTATGGGCTGTGTGATACATTAGATGACTGAATTTAAAAAAATTCAAAACTAGAATTCATGAGATCATGAATTTAAAGATTTAAAAGAATATATAAAAAACCATTGATTTGTATTTGTTTATACAGATGAAAATGATTGGTAATGTTACAGAACTGGCATTTTAAGTGGAGTAGTTGTGATAGCTGATAGGTAGCTTGGCTAATGGATTTTGGTATGTAAATGCAATATATATAACAATCACTGTCTATTAACACTACCTCCCTAGGCTTTTTCTATCTAATTAGTGGATGGTCATTGACCTCCCATTCTGTAGAATTTATCTGCATTTTTGCTTTTATGTCTACCCACCACTTTATTTTAAAAAATGAAAGATGGAGGGAGACACAAAAGAGCACACAAATGAAAGTCAAACATTTGAGGTTTTGATATTGAGTGCTGTCACTCAAGCACACCGCTTAGCAGATGATCCCTGTGTCTGCTTCCTTACAAACTTACAAACTTGAAAACATCAGGTTGTCTTGATTGTTTTGCACGTGATGGCACCAATTCTTGATGTTGTTTTGGGGCTTCTATTTTAACTCATTTTGGAAATATTATAGAATAAAACATTTAAACATTTAAATATTTATTCATCTTAAAATTTCATAGCAGACAGTTGTCAAGCTGTACTTGATTCAACAGCTTATACTATTTTAATTATGTCATCCGAGGCCGGGAGCGTCGGCTTGAGCTAAGCACATTAGAATATGTTATTTATAAATGCACTTACCAAACTTTCTGAATAGCAGTTTTCTGTTTACAGAGAAATGTTAGATGGATCCCCATGCCATATGTCCACTCTTGGTGGGTTTGGACCAGCATCAGTGTTTGCTACTGGCTAACACACTCTAAAGTCTTTCTCAGGTGGTTTCAAACATGCTGTCTGTGTTCTCAGATTCCACTGGGATACACACTGTATTTCATTTCCCTGTTTCTTGAAGCTCTTATTGACTGATGGGTCTTTGTTGATGACTTTGAGGCTGTTCAGAAAAACTGGTTAGGAATTTTGCCAGATGACCTTCTGTTCAGCTGAGTTGGCCATTTTCTCCTGTTTAAATTCAGGTTTGCGTTTGGGGTGAGAAGTTACAAAGATCAGTGTCATTCAGCACCTCACATCAAGGGCACATTCTCATCAGCATGGCTTTCCTTCACTCCTTAGCCAGTGGAGGTTTATCAGGCTTCCTCACTTGGGAGCTTATTAGCATGTATATTATTTATGCATATTCTCTGACAGGAGGTCACTATGCACAGCTGACATCTAAGGAGTGAGAACTTAACACTTCACTCTTTGAGGACCAAGTGTCTACACAAATCATTTGGAATTCTTCTGTATGGGATATGGTATCTTCTCTAAATGTTTGTCATTTACAAATGTTTTTCCATCAGTGTTGACTCAGGATGTTTATCTTACACCTTGGGCTCCAATCACATACCATCTACCCTGTTTATTGGGTTGTTTTTGTTGGTCCAGCCTTGGACACTGGGAGATTGTTACTGTGTGCTCTTCAGTTTTTATAGATGTAACCAACCGTCTTATTAAATAAGAAACACAGAAACAATGTAAAAGAGAAAGCCGAGAGGTCAGAGCTCAGAGCTAAAATCTCACCCTTCCTCCTGCTGTCCCAGCTTCGCGAAAAGAGACCTACTTCCTGTCGGTTCGTTTTTTTTATAGTATGTTGTTCTGCCTTCTCATTGGTTGTAAACCCAAACACATGACTGCCTCGTCACTGTCTGAATGTACAGCCCCCTAGGTCTTAAAGGCATATGTCTCCAATGCTGACTGTATCCCTGAACACACAGAGATCTTATGCGATTAAAGGCGTGTGCCACCACCGCCACACTCTTGCTATGGCTCTAATAGCTCTGACCCCCAGACAACTTTATTTATTAACATACAATCAAAATAATATTTCAGTACAATTAGATTACCACCACAAGTTTTCTTCTTCTTTTTCTTTCTGCTCTCTTCCTCCATTTCTTTGTTCTCTGTTCCTTATGTTTTCCTACTTTTTTGACACAAAATACTTCAGGCTAGTCATGCGTAGTCCCTCTTCTATTTCTAGAAGCAATCGTTTCCCTAATAAGTTTCTTTGACTGGGATATTAAAAACCTAAGGTTGTGGTTGCATGTGCTCATGTTTAACTCGTGTCACTGGTATTCAGTCTCCTCAGCTTACAGAGCAAGGAAATAGATGTATGTTTACACTGAACCGTGTATAGACATATACCTCTGTAATACCTCTCACCCCCGCTTCAATAAAGACTTTGCATACATTTAGACAGATAGATTCTCATTCTGCAATCTACCCAGAATCACCAGAACACTTAAATATATTTTGTGGTTATTTTTACATTTTTCATATATTAAGACTGAGTTTCTGTGCTGTCAAATGGTTTGGTGTATGAAGAATATATGGCTTCTACAATTAAAGTATTCTGAATATTTTTAGTGACCCAAATGTTGCACTCACTCCACCTGGTAGACCCCCTCACAGAGCCCCTTGACAGATCATTTCCTCTAATAGTTAAACAATATTTTGCTACATGGAGGAACCATACACTTTTTAAATGCATGTATCAATGTAGAACATTTTAGAAGAATGCTACTGTACACATTTATGTCCAGGCTTTGATGCAGACACAGCTTTTATATAAGCTGGAAGAACTAACTTTGTGAGGAACTTCCATCTTGTAAAGTGGCAAGGGGTGGGAAGATTGTGCTGACGTGAGAGGAAACGTCTTTGCTTTGCTCCAGGTATCCAGAGAACAGCATCTCACTCCCCATCATGAAGAACTAAGCTCAGACTACAGACCCAGTCTTTCTCTCTGCCTCTGCCAGGATCAGGCTCCCAGCATGGCTGTAGAGAAACCCAAATGCCTCACTCTGAGTCCCCTACCCACCTGAGCTTCAGGGGAGGATGGTGGGGGACACCAGATGCATGAACTTGCTAGATTCTTTCCTAAAAGAAGCTTTATAGGGCTTCTAGGTAGGAAACATCATGACCCCGGCCTCTGTGGGGGAACAATGAAGACACAAACACCAAAAATGTCTACAGAATCTCCAGTACAAACCTGAGAGGCCAAGTGAGTACGAAGAAGACAGCGAGAATGGAGAAAACTTTGGCTGATAGGGATTAACCGAATAATTTTGTGATAGGAGCATGAATGCTAAAAAGCAATTGGTCACAAAACATCTTTTCAATATAAGATAGTGTTTTTAGGAGGTGTTACCTATCAAGCCAGCCAACAGCTACTCAGTTCTCTTAAGCTGGCTGCACACTGGTTGGTGCAGTCCTAGCCTACACAATGTCATTTAACTCACAAGTTTCTCAAGAGCAGAAAAAGATGAAGAAGAAGTATATTAAGCTGTTGTTCTGTTGTTCTGAGGGAATGTGAGTTGGTTATTAACTGACAAAACCATATTGAGAGTCAGAGAGGGTGTCCTTGAGTATATGTACACACTGTTGTGAGAGGACATGACATCCACTGTACAACTTCAGTTTTTCTGATGCATCTAATAGTTTTTATTCAGTAACCACAAACAAATGCAACTAGGGAGATATTTTTTCTTCTTTGACACTTTTCTAAATGGTAAAACATACATAATAGATTTATCATTTTAACTATTTAAAATCTACAATTCAAGAGCAATAAATACACTTGAAATACTGTATAGTCATTACCACTACCCATTTTTAGAACTTTTCACTTTCCCAGACAGAAACTCTGTACCCTACAATAAGTTCTTACCATATCTCATTCCTGGTAACCACTCAGCTTGCCTCTGCAACTTTACCTACTCTAAATATTTCTTTAAAAATATATATTACTTGGGGTTGGAGAGATGGGTCAGTGGTTAAGGGCACTGTCTGTTCTTCCAGAGGTCCTGAGTTCAATTCCCAGCAATCGCATGGTGGTTCACAGCTAGCTATAATATGATTTGATTTGATGCCCTTTTCTGGTATGCAGGTGTACTGCAGATAGAGCACCATATACATAAAATAAATCTTTAAAAACTATAAAGAAAATATATATTACTTTATTGTTTTGTGTATACAGATGTTTTGCCTGCATGTTTGTGTACCACATGCGTGCAGTGCCCTCAAATGCCAGCAGAGGGCATTGAATCCCTGGGACTGGAGCTACAGACAGTTGTGAGCTGCCGTGTGAGTGCTGGGAATTGAATCCTGGTCTTCTGGAAGAGCAAACAGTGCTCTTAAATGCTAAGCTATTGCTCCTGTCTCTGTTCATTACTTCTTATGGTGGTTTTTTCTTTGGGGGGGGGGAGATTTTTTGAGACAGGGTTTCTCTGTGTAACATTCCTAGCTGTCCTGGAACTCACTGTGTAGACCAGGCTGCCTCTGCCTCCCAGTGCTGGGATTACAGGCATGTGCCACCATCGCCAAGCCTTTCTTATGGTGTCTATGTTTTGAAATAAATGCCTGGTTTGTTTCCCTCAGTGCAATGTTTTCAACAGCTTATGTACTCTGTGGCATGTGGCAAACTTCATTCATTTTAGGGCTGAATAGGGGTTCAGCCACCGCTGTTTGTTTTCTGTTTTTCTCTTGCAGAACACTCAGCTGCTTTTTCTTCGTGGCTCTTGTGGATCATTGCTGTTTGAACACGGGTGTGAGGTGTCCGAGGGTCTATGTGCTAGTCTTCGGTGTTTGCCTTCTGCTGAACCCTATAGCAAAGTCAGCCTTTGGGAAGCTGTCAACTGTTTTCTGCAGCAGCTGTGCTGAAGTGCATTCACAGCAACAAGGCACAGTGACCCCAGTGTCCTCAGACTCCTCACCCACACCCGTCATTGCCTGAAGTTAACTCTTAAACATTTTCCTGATTGGCCTAAAGGCATATGAAATGAGAGTGGCCAGGGGTTTTCTTTTGACTTCTCTTTGGTTTGGTTTGAATATGTAGCATGTGTATTCGCTGTACACAGCACTGTGTTACATAAGGACATGTTCATATGAGCATGTAATGTATAGACAGTTTGCACTTTCCATTGGCTAGTGATGTTGAACTACATTTCATGTAGCTGGTGGACACGTCTCAGAGAAGTGCTCCTGGCAGACCATTTTCTAAACCGAGCTGTTGACTTTCTGCTGTTCTTCGGTTGTAGGAATTTCTAGTCTACTCTAGATACAACATTCTCACCAGATGGAAATGACTTTCCCCACTGCTAGGTGCTTCTCTTAAAATATCCTTTAATATTAAGACACAGATTCTTAATTTTCAAGAAACCTGACTTGTTGTCTATTTCATTCTGTGTGTTGTGGTGGTGGTGGTGATGTGGTGTGGTGTGGTGGTGGTGATGTGGTGTGGTGGTGGGGTGTGTGTGTGTGTGATTGCCAACTTCTCGTTTTAAAGATTCCCCCATTTCTTTCTGGAGTGTCAACTCTAACTTGGGGCCTGATTATTTTGAGTTAATTTCTGCATGCTGTGCTATAGACTAATTTATATTTGAAAGAAAGTTTTCCTAGTAAGCTTTTGAAAAGTTACACTCTGTAAACATCCATTGCTTTCAGATTTCTGCACTTTGTTCTGGGCTTTCCAAAAGTTCTACTCAGGTGAGGTTTGGGCCATTGCTGTAAGCTGACTACCCTGGGGGGCACTTGGATCCCACACATGAGCACACATGAGCCTGAGGTCCTTCCTGGGTCCTTCTGCCTCCAGGAATAGAATCGTGTGTTCACTTTATTATTCTGAGATTTCTCCAAGGACCTTCTCCTTGTAATCTTGAGGATAGCCTGTCATGAATCTGACAGTCACAACTGTTCTGTATGGCGTGAGGAGCCTGCTAAGGCCTTTCTGTCATAGGCTGGCATTAGCAGGCTGCTTTCCTGAGGGCTGTAGCTTTTGCACTGGAAACCCTCCGGGAACAGCACACTAGCAGCTGAGGGATTTTGATATGTGGTGTTGGTTTCTAAGATATTTACGTCCTCGAGGAAACTGGAAGGTGATATCTGCTCTCGTGGAAGAGGCAGGAAAGGCACAACTATAAAATCCTTAGATAGACTAACTTGAAAGCACCTCTTCCCCAAAAGTCAATAATACTAATTCTTTAGGATAAATCACAATTGTAAACAAACAAACAAAAAACCCTAATTAAACAAGGTTAACCTCAAGCCAATTTCTCCTTAAAGAATATCTTTCCCTGACCACCCTGGGCTCCTAGGAGAAAGCATGTTCCTGCCCAGCGCCATGACAGACTGAGCAGAGCCAAGAGATCCACACTCAGGCCTGCCCCTCCCTCCCCCCCGGCCCCTAGCTTTGAAGACAAAAATAGGCCCACCTGGTGCCGCAAGATGCCAGGCAGAGAAAGAGAGGTGAGGAGCTTGAGGCGGGTGGCTTGATTACCACCCAGGGCCATGGAAATGTCTGGGCCCGGGGTCCATGGCTAGGTTCTCGACCCTGATGGTCTGTGCTGATGTCACAGGCCCCTGATACCACCCAAGGCAGAGAGGATACGCTGTACTGAGCTGGCCCTGCCCTCCACTGGCTGTAACACTAGGGAGAACTGGTCCTGCCCCTCACCAGCTGAAGCACTCAGAAGAGAGGGTCCTACACCTCACCTGGGCAGCACAGCAGTGATCCTGTTTGCAGGGGCATGGGAGAGTTGGCCTTGAGAGGGTCCCCTTCATCTGCCATGTGGTGGCATGGGTAAGGGAAAGATGCCCTCCTTCCCTCTCTCCTCCACACCTGCAGCAGGTGAGGGACCTGACCCAACCCCCCACCAGCTGCAGCTCTTAGGAGAATGGACCTTAACCTTGCTCCTTGCCTGGGCAGCATAGTAGAGTTGACCCTGTAGACAGGGCCATGGGTGAGCCAACCCTGAGCGCATGGGAGGGGCATAGCTGGTACTGCCTTCCTTTGACTGTGGAGAGAGAGAGATGTCCTCCTTGCCTCTACCACCTCCAGCTGGCAAGGGATCTGACCCTCACCTTTCCCAGCTCCAACACTCAAGAAAGCGGGCCTTGTACCTCATCCGGGCGGCACAGCAGAGCTGACACTGTGGATGTGTGTGTGTGTGTGTGTGTGTGTGTGTGTGTGTGTGTGTGTGTGTCACAGGTGAGCCAGTCCCAAAGTTGTGAGCATGGGAGAGCCCCACCCTTCATCTGCCATAAGGAGGCGTGACCGGGGGAGAGATGTCTTGCCCGCCTCCCCTCCATGCCTGAGACTGGGTAGGAGAGCTGGCCCTGAGGTCCCTAGAGCGGGAGAGTTGCCTCTGTTCCCCACCAGCGGCAGCACGCGGGAGAGCATGCCCGCTCCTCGCCTGGGCAGCACAATAGAACCAACACTGTTGGCGGAGGTGTGGGTGAACCAGCCCCAAAGCTGTGAGTGTGGGAGAGCTACCCCCATTACTCCTGTTAGGCGGCAGTGTGGGTAGGGGGGAGATGCCCCCACCCCACCCCTTGCTCCCCATTGCCTGTGACAGACAGGGAGCTGACCCTCCTCCTTACCAGCACCCAGGAAAGGACCCTGAACCTCACCAGGGCAGCACAGGAGAGCTGGCCCTATTGAAGGGGGTGTGGGTGAACCGCACTGAGAACGTGAGCATGGGAGATCTGGCCCTGCCCCTCATCTGCCATGTGGTAGTGTGGGCAGGGGAGAGATGATCCACCACCACCAACCCCTCGCTGCCGCCTGTGGCAGGTGAGAGAGTGGCCCCTACGCCTTGCCTGGGCCTCACAGTAGAGCTGGCCCTGAAGGTGTAAGTGTGGGAGAGCTGTCCCTGAGGACAGGAGAGCAGGAAAACTGGTCCCGCCCCTTGTTCATCGCTGCAAGGGGTGAACTCACCAGGGCAATGCCGGAGAGCTCACCCGGGTGGTGAAGACAGGGAAGAGCTGCGGAGCTGACTAACCCTGCAACTACCCAGGCCCAGAACCAGGGTTATGAGTTGGCCCACTCCAACATCCACCCCATCTATGACCTGCTGGAGCATGTGAAGTGGCTAGTCCTGCAGACCCAAAGCTGCAGGATCTCCACAACACAGGACAACAGGATGTCCAAGAGGAGTCCCAGTGCAGCAGAAACCGGAGGCCTCAAACCAGACCAGTGACTTTGCAGTGAACACTTGCACATACAGACATGTGGATAAAAGGGGTTTACTATGTGACTCACTTCATTTGACAGCTTCCATGAGGAGTTTTTTCTTTATTTTCCCTCTTATATCTTATTTTATTTTAATTTGGGGGGAGGTTGCAAGGTCAGAAGAAGGATACAAAGGGACAGGGAAATGAGTGGGATGGAGATGCATGATGTGAAAGATACAAAGAATAAATAAAAAGAAAGTTAAAAAAAAATTGAACACATAACCACCACCACCCCCCAAAAATCATCCTCACTACTCAGACCCAGAAAAACAAACATGGTATGCACTCACTCATAAGAAGATAGTAGCTATAAAGTAAAGGAAAACCATGCTGCAACCCACAGCCTCAGAGAAGCTAAGTAACAAGGAGGGCTAGGCCAGGCCAGTGTGTGTGTGTGTGAGGGAGAGAGAGAGAGACAGAGACAGAGACATATGCATCTCCCTGGGAAGGGGAAATAAAATAGATTTCATGGGTAGACTGGGGGCAGGCGTGCATGGGAACAGGAGGGATTGAGGGGGAAGAGGGAGAGAGTACTAGGAGAGATGACTGGAATTGGGGGGCATGTTGGGGGCAAGGTAGAAACCTAATGCAATGGAAACTCCCAGGAAGCCACGAGGGTGACCCTAGGGAAGACTCCTAGTAAGGGGGCATACAGAACCTGAACTGGCCATCTTCTGTAACCAGACTGATGTCTAGCATAATCATCATCAGAGAGGCTTCATCCAGCAACTGATGGGAGCAGATGCAGGGACCTACAGCAGATCATTAGATGGAGCTCAGGGGGCCCTGCAGAAGAGAGGGAGGAAGGACTGTAGGGGCCAGAGGGGTCAAGACACCACAAGAAAACAGCCCACAGAATCAACTGACCAGGGCCCGTAGGGGCTCCCAGAGACGGAACTGACAGAGAGTCTGCATGGGTCTGACCTGCATCCTCTGCATGTATGTTAGGGCTGTGTGGCTTGAGGTTCCTATGGAGCTGCTAACAGTGGGAGCTGGGGCTGTCTCTGACTCTTTTGCCTGCTTTCAGGATCCTTTTCCTCCTCCCGGGTAGCCTCATCCAGCCTTAATATAATGGGACATGCCAGTTTTATTATAACTTGGTATGCCGTGTTTGGTTGATATCCCTGGGAGGCCTGCCCTTTTCTGAAGAGAAAGGAGGAAGAATGGATCTGGGGGAGAGGGAAGGGACTGGGAGGAGAGAAGGTAGGGGAAATTGTGGTTGGGATGTATTATATGAGAGAAAAATTAAAATAAAATTAAAAAATATTTCCCCCATTTAGAAAAGAGCATATATTCAGAGAAAGAAAGATGTGCCAAGAAGAGACACACTAACATGAGGTTTACAAACTAAACACAAAGGACAACAGAAGAAAGGCTAATGACCAAATGTTTGGGGAAAACAAGTTGATAATATACTACTGTCGATAATGTGTGTGGCATCTGTGCCTTTGCACGCAAGTGTGTGGGTGTGAGTGCCTATGTAGATAGGTGAAAAGGCCAGAGGGATATGTTAGGTGTCTTCCTCCATCACTCTCCACATTATTGCCTCTATGCAGGGTCTCTCCCTGAACTGTAATCTTGCTGTTTTAGCTAGGCTGGCTGACCAGTGAGCTCCCTGCCTCTGGCTCCACGAGCCAATGCTGCGGTTGCAGGCAGATGTAACCATTCCCGGATCTTTACTTGGTGCCTGTGATTGACACTGATGTCCTCATGTGTGCACAGCAAATGTTCTCATCCACCAAGCCATCCCTCAGTCCTTATCATCAATAATTTTGAAGATGGCACAATGCTATTAAAATATTTAAAATATTATTTGACATTTGTTCGTATAAAGATCATTAATTCTCTTGTGTGCTATTGGGTTTTTAAATGAAAATTAAAGCCCATTCACTTGAGCAAATATTATTATTCTCAGAATTGAGGAAAAAAAAGCTAAGCAAGATTGTGAATTGGTTTCTCTCTTCTTTCCTTCAAACTTTAGTGCCAAATGTAAGTGGGATGTGGAAGAAACTAAGTGAAAATAGGATTCTCTAGCTGTTAATTATTATGCTAACACCCCACTTGTTTAGGACAGGATATCAAGTCTTTACCTAAATTGCAGGCCAAATACTGTCTAAATCATGCTTTGCCTCTTTCCGGAGGTTCCACACAGGTCTCACACAGAAGTCCAAATTAAAGGAGCACTGTTTGCCTGCACTACTAAGGTCCTGAAATTTTAAAATGCAATTAAATGCCTATCTCAATAAAAATTAACTCCCTATTTTTTTCATTTATTTTCCAGAACCCTAAATGTAAACCTAACTTGCTACAGAAATAATGGTTAGCACCTTTTTTCCCCGTGCATTATTGATTTTTCCAACTGTTTTCTTAGACAGATGTGCCTATCATTTTAAAAAAGTCAAGTATTTACCAAAGGAAAGCAAAGCTTTAAGAGTTCACTCTGAAGCTTTGTCAAGACTTGGTACCACAGATGCTCTGGGGCCCACTGTGATTTGAGCAATCTTTATCATTTTCAATCGTTATCGAGATGGAAACATTGATACATTTGGGATCTTTTTTATGAGTCTCTGTGTGTGAACACATGCATGCATATATGTATATCTTTGTGCATGTGTGGAGGCCAGAGGCAAGTGCCAGATGTTCGGCTCTGTCATTCTCTACCCATTTCTTTGAGGCAGGGTCTCTCACTGAACTAGAGCTAGGCTGGTGGCCAGCAAACCCCAGTGAGTCCAGCCCCTGCACCCCCACAGTACTGGAGTTAAAGATGTGTTCCTTGGTGAGCCTTTTATATGGGTGTGGGGGATCCGAACACTGCTCTTCCTGCTTGGGCAGCAAGACCGCTTACCCACTGAGCCATCTCTTCAGCCAAACACAGGTTTTTTTCCCAAAAAATTTGATTACAAATATAGTTGCATTTTATTTGAAAATTCTTTGTGATTCAGACTTATTGCATGAAAATGTTGGACTTAAAAATTACGACCTTTCTAATGTTTTGATTGCACATGGCCACGCCAATCTAAACTTCCACCTTATGTGATGGTCAACATGAGGAGAGGCGGAAGTAATAGTTTACAAATGTGATCACAGTGTCCCAAACCGAGAAAACCCTCTCACCTTGTGACTAACATTGTGCATTGTGATCATTTCCCTCTGCCTTCAGTCACACGCTGTCTGGAGGCCCTCCCACCCCTGAGACTTTCTTCAGAACTGTTCCTTCTGTAATTGATGTATGTTTGAGAAGGCCAGCAAGGACAAGCCCCAGAAGAACCAGCACAAGGCCGTTCCCATTGTTTCTGAAAAATGTGACTCTTAAACATGCACATATTTTCCTGTAGGAGTCAGGGATCATCAAGTCAAGGGTGTTTTTCCAAAAACAACAACAACAACAACAACAACAACAACAACAACAACAAAAAACCACATGCAAGGTAGTCTGTGAAACAGGGAGTAAAGTCATTGAAAAGCCAGACTCTTGTACCGTAGGAGGAAAACACACACTCGACTTGTGAATTTCTTTCCCCTCATTAATCTTTCTCCTTTCCTTTGGACCCGTTGCTACCGTATATGCATTCTAGTTTCCTTTTACGATCTTCACATGTGACGAAAACACACAGTATTTGTCTATGTCTGGCTTATTTTGTTTAATGTGATGGCCTGCAGTTCCATCCACTTTCCTTCAAGACACCATTTCATTCTTCTTTGGAGACACTGTGTGTGTGAAGAAGTGTGTGTGTGTATGTGTGTGTGTGTGTGTGTGTGTGTGTCTGGGTGTGAGGGGCTGTTAACATATGACTGTGTGAGGGTGTGTGCATGTGTATGTGTGAGTATGTGTGTATATGTATGTAACCATGAGTGTGTGTGTGTGTGTGTGTGTGTGTGTGTGTGCGTGTGCTTGAGCATGTGACATTTTCTTACTCCGGGGACCCACTGCTAGGCATCCAGGCTGGTTTTTGTGGATACTGCCTGTTGTGAACATGCTACAGTGGACAGGGGTAGCAGACATCTCTGTGGTAGGCTGACTTAGATTGCTCTGGGCGTGTACTCCGAGTGGGGTAGTTGGATTATCTCATGGCTCTGTTTTCCCGAGGCAGGGTCACACCGACTTTCATAGTTGCTCAGTTGGCAGTCCCCCAGCAGTGCAGGGTCCTCTCCCCCACCTTCACCCCACCTGTTCCTCACCAACATCTGTCGTTTGCATGATGAAAACTGTTCCGATTGATATGGAACCTCAATGTGAATTTTTATTCTATTTCCATTTGTCGTTTTTTGTTGTTAAACCGTTAGTTATTAATAATTCTGGCTGTTAGCCTGCTGTCTGATATGTGGTCGGCTCAGTTTCCTCTCCTGGGTCAGCCGTCTCCTTGTTCCATTATTGTTTCTCCTGTTGGGCAGACGCTTGACTTCACCTCTCACACCACAGTCCTTTCTAGAATCCCCTTGCTGGTTTCCCTACCCTGAGCTGCTATCCTGTGTTTTCCTTGAGCAGTTTCAGAGTTTTAGGTCTGACCTCAGGCAGTCAATTCATTTTGAATTGAGTTTTATACAGATTTAGACAGATCTAATTTCATTTTTCTGTAAGGGAATATCCAATTTTTCTGAGCACCATTTTGCCAAAGAGGCTGTCTTCTCTCCAACGTGTGTTTTTGACATCTTTGTCAACACCAGGCAGCTGAGGCTTCACGGTTTTGTTTCTGGATCCCCTGTCTACTCCTCGCCTGCACAGTGATGTTTGTGGTGCCGTCTCTGTAATGGAATTTGCAGGCAGGTATTGTGACATCTACAGTGTTGCTCTTTGTGCTCCAGATTTCTTTGGCTTTCGAAGGGTTTTGTGCTTCCATTTGAATTTCAGGGTTGCTCTTTTCTGTTGCTGTTGGATTGGATCGGGCTGCGTTGGTCTACACATTGCTTTTGGTGGCGGAGCCAGTGTTTATTCTGGGGAAGTACCATCTTCTTTTCTCAGAAGGAGTGGAGGAGAAGTGTGCTTGCTCATATCATTGATGTAAAGTGAGTCTATCCATTCTCTGCATTTTAGCCATTCTGCAGGGAAGGTATTTATGTCTCAGTCATGGTTTTATTTGTATTTCTCTTAGACACACAGATTTGTTCATGGATTTTTTTTTTTAATCATTTAACTTTCAATTGATCTATTTTTGCAGGGTCTCTTTGTGTCTCAAGGGGCCCTGGAACACATTCTGTAGCCCATGTTGATCTCAAACTCATGATCCTCCAAAACCTGCCTCCCAAGCACCAGCATTACAGGTGTGTACCACCATGCCTAATTGCAGCCTTATGTCTTTAAGTCAGTATAGTATATAATATAGTATAGAGAACAAAATTTATATTCTTTTCTTTTGGATATAGTCGACCAATCATTACTGTAATTAAAAAGCTTTTTTAAAAATTACATTTAATACAATTGCTCATCTAGCTAGAATTGAATCTGTCATCATATTAGTTTTTATTCCATCTCTCTGTCTTCATGTTTTTTTCTATTTTAGGTATATAAAGTGCTTACTATTCCATTTTATCTCCTCTGTTGGCCTTTTAAATGCTTATAGTATATTTCCAGTTGGTTCTCAGAAGATTACATGATGCATTTGTTAATTTATTATAGTCTCTTTTCATGAGCAATTTACAGGTTCATGAATAATGTAAAAATATTAAAAATATAATTGTACATGCTCTACCATTGATGGGATAACACACCATGACCAAGGCGACTTACAGGAGAAAGAGTTGATTTGAGCTTACAAAGGAATATGAGTCATTTATGGCAGGAAAACTTGGCAGCAAGTGGCAGCATGGTGTAGCCGTGGCATGGGTATGGTGTGGCATGGCATGACGTGGGCATGGTGGCAGGACCGTGAAGCTGAAGGCTCACATCTTGAACTACAAGCACGATGCAGAGATTGTGATCTGGAAGAAGAGCAAGGCCTTAAAATCCCAAAGTCAGACCCTGTCACATACTGCTTCTAGCAAGGCCACGTCTCCCAAACCGTCCTCAACAGTGCCACTAGCTGGGGGACTGGGTATTCAGATGCTTGAGAATCTGGGGGATATTTCTCACTTATGCCACTACAATATCCCTCTATCATTTTCAGGAACATTACCATGTATTTTATTTTTAAATGTTATGAATCTGTGAATATATTGCTATTAGTAACAGCTTTAGATGTTAGATGATAATCTTTTTTTTTTTTTCAGTTTCACAGTTGGTGGGAAGCAACAGGTGTGTACAGAGGACTATTTTGTGGGGTCTCCCAAATACCAAGGATGTAAGCACCATCTCTAAAACAAGAACACCCCACCCTCTAATCAAAGACTCCTTTTCGTCCACATGCTCAGGCTCTGTGCACAGAGGGCTAGCTGCGGCCTCCAGTGCGTTTCCTTCAGGTTTTTACACTTTCAAAGCTCTTCAAATGTGCTCAAAATTCCCTGCTATTTTAGTCTGCCACTTTATTCTTCTTTTTACCCCTGGAACAATGTAACAATATGTGGAAGCTGTCAGTGCTTGGTATAAATGATTTATTTTTGTTCCCAAACAGTCCCAATCATACTGAACTTGGTTGAAACATCACTGCTAGTGTTGCTGCTGGGGTACAAGGCAACTTCAGGGGAAATCCTGGGTGTAGAGAGACAGCTGGGGTGTGCCAACTATTGTCAGTCTTCGGGATAATTATGTTATCATTCAGTGGGTTGAGTCTATGATCTTTATGATGAAAATCAAATAAATCAACATAAAATCCAAAGGTGTATAGCTAACATAACATTTTGAGAAACCTAATTCAGAATAGAAGGTGAGACAGGAATAATGGTACATGTCATTATTAATGTCCACCTCTGGAAGCAAGCACATAAGCACACAAGCACATACAGAGATAGCTACATGCATGTAACAGACAAATGCCACACAGTCACATACAGAGGCACAAGCAACTGCACCCCCCAAAATGCACAAGTGCACACACATGCATACAACTGTACTCACACAGACACATGCAACCACATGCAATCACACATACAGACTCGTACATGCATGCACATATGTGTTCAACCATACCCTGATGCACGCACAATAATGTATACAGACATTAACGCTCATTTACACATATGCACACATAGATACATGCAAACTGCATGAACATAGACATTGTAATCACATGTACATTTATACCTACATGCACACGCTCACATGCACATGGGCACATACAACTAACACACACACACACACACACACACACACACACACACTACAAAACATGGTTAAAAGAAATTTTTTCTTTCATCTTAACATTCCCCATTACTGCTCACAAACTACTCCTGGAGGCTACATCTAAGAATGCCTCTCAAGAAAATAAATGTTCATTTACAAATATGTACTTTGTGCATATAAAAGATCAATGGTTCTTGTGACTAAACTACACAGAGAGTTAAGAACAGTGCATCCTCGTGTCTCCCAGGGATGATCAGACAGTGTGATGTTGCAGTCAAACTTCAGGAAGGCTTATGATGTGGTTGCCAAGGCTCCTGTGAGTTTGCATGCCGTGTCCTGCCTGACCAGTAAATAAAACCGAGAGAAAAAGGAAGCCCGGCTTGGAAATGAGCAATCGGAGACCTTGAAAGAAATAAATGCCCATTTCTTTCTTTCTTTCCATCTGTGGATGGAAGCTGAAAATATAGCTAAATGCTGATGAGTATCTAAAATTATAAGGTCAAAATGCTTAAATGATTAAAATCAAGAATCTGTGGCTGGACAGGTCACAGTCTCTAGGGAATAATTGACGACTACTATTCAGTTAAATGGACACAGTGTTAAACCGATCCTTAATGACTTCTTAGCATTAGACCCACAGATCCATGCATCTCAAGCCTCATTGGAGAAGCTTCTATTTGCAGCAGATGGTGGTTAACACAGAGACCCACAGCTGGACAAGCTGGAGAGACTAAGAGGCTGTAGAACCTCAGCCCCCATGGAACATCTCTATCCTGCCCTCTCCTCCTAAGGCTGAAAGGGGGATGTAGAGACAGCAAGATCCAGAGGCATCAGCAGCTACAGGAAAACTGCCTGGTGGGTAGAATGTCCCAGCTGACTTATCGGGGGAGCCTGGGGTTGCTTTAGCCTGGCGAATTCACCAGAGGTCCAGCAGGTGTTTCTCCACCCCCCTCACTATGTCAAGTCACATGGTCTTACTGCTGAAGACGACATGCCTGTGAATAACACAGAACAAAGCTGGGCTTCCTTCTGCTTCCCCTAATTCCATCCAGCCATCATTCAGTAAGTCTTACTCTCAAACAGGTGAAAGCCACCCCAGGGGACACCACTTACCTGGTGCCCCTAGGTACCCAAGGTTTTTGTGCCTGGGGTACTTCCCTTATTTCCATGCCTGTCCCATTTTCCTAACTGGAACCCTTGATGACAAAGGGAGTTTCCATGTGTTGGAAGAAAACCTTGCAGGTGTGGGAAAAACACAGCTAATGTGTATGCTCAGAAATGATAATGGAGGAAGTGCTGCTGTGGAGAGATGCTCATTAAAACAGGACTTGACCTTAAGTTTTCATTCTGGAACAGTGGTGAGAGGTTATGGGGGCAAATGGTCATGAGCTTCGATCCTAGCTCTGTCCAGGCCACTGTAATGTGCAGAACACAGTCAAGAGCAGCCCAGACCCAGTCTGTTTTACATACAACATTTCACTTGACTCATACAAATACATAAACACACACACACATATATATGTATATACTTTTTCATAGAGAATACACACACACATAAATAAAACTAGAATATCCTTTGAGATGACAAGGAGAACCAGACATGGTTGCACACAATTGAAAACCTAGCTAGTACCCAGGAGGCCGAGACAGGCAGATCACAGACTCAGGCCTACCTTTTGCCATAGAGAGTTTGAGGCTAGCCTAGGCTACACAGTGAGCTCTTATCTTGGAAAACACAAAAGCAAAAAAAAAAAATCTTTAGAAAATTGTCTTTTGATTTGAAAGTTTTCCATTTCAAAAAGAAAGTAAGTTTTAAAATAAAGTAAGTAATAGTTAATGGAAAAAGTATTTAAGTAGTAGGTAACTAAAAGGACCAAAGTAGATTTACTGGAATGCATGGCTTGTTTTTATGTCATGTTGCTAGAGTCTGTAAAGCTAATGGAATTCAACACTTGGCTAGGAAGAAGGGAGGCCAGCCAGCTTTGACATGCACCGATTTGCTTGTCTCTAGTGATGATCAGATCACTCAATTTCTTCTTGATTGACTGCATCCCATTGTAAAATTTCAGCTCCAATCCCATCCACTTAGGCAGAGGAATTGTGTGTACCACATATTGAAAGCTATATTTTAAGAATTTAAGAAATACAATCAAGTCAGGCATAGTGGTGCATGTCTTTAATCTCAGCGCTGGGGAGGTAGAGGAAGGTGGATCTCCGTGAGTTTACAGGTTTAGTCTGGTCTACATAGTGAGTTCCAGGCCAGACACACTGTGTAGTCAGGGCTACACAGTGAGATCTTATCTTTAAAAAAAAGCTCCCTCCCCCCTGCTCTTTTTTATCTATGTCTCCTGGATAAAAAGTCACTCATCTAATTCTACACATGAACTCAAAATATATGTGTCTTTGGGCATCCATGTGGCATAACCAGGCCAGTCAAAACTGCAGTTCTTTTTCTTTTTTTAATTAAAAATATTTCTATACAATGTATTTTAAGCACGTTTCCCTTCCTGAAATTCCTCCCAGATCCTCCATACTTTCCTATGTACCCAAATTTATGTTCTTTCTTTTTCTTAAAAACAAACAACATACAAAAACAAAACAAAAAACCCCCACAAGACCAAAAATCAAAACAAACAAGCTAAAGACCAATAAGACAAACAAAATAAAACAGGAAACAAACAAACAAACAAACAAACAAAAAACCCCAAAAAACCCCCAAACCTATGGAGTTCATTTTGTATTGGCCAACTACTTTTGGACAGGAGGCTTTATGGTTGCTATAGTCAGGGACACTCCACCGGAGAAAACCGATTTTCCCTTTGCTAGTATCAGTTGCAAATAGCTTTTTGGTCAGGGGTGGGAGCCCGTGTCTATTTCCCCCCTTTCAGTTCTGGAATCCAGTCTGGCTTGAATCTGTTCAGGTCCTGTGCATGCTGTCACTGTCTCTGAGTTCATGTGTGGATCGTGTTGTGCCTGGAAGACACTGTTACCTCGGAGTCATCTCCGGCACTTAGAATCTGTCTACCTTGTCTTCTGTACCGATCCCTGGGTCTCAGAGAGAAGTTTAATGAAAACATCCCATTTAAGGCTGCATGCTCCAAGGTCTCCCACTCTTTGAACACTGTCCGGTTGTGGGTCTCTGTCAACTCCAGTCTACCAACCACACAGTTCTTATATATGGTTTGAATAGCTTCTGGTGAAACCTGCTTACAATACTTGTCCAAATTACTAAAGAGAGCTGTTTTGCCAAAGCTCGCCAAAATATAATGTCTGTGGATCCATAGATTCCTCTTTTATGAAGTTCATCACATATACCTGAAAAGTGTCAACAGTTTCCATGAGATGTAGGACTGCTGCTTCCTGGATTTCAGTTTTTTTACTTAGCATCAATTCTCTTATGTTTATCACCACTGCTAATGATGCCTCTGTTTCCTGTCCTGAGAGCCTCCTATGCTTAAAGATATCAATGGTGGGGACTTTATTTCTGGTGACTAGAGAAAACTCAGACAGTGGAGATGGATTTCAAAGAGAGAAAGCAAGGGATGTCTTAATCGTGTGTCCCTGGAAGCAGTTATCAACAACCTGCTTCCCCTCCCTGCCTCAGCTTGGTAAGCATAGTTCTTGACTGGACTCTGCCAGTTCCCGGAGCAAAGCAAGGAAAGCCTATGTATGTTAGCCAGTTTCAAACAGAAGGGAAACCAACTGGGCAGTGGCAGCGCACGCCTTTAATCCCAGCACTCGGGAGGCAGAGGCAGGCGGATTATTGTGAGTTCAAGGCTAGCCTGGTCTACAGCGTGAGATCCAGGACAGCCAGGGCTACCATGAGAGACCCTGTCTTGAAACAATCGAACACAATAAAACAGAAGTGAAGCTTACACCGGTGTTACTGTTGCATCCACGTACTTTTGCACTGGTCTTGTACCTTGGCACTGGTGTGTCAGGTCCTTTCTAGATGCCTCATTTAGGCTGAAGAATGGATACTCACTCACTCTGCATCTGTGCACAATGGCAGCTGGCTTTGTATTTTGTGCTCTATGCATATTGTTAAAAAAAAAAATAGCCAGACTCAGACTTGGTTCAATGAACACCTAAAGCAAATGACTGTGCTATTCCAAAAACAATAGGATATTTTGAACTGTGCAATTGGGAATTTCTTTGTGCTCTCCATTGCTTTTCATTACCAAATGCATGGATAACGATGAAATTCTCTGGACTTGGAGAAATTCAGACCAACACCTGCTGGTCAGTGATGGACTGTAAGGAAATCCAAAACCCACCAACAAGAGAGACAAGGGCCACTGATGAAATGATGTCATGCATAAAGCAGAGGCCACGCCTCCTGGACACACCTGGCCCGGTTATGCCTGAAAGAGAAAGCTGTGGTTGCCTAAGTAGCAGTGCCTCTGGGTTTAAGGGCCTGAAAAGCAAGAAAAAAGAGCAACCTAGCAATTTAGAGCAGGAACAGGGTC
The DNA here is from genome assembly GCF_004664715.2 of Peromyscus leucopus. Lineage (NCBI taxonomy): Eukaryota > Metazoa > Chordata > Mammalia > Rodentia > Cricetidae > Peromyscus > Peromyscus leucopus. Next base: position 133,179,312 of record NC_051067.1, on the reverse strand, counting down.
ACCAGGAGGGGGGCCCTTGGGACCCTGGGTAACTGACTTGATTTATAACAATGGGAGGAGAAGCTCCTGTGGTCTTGAGTAGGGCTTTCCAGACGTCCTTACAATGCGAACCCCGGCAGGTGACAGGGAGCAGAACAAAGCATTTGGAGCCCTGCAAAGGCAGCGCTGCCGGAAGATGAAATCCTATCACCTTAATTACAAGGAGGCAGGTCAGGGTTGGAAAATGGAGACGTACTCAATAGCCTAGGTAAGAAAGACCAAATCCTCAAGGCTGTGTTTGGTAATATTCCTTTCTTTGGATAATTATCATTTGGCTCCTAGGCTTTCAGCTACCAGAAACCTGCTTCATTGGCTCTCTAATTTGGGGGTAGAGCATTGTGGATTATACCTGATAAACTACTGCTGGACATGTGACAACAAGATTTCCCCGAAAGCAGTCTGAATAAAATATGAAAAGAAATTACAGCATCTTTACTACCTGTCAACAGCATGGTGATTTTTAAAAATATTCATCAACTTTTTTTTTCTTGACATCTTGTCTGAGTGGCTGTCCTATACAGACACATGGTGGTATCAAAGGTCCCCATGGGTTTGTGGTGACTTTGGAAGGTTCTTGTACATAGATGCTGTAAACCACGGTTTCTGGGACTTGTCATCTGAATGTTGTAATTGTTTACCAGGGAATGTTGAGCCTCCCATTTCTCTTCTCATAGAGACTTAAAGTCATCTTTTTTTCTATTTTGTAATCATATGAAGAGAAACACATTTGCCAAAGTAACTGGAGTTCTTGGTACAATTTATAGTTTCAGTGACATGTAATTTTCCATTCAAAATAAGTTGTGGCTATTTATATTTATTTATTTATTTATTTTTTTTGGTTTTTCGAGACAGGGTTTCTCTGTGTAGCTTTGCGCCTTTCCTGGAACTCACTTGGTAGTCCAGGTTGACCTCGAACTCACAGAGATTCACCTGCCTCTGCCTCCCGAGTGCTGGGATTAAAGGCGTGCGCCACCACCGCCCGGCCTTATATTTTTTTTATACAACAATTTCAATTATCCCTCTTTTCCTAGAAAAAAAGTAAATTATCTTACGTTATAACCTTTAGCCAGTGCTTTCCTAAATCATCCAGAAAGAGGCCAGAAAACCAAAGGTTCATGGTAAAATAATGGACCAAATTCCAGCTCAAAGTTTTAACAAATGTTGGTCTTTACTTAGTTGTAAACTACAGACTAGTAATGCCACTTATACTTATCTGCCAAGGTTTTTATAGGGCCCACTGGGAGAAAATAATAGATGTCCAAAATTGCCTTGAAAATTCTAATACTACATTCTCATGAAGAGTTAAGTCATGAAATCAGATGTTTTAGAGTATTTGTGCTAATTTCCTTGTTTCCTAATGCCAGCAATGCCTGTACCATCTCTGTCACCAAGGAGGGCATGGTCTCAGCTTGCCCAGGCCATGGGCCACTAGCCTGTTTCCTGGGCATGTGGTTAATCACATGTTGAGGGCGTCTTTTCTGAAAGCTAAAGCTAACAGTCCAAAGATGACTTTCACAATATCAAAAACTAATTGACTTCAACACAATGACATGAGACTGTTGACTCATTTCCCAGAATGGAATCACAGCAGCTAGACTTTGGCAGAATATTCTAATCTAAGTTCCCATCCTGGGTGTAGATTCCTTTATGAAATGAAAGTGTACAAATTGTGTGATTCAAGCATAAATCACAGATATTGTAGGACTGATGCTTCAGAATTTTAGAACTGTTGTTATTTGTTTTTGCTCTTTTGGGGGGCCTGCAACCCAGCTCCTACATAAATCACACATGGAGGCTTAGTCTTAATTATAAATGCCCAGCCTTAGCTTGGCTTAGTTTCTTGCTAGCTTTCCTTAACTTAAATTATCCCAACTACCTTTTGCCTCTGAGATTTTCCCATTCTCTTGCTTCTGTAAATCTTATTTCGTGGCTTGCTGGTTGTGTAGCTGAGTGGCTGCCCCAGGTGTCCTCCTCCTTCTCTGGCTGCTAGCTCTTTTCCCCCAGATTTCTCCTTTTATTTATCCTCTCTGCCTGCCAACCCCACCTGTTTCTCTCTCCTGCCTCACTATTGGCCATTCAGTTCTTTATTACACTCTCAGGTATTTTAGACAGGCAAAGTAACACAGCTTCACAGAATTAAACAAATGCAACATAAACAAAAGTAACACACCTGAAAATAATATTCTACAACATAGAACCTGGGTGAAAATGACACAGATTGAAACAAATAATTTTTGAGAATCCAGTGAGTCTTTAAAAGCAACTTAATGATGTTCAGTTTGAATACCCTAATATGCCCAAACAAGTTCAAATGTAGGCTCTGTGTATCATCACCACAGTCAAGAAAATAAAGACTTTATCACCCCCCCCCAACATCCTTTCATTCCTTTTCTATAGCCCATTCCAAAGCCTCTGGCCCCAAGCAAACATCAAACTATAACCCGTCCCAAAAGTTAAACGAATTTAAGGATAATAGGCAATGTGTTAATTTTGTAGCATAGTTTTAGAGAGTTTCTTTTTTTTTTTTTTTTGTTAGTTTTGACTTTTCTTTTTTTTTGTGATATATATTTTTTATTTTACAATACCATTCAATTCTACATATCAGCCATGGGTTCCCCTATTCTCCCCCTCCCACGCCCTCCCCTTACCCCCAGCCCACCCTCCATTCCCACCTCCTCCAGGACAAGTCCTCCCCCGAGGACTGTGATCAACTTGGTAGACTCAGTCCAGGGAGGTCCAGTCCCTTCCTCCCAGACTAAGCCAAGTGTCCCTGCATAAGTTCCTGGTTTCAAACAGCCAATTCATGCATTGAGCACAGGACTTGGTCCCACTGCCTAGATGCCTCCCAAACTGATCAAGCCAATCAACTGTCTCACCTATTCAGAGGGCCTGATCCAGCTGGGAGCCCCTCAGCCTTTGGTTCATAGTTCATGTGTTTCTATTCATTTGGCTATTTTTTTTCAATAATTGAGTAAAACTGAAATTTATTATAAGCCACAGTCGTCCTAGGGACCTCCATGCTATATATATATATATAGCCTTTATGGTTCTATGGGTTGTGGTCTGATTGTTCATTTTATATCTAGAATCCACCAATGAGTGAGTACATACCATAACTGTCTTTCTGGGTTTGGGTTACCTCACTCAGGATGATTTTTTCTAGTTCCATCCATTTGCCTGCAAATTTCATGCTTTCATTGTTTTTCTCTGCTGAGTAGTACTCCATTGTGTATATGTACCACATTTTTTTCATCCATTCTTCCGTTGATGGGCATCTAGGCTGTTTCCAGGTTCTGGCTATTACAAATAGTGCTGCTATGAACATAGATGAGCATGTATCTTTATGGTATGTATCAGCATTCTTTGGGTATATGCCCAAGAGTGGTATGGCTGGGTCTTGAGGTAGTTCGATTCCTAATTTTCTGAGAAACCGCCATACTGATTTCCACAGTGGTTGTACAAGTTTACATTCCCACCAACAGTGGAGGAGTGTTCCCTTTGCTCCACATCCTCTCCAACATTGGTTGTCATTGGTGTTTTTGATCTTAGCCATTCTAACAGGTGTAAGGTGGTATCTCAGAGTCGTTTTGATTTGCATTTCTCTGATGATTAAGGATGTTGAGCATTTCTTTAAATGTCTTTCAGCCATTTGTAGTTCTTGTTTTGTGAATTCTCTGTTTAGCTCTTTAGCCCATTTTTTAATTGGACTGTTCAGTGCTTTGATGTCTAGTTTCTTGAGTTCTTTATATATTGTGGAGACAATCCTCTGTCAGATGTGGGATTGGTGAAGATCTTTTCCCAGTCTGTTGGCTGTCTTTTTGTCTTATTGACTGTGTCTTTTGCCCTGCAAAAGCTTCTCAGTTTTGAGAGGTCCCATTTATTAATGGTTGTGCTCAGGGTCTGTGCTGTCGGTGTTTTATTTAGGAAATGGTCTCCAGTGCCAATGTGTTCAAGAGTGCTTCCTATTTTCTTTTCTATTAAGTTTAGTGTAACTGGATTTATGTTTAGGTCTTTGATCCACTTGGACTTGAGTTTTGTGCATGGTGACAGATATGGATCTATTTGTAATCTTTTACATATTGACATCCAGTTATGCCAGCACCATTTGTTGAAGATACTTTCTTTGTTCCATTGTATAGTTTTGGCTCCTTTGTCAAAAACCAGGTGTTCATATGTGCATGGATTAATGTCAGGGTCTTCAATTCGATTCCATTGGTCCGTATGTCTGTTTTTATACCAGTACCAAGCTGTTTTTATTACTATGGCTCTATAGTAGAGTTTGAGGTCCGGGATGGTGATGCCTCCAAGGGTTGCTTTATCATATAGGATTCTTTTAGCTATCCTGGGTCTTTTGTTTTTCCATATAAAGTTGAGTATTTTTCTTTCCAAGTCTGTGAAGAATTGTGTTGGGATTTTGATGGGGATTGCATTGAATCTGTAGATTGCTTTTGGTAAGATTGCCATTTTTACTATGTTAATCCTACCTACCCATGAGCATGGGAGATCCTTCCATTTTCTGATATCTTCTTCAATTTCTTTCTTTAGAGATTTAAAGTTCTTATCAAAAAGGTCTTTCACTTGTTTAGTTAGTGTTATCCCAAGGTATTTTATATTATTTGTGGCTATTGTAAAGGGTGATGTTTCTCTGACTTCTTTCTCAGCCCTTTTATCATTTGTGTATAGGAGGGCTACTGATTTTTTTGAGTTGATCTTGTATCCTGCCACTTTACTGAAGGAGTTTATCAGCTGTAGAAGTTCCCTGGTAGAGTTTTTGGGGTCACTTATGTATACTATCATATCATCTGCAAATAGTGAAAGTTTGACTTCTTCCTTGCCAATTTGTATCCCTTTGATCTCCTTTTCTTGTCTTATTGCTCTAGCTAGAACTTCTAGTACTATATTGAATAAATATGGGGAGAGTGGACAGCCTTGTCTTGTTCCTGAATTTAGTGGTATCGCTTTGAGTTTCTCTCCATTTAATTTGATGTTTGCTGTTGGCTTGCTATAAATTGCTTTTATTATGTTTAGAAATGTTCCTTGTATTCCTATTCTTTCTAAGACCTTTATCATGAAGGGGTGTTGGATTTTGTCAAAGGCTTTTTCAGCATCTAGGGAGATGATCATGTGGTTTTTTTCTTTCAGTTTGTTTATATGGTGTATTACATTGACTGATTTCCGTATGTTGAACCATCCTTGCATCCCTGGGATGAATCCTACTTGGTCGTGATGGATGATTGTTTTGATGTATTCTTGGATTCGGTTTGCCAATATTTTGTTGAGTATTTTTGCATCAATGTTCATGAGGGAGATTGGTCTGTAGTTCTCTTTCTTTGTTGCATCTTTGTGTGGTTTGGGTATCAGGGTAATTGTAGCCTCATAAAAAGAGTTTGGTAGTGTTCCTTCTGTTTCTATTGTGTGGAACACTTTGAAGAGGATTGGTATTAGTTCTTCTTTGAAAGTCTGGTAGAATTCTGCACTGAAACCATCTGGTCCTGGGCTTTTTTTAGTTGGGAGACTTTTGATGACTGTTTCTATTTCTTTAGGGGTTATTGGTCTATTTAAATGGTTTATCTGGTCTTGATTTAATTTTGGTATTTGGTATTTATCCAGAAAATTGTCCATTTCTTCCTGGTTTTCCATTTTTGTGGAGTACAGGTTTTTGAAGTATGATCTGATGATTCTCTGGATTTCCTCATTGTCTGTTGTTATGTCTCCCTTTTCATTTCTGATTTTGTGAATTTGGGTGCTCTCTCTTTGCCTTTTGGTTAATTTGGCTAGTGGTTTGTCTATCTTGTTGATTTTTTCAAAGAACCAACTCTTTGTTTCATTGATTTTTTGTATTGTTCTCTTGTTTTCTATTTCGTTGATTTCAGCCCTCAATTTGATTATTTCCTGGCGTCTATTTCTCCTGGGTGAGTTTGTTTCTTTTTGTTCTAGAGCTTTCAGTTGTGCTGTTAATTCCTTGGTATGGGATTGCTCCATCTTCTTTATGTGTGCATTTAGAGCTATGAATTTTCCTCTTAGCACTGCTTTCATAGTGTCCCATAAGTTTGGGTATGTTGTACTTTCATTTTCATTGAATTCTAGGAACTCTTTAATTTCTGTCTTTATTTCTTCCTTGACCCATTGATGTTTCAGGTGGGCATTATTCAGTTTCCATGAGTTTGTGGGTTTTCTATAATTTTTGTTGTTATTGAGTTCTAATTTTAAGGCATGGTGGTCTGATAAGATACAGGAGGTTATTCCAATTTTTTTGTATCTGTTGAGATTTGTTTTGTGTCCAAGCATGTGGTCAATTTTTGAGAAGGTTCCATGGGGTGCTGAGAAGAAGGTATATTCTTTTGTGTTAGGATGGAATATTCTGTAGATATCTATTAGGTCCATTTGAGTCATAACATCTGTTAGGTCCTTTATTTCTTTGTTAAGTTTCAGTCTGGTAGATCTATCTTTTGGTGAGAGTGGTGTGTTAAAATCTCCCACTACTAATGTGTGGGGTTTGATGTGCGTTTTAAACTTTAGTAGTGTTTCTTTTATGAATGTGGGTGCTTTTGTATTTGGAGCATAAATGTTTAGAATCGAGACTTCATCTTGGTGGATTTTTCCCGTGATGAATATGTAATGTCCATCCTGGTCTCTTTTGATTGATTTTAGTTTGAAGTCTATTTTATTAGATATTAGGATAGCTACACCAGCTTGTTTCTTAGGTCCATTTGCTTGGAAAACCTTTTCCCAGCCCTTTACTCGGAGGTAGTGTCTGTCTTTGGAGTTAAGGTGTGTTTCTTGTATGCAGCATATGGATGGGTCCTGTTTTCTTATCCATTCTGTTAGCCTGTATCTTTTTATAGGTGAGTTGAGACCATTGATATTGATGGATATTAATGACCAGTGATTGTTAATTCCTGTTATTTTTTTGGTTGTGTTGTGTTGTCCTTCTGTGGTGTATGTTGGTGTAGGATTATCTATTGCTTGATTTTTCATGGATGTGTTTAGCTTCTTTGGGTTGAATTTTCCCTTCTAGTGCTTTCTGTAGGGCTGGGTTTGTGGACAGGTATTGATTAAATCTGGTTTTATCCTGGAATATTTTGTTTACTCCGCCTATGGTGATTGAGAGTTTTGCTGGGTATAATAGTCTGGGTTGGCATCCGTGGTCTCTTAGTGTCTGCATGAGGTTTGTCCATGATCTTCTAGCTTTCATAGTCTCTATTGAGTAGTCTGGTGTTATTCTGATGGGTTTGCCTTTATATGTTACTTGGTCCTTTTCCTTTGCAGCTCTTAATATTTTTTCTTTATTCTGTGTGTTTAGTGTTTTGATTATTATGTGGCGAGGGGACTTTTTTTTTGGATCCAGCCTATTCGGTGTTCTGTAAGCTTCTTGTATCTTCATAGGTATTTCTTTCTTTAGGTTAGGAAAGTTTTCTTCTATGATTTTGTTGAATATATTTTCTGTGCCTTTGAGTTGGTATTCTTCTCCTTCTTCTATCCCTATTATTCTTAGGTTTGGTCTTTTCATGGTGTCCCAAATTTCCTGGACGTTTTGTGTTAGGACTTTTTTGTCTTTATTGTTTTCTTTGACTGACGAATCTATTTTCTCTATCGTGTCTTCAGCGTCAGAGATTCTCTGTTCCATTTCTTGCAATCGGTTGGTTATGCTTGTTTCTGTAGTTCCTGTTCGTTTTGTCAGGGTTTCTATTTCCAGCATTCCCTCAGCATGTGTTTTCTTTATTGTCTCAAATTCATTTTTCAGATCTTGGAATGTTTCTTTCATCTGTTTAATTGCTTTTTCTTGGCTTGATTTGATTTCTTCCCATTTTTTGTTCGTTTTTTCTTCCATTTCTTTAAGGGAGTTTTTTATTTCCTCTTTAATGGAGTTTTTCATTTCCTCTTTAAGGGAAGTTTTTATTTCCTCTTTAAGGGAGTTTTTTATTTCCTCTTTAAGGAAAGTTTTTATTTCCTCTTTAAGGTAGTTTTTCAATTCCTCTTTAAGGAAAGTTTTTATTTCCTCATTGAGGGAATGTTTTATTTCTTCTTTAAGGGCCTCTATCATCTTCTTAATGTCATTTTTAGGGTTGATTTCTTCTGTTTCTTCTGTCATGGTATGTTTAGGTCTTGCAGGTGTAGAATCACTAGGTTCTGATGTTGCCATATAGGTCTTTATGTTGTTGCCTGTATTTTTGCACTGGCGTCTACTCATCTCTTCCTCTGTGAGGTGCAGGTGGTGTCTGTGTCTGAGAGTGCCTCTCTTGTTCTAATTTTTAGTCTTGGTTTAGTAGTGGTTCTTGGTTAAATTGGTGCTATTGGGCTATTTCTTCAGGGGCAGCTGATTTTGATCGGTGAATTATATACTTATGATTCTGGTGATCTGGTTTGGTGTCTGGGTAGCGCCTTCTTCTGTGTTCCCAGGTCACGTTTTGTTCATTTGTCAACTCCTCAGCTGATCTTGATTCCTCAGACTTTAAACTGTAGGCATCTGAATCCTCTCCCAGATGGGTTTCAGCTGAGCAGGGTAGTCTCACCAACACCTCCAAATTGTTGGGTTTCACAGGATCAGCAGCTGGGCCCTGGGTTGTTCTCAGATGGAGTGTTCAGATTCGTTCTGGTTCTGACCCACCGAGATAGCTTCTTCCCCAGATGTTGGGGTTAGGGGCGTCCCTGTTCCAAGCTGCGTCTGCTTGTCTCCGTCCCTGGGCCTGTTTACCTCTGCAGTCCGCCACCGGGCCTGTATGTCCCTGTCAGCTGCCGCTGGGCCTGTCTGCCTCTGGAGGCCGCCACTGGGCCTGAATGTCTCTGCAGGCTGCAGCCGGGACTGAATGTCCCTGTCGGCCGCTGCCGCCGGGCCCGTTTACCTCAGCGGGCCGCTGCTGGGCCCGTCTACCTCCACAGGCCGCCGCCACAGGCCTACCTGAGTCTGCTTGTCTCTGCCACTGGGCCTGTCTACCCCTGTGGGCCGCCGCTGGGCCTGAATGTCTCTGCCGGCTGCCGCCGGGCCTGAATGTCCCTGTCGGCCGCTGCCGCCGGGTCCGTTTACCTCAGCAGGCCGCCGCTGGGCCCGTCTACCTCTGTGGGCTGCCGCTGGGCCTGAATGTCTCTGCCGGCTGCCGCCGGGTCTGAGTATCCCTGTCGGCTGCCACCGCTGGGCCCAGAGAGTTTCTTAAGTTGTTGCAAATATTGGCTCTACCCATTTGACTCAATCTGTGGAAATGACAGAATAGGTTCACCCTTAACCAGCGGATGTGGATCTGGATGTGATTCAGTCCCCAGGCATGGCAGAGCTGCTGTCTTCAGGCACAGGTACATGTTTCTGTTTCTCTTAACTAAGTGTTTAAGGATGGGATGTCCTGGGCCAAATGAAGACTAGTGCCCTTATGCAAAATGATGTCTTTTCTCTTTTCACCCTAATGTGAGAATTATCGTGTTTTCTGTGTGCTCCTGAGGTCTCTCTTAGTGCTAAAATATTGTGATTTGAGAATTCAGTGATTGATGATGATCTCCTTGGCATTTCTCCAGGTTGAGGTCATTCATGCATCTTTTGTTGGGCCTATTCAAACTTATTGTTTTTTTCCCTAGTTTGACTTTTTACCATTGAGTTTTAATAAAATTTCATGTATTCTTTTTATTTGAAATATTTTTATTAAGGATTTTTTATTCATTTTACATACCAACCACAGATCTTAAGATACAGGAGGTTATTCCATTTTTTTTTTTTTTGATATCTGTTGAGATTTATTTTGTGACCAAGTATGTGGTCGATTTTAGAGAAGGCTCCATGGGGTGCTGAGAAGAAGGTATGTTCTTTTGTGTTAGGGTACACTGTTCTGTAGATCTCTATTAAGCCCATTTGAGTCATAACATCTGTTAGATCTTTTATTTCTCTGTTAAATTTCTGTCTGGCAGATCTGTTCATTGGTGGGAGTGGGGAGTTGAAATCTCCCACTACCAGTGTGTGGGGTTTGATGTGTGATTTAAGCTTTAGTAATGTTTCTTTTACATATGTGGGTGCCCTTGTATTTGGGGCATAAATGTTCAGAATTGAGACTTCATCTTGGTGGATCTTTCCTGTGATAAGTATGTAATATCCTTCTCGATCTCTTTTGATTGATTTTAGTTTGAGGTCTATTTTGTTAGATATTAGGATAGTTACACCAGTTTGCTTAAGACCATTTGATTGGAAAGTCTTTTCCCAGCCTTTTACTATAAGGTAGTGTATGTCTTTGAAGTTGAGGTGTGTTTCTTGCATGCAGCAGAAGGATAGATACTGTTTTCATGTCCACTCTTTTAGCTTGTGTCTTTTTATAGGCGAATTGAGTCCATTGATATTGAGGGATATTAATGACCAGTGATTGTTAATTCCTGTTATCTTTTGGTGGTAGTATGTGTGTGTGTGTATTTCCCTTCTTTGGGATTTGGTACTGTGGTGTTACTATTGCCTGTGTTTCTGTGGGTACAACCCTAAGTTAGATTTTCCCTTCTAGTGCTTTCTGTAGGGCTGGATTTGTGGATAGGTATTGTTTAAATCTGGTTTTATCGTGGAATGTTCACTATGTCTATGGTGATTGAAAATTATGATGGGTATAGTAGTCTGGGCTGGCATCCATGGTCTTTTAGTCTTTTCATTATGTCAGTCTAGGGCCTTTTGGTTTTCAGAGTCTCCATTTAGATGTTGGGTGTTATTCTGATGAGTCTGCCTTTTTAAGTCACTTGGCCTTTTTCCTTTGCTACTCTTAATATTTATTCTTTATTCTGTATGTTTGGTGGTTTAACTATTATGTGGCAAGGGGACTTTTTTTGGGGGAATCTAGTCTATTTGTTGTTCTATAAGCTTCTTGTATCTTCATAGGCATTTCCTTTTTAGGCTGGGAAAGTTTTCTTCTATGATTTTGTTGAATATATTTTCTGTGCCTTTGAGTTGGTATTCTTCGCCTTCTTCTATCCGTATTATTCTTAGTTTTGGTCTTTTCATGATGTCCCAGATTTCCTGGATATTTTGTGTTAAGACTTTTTTTGGCTTTAGTGTTCTCTTTGACTGATGAATCTATTTCCTCTATTGTATCCTCCACACCAGAGATTCTCTCTTCCATCTCTTATATTCCGTTGGTTATGCTTGCCTTTGTAGTTCCTGTTCGCTTACTCAGATTTTCTATTTCCAACATTCCCTCTGTTTGTATCTTTTTCATTGCTTTTACTTCAATTTTCAGGTCTTGAGTTGTTTCCTTCACCTCTTTTTTTTTTTTTTTTGCTTTCTTTAAGGGATTTATTGATTTCTTCCAATTTTTTGTTTGTCTTTTCCTCAATTTCTTCCTTTTTTCCCCAGAAGCATAAATATTTATTTGTAACAAAGGAGTTTGTGTACAGTGTTGAAAATCTACAACTTTAAGTTCACATTTGCACTTCTCCTTTTTAAACAAACATTTATAATCATTATTTTAAACATATATAGATATGTAAATACAACATTAAGTTCAGCATACAAGAAACACACTTCAACCTCAATTTCTTTAAGAGAATTTTTCATTTCCTTTTTAAAGAAAGACCTCTATTATTTTCATAAAGTTATTGTTAAGGTTGCTTTCTTATGCTGCTTCTACATTGTGATGTTCAGGTCTTGCTGTTGTAGAACCGCTAGGTTCCGGCAGTGTCATATTGCTTTTTATGCTGTTTTATGTATTTTTGCACTGACATCTACCAATCTCTTCCTCTTATAAGTGCAAGAGGTGCCTGTGTCTGGGAGAGCTGCACTTGGTCCAATCTATGCTTTCTGAGTCTGTGTCTCAGGGGGGCCACTCTTGGTCCAGTCATAGCTCTTTGTCTAATGGGAGCAGTGGATTCTGTGTCTCAGGGAGCTGCTCTTAGTCCAAGCTGGCAGATTCTGTGTCTCAGGAAGCTGCTGAGGTGGTGGGGAGATGGGTAGATTTGGGGTAGGGCATGTCGTAGATTGCAGTGTACTATGGGGAGTGTTGGTGGGGAAGCCTGCCTACAGGAGTCTTCCCTGCTGTTTGGCAATGGGGGCAGCGATGGGTGGGGGGTTCCTGGCACAGGTTGTGCCCCTGGGCCTAGGTCCTAGAGGCAGGACTCGCTGGGTGGGAGAAGAGTCATTCACCTCTTGGTCCAATCAGAGCTGGTAGATTCTATGTCTCAGGATGTCACTAAGGTTGCAGTTTATATGTTCTTTATGTAGTCATTTATCAGATTCCTTCCTCTCTCCCTCTCCCTCTGTTTTTCTTTCTCTCACACCCTTAAACCCATACCCAAGCTCAAGAACATGCAACAAAACCAAGAATCCCCAAGCAGCACAGCACTAGCAAAGCCAGGAGAAATGGCGGGAAAGGATCTTTTTCAGGTCTTTATCATCACCGTCCTGCAGACAACCTTGCTCCCCAGCGCAAATGACTCATCAGGCCTGGAGACACAGAGGATGGAAACAGTGTGGTGTGTGTGGTCAGCTCAATGAGAATCACAGTGCAGACTGTAAGGATTCTGGAGCCGAGCCACCTGCAGCACAGTAAGAAACCGTATGGAGGTCATGGGGGAGAAAGAATGCCTGAGGAGCCACTGTGATTCTGGAATCGGCCCAGAGAGCTCAGTTCCTTCTAGAAATGCCAAGTCAGAGGGGCTAAGCAGGGTTCATCCTGAGGTGCAAGTAAATATGAGACCAAGGCTATAGGACACGAGTCAGTTAGGATGGTAGGTGGCCAGGAACACTATGCTCATCAGGGTTACAGACAATTCTCCACCAGCTTGCACCTATGACACCATTGGCTCCCTTTGTTCAGCTGAGGAGAAGGGAAAGGTCTAATCTTGGTTTACAATACAGCTGCTTTGGGCTAGAGAGATGGCTCGGTGGTTAAGAGCACTGACTGCTCTTCCAGAGGACCCGGGTTCAATTCCCAGCACCCACATGGCAGCTCACAACAGTCTATAGCTCCAGTTCCAGGGGACCTGACACCCATGGCAAAACACCAATGCACATAAAATAAAATAATGTATTTAAAAAAAAGAATTAGCTGCTTTACAGTCACATGCCACAGTGGCTCTAAAAACAAGAAGAAAGGAGGCAGGAACTCTGTCTAGTAAGCAGAGAGATGGAACAGTGGCCCAGGTCATCTACTTACATGGAGAGGGAAATGACCAGACAGGAATGTAAGCATGTTGCTTTGTCCTACCGTGTAGCGGGCCAGATATTTGGTTAGATGCTGAGATGGAAAGGGACTAAGAATTTTGAGACAAGTGGGCTGAGGACAGACAAGTAGGCTGGGCATATGGGTGAACTTTCAGGAGAGAGGATTAGGTGTCTCATGCTGCCTCCACAGGACAATGTTAGCGAAGAGTCCCTGCCCAGCAGGCACAATGAGTCAGCATGCGGTCAGTAACCTCTCTTCTGACCCCTCAGGAAGACACAGTAGTGCTGTGCACGAAGTGAGGTGTTAGCAGAAGGGGAGGAATCTCCTTTTTGCCGAGGCCGAGCTGACAGAAACCCCTGAATGTACTTTCAGAGACATCAGTTCATAGAGATGTCCTGTTGGTCAGTCGGCAGGCAGCTCCATCAGAGCGGACTTTCTCATCTACAGAGCCTGACAAGGACCACTCTTAGGAGACTCACGAGATGTCTGACACACAAGCACAAAGTCCCACAGAGCATCTGAGGACCCGGGGCACTCCTTCACCCTGTGGTGGGCTCGGGACCATGGAACGGATGGTTCTACCACACACTGCCAGACAAGAAGCAGCCGGGACCACGGGGTCCTGAGAAAACATTCTTTTTCTTATTTCATTATTTGGAGGAGGGGTTACCATGGCCGAAACCCAGGGTCTTGACTGCTTAGCACACACTCTGCCATGAGCTGCACACCCGGCCCTGGGAGAACATCTTTGAGATGCAGCTGCAGTATTTCTCCGCAGGAAGTGTTCTGTACTATACACAGTAAGATGTCCTTCATAGCCTGCCAGAGGCCCCTAGAAGGCTGCACTTGCTGGGGAGGGAGAACACACAGGTCTATGGAGAGAGCAGGAGGATGAAGCACCACCCTCTGGGATGCTCTAAGGACCCCCTGGACTTTTCTTCTTGTGACTCTGGGTTGTGCAAGGTGTTCAGATCATTGAACAAGGAAGACTCCCCGTGGGTCAGCTTCAATTTGTGTCCCCTCCAAAAGACAAAAGGAGATAGCCTCCTTGAGGTGGAGTAGTTGGTATCAGCAGGAGGAGGTAAGGTTTTACAAAAGAAACATGAACACACACAACATATATGCCACACACACCCCACATGTACATACACACCATACATGCACTGGTGCATAAGCACACAAGCATACAGCAGACATACACAGGCACACATATACACAGCAACAGTATACATAACAGGCATGTACATGTGCACATCCTCCTGTGCACACAGTGAATGAAAATCCCTAGGCATTCAGGAATGTTGCTCCTGTGGGAGCTGAAGGTCGCTTTGTTAGCCTCCCTTTTCTGAGATTCCCTCAGGAAACGATGGAGTGACTGGAGAACGTCTCTGGAAGGAAACACCAGCAGTGCTGAGAGTGGGGAACAACTGGACTGTTGTGATTAGGCCAATGTGTCACACAGCATAAGGAGGCCCCAGTTTGGATTACCCTCTCTGGGACTGTCACAACTTTTGTGCAGTGGTCAGTCCTCACCAGAGAGAGCAGAGTGTGTTCTATGCCCAGATTTCCCTCCCTCCTGTGCTCCCTCCCTCCTGTCCTCCCTCCCTCCTGTCCTCTCTCCCTCCCTCCTATCCTCCCTCCTGTCCTCCCTCCTGTCCTCCCTCCCTCCTGTCCTCCCCCATTCCTGTCCTCCCTTCCTCCTGTCCTCCCTCCCTCCTGTCCTCCTTCCTGTCCTCTCTCCTGTCCTTCCTCCTGTCCTCCTTCCTGTCCTCTCTCCTGTCCTCCCTCCTTCCTGTCCTCCCTCCTTCCTGTCCTCCCCTCCCTCCTGCCCTCCCTCCCTCCTGTCCTCCCTCCTGTCTTCCCTCCTGTCCTCCCTCCCTCCTGTCCTCCCTCCTGTCCTCCCTCCTGTCCTCTCTCCCGTCCTCTCTTTGAAGGGTATAAACCCTGTGTTGTAATCTGAAGACTCCTTACCTTCTACTCCCTCACCCAACAATCACTTTAATGTGGGTCAATTGATCAGGTAAGGTGACAAAGATCTAAAATTTTCATTTGTTATATGTGACTGGAGATCTCTGGATGAGGAGAGAAAAGTATTTTTAATGTAATGTTTTTATTGATTCTATTAGGATGTCATACAATGCGTTTTGATTACTTTAAATCCTCACTCCTTCCCTTAACTTTCCTCAGATAGACCTCCTACCTCTCTACCTCCTTCCAGTTTCATGTCGTCATCTCCTCCTCCTTCTCCTTCTTTCTCCTCCTCCTCCTTCTTCTTTTTTAATAAGCCACTAAATCCAACTAGATAATTCTAATAAAAACCACCCTGGAGACAAAAACTGTATGTTGCATCAAGTCCTGTCACCTCATTCTGTCTCTGCTAATTTTATAAAATGCATATAATTGAGTTTTACTTTATGAAATAAAAGTGTTTGGGGAATAGAAGAGGAATTTGAGTGCTGTTTATAGTTAGTGTGAAATGAAATTGGAGGCCACCTGTGGGAGATCAACCAAAGGTGTTAACAAAATGAGAAGAATAAAAGTGCATAAACAGAAAAAAAATCTCAGTAGCGCTGGAGAATATACTGAACGGAAATGTAGGAGATGGGGAGGTGGGTCAATGGCTCACTCTCCTGGCAAAGGTTCTGGGTTAGAATTCTCACAGATTAAATCCACGAGAAGCTGCACGTGTATAACAGTGGGAAGAGGAGAGTGGGCAAGTTAATGAATTGTGCTTAACTATATTACGAGCAAGAGGTGCGCAGAGGCTCCCACATCCAAGGTGAGCGTGCAACAGCATTACAGACCAGACCTGGGAAATCAGCCACCAGTGACACAGTGAAAATCGTCATACAAGAAGCATTCCAGAGATGAGCCCGACGTCACAAAGGAAAGATGAAAGTGTTCCACCATTCAGAATCTGTCTGCAAAGTGCATGTGTTTGGAATTCGAGAGGCAGCTCCGGAAAGCACCAAGTCCATCAGAACAATGTGGGCAAAAGGCAAAAGGAGTGAGGTGAAGAGGGATATAAGAAGGTTTTAGACCATTGTGGCTCATGTCTGTAATCCCAGCACTCACCGGGCTGAGACAGGAGGATTGCCTCCCGTGACAAGCAAGCTTAGGATACATGCTAAACTCCAGGTCAGCCTGGGCTACAGAATGATCCCCGTCTCTAGACAAATAAAACCCTTTTAAATCTGAGAAAGGAAATTATACAGGAAAAAGCAAAATTAAAACCAGGAGTGGAATAGAAACAGCCCCAATAGGTTCAGGCGTTTGCATACTTAGTGGCACCACTTTGGAAAGTTTAGGTATGAGGCCTTGGTGGAAGAGGCGTGCTATCGTGGGTGGGCTTTGAGAGTGGAGAGCCTTGCCTTACTTCCAGTTTGCTCCCTCTGGTTAGTGTCTGCAATTGAGGGTTTGATCTCTCCACTTCCTGTGTCTGTCACCATGCCTGACTACTGTCATGGCTCCCTGTCAAGATGGACTACATCCTTCTGGAAACTAAAGCCCAGTTAAACCCTTCTGCTTCTGGTCTGGGTGTTTTACCATAGTAACAGAAAAGTAACTAATACACCTACCTCCACTCCCAGTGCGCGCTGGCACACACACAGATACACACATATATACACTACACACACACACACACACACACATACACTACACACACACACACACACACATGCACACACACACACACACACACACACACACACACGAAAGATTTCAGAGAATATTGAGGGCAGCTTGTCTGTCTGTAAATGAATAATTTCAGATGTCTTTTATCTTAAATCCACATCCTCTTGCTGTTACTAATCACATCTTTCCCTGAGGGGCAGCAGGGTATGTTGTATGCATGTATGGAAACAAGAAATTGATGTCCAGTGTCTCCCTCTATTGTTCAGTATCATACTTTTTAATCAACTAATTGATTTTAGCCAAAAGGTCAAGAAGTTATAGCAACTTACTTTTTTGAGACAGGGTGAACCAGGAGCTCACTGATTGACCAGGAAGTGTCTGAAGTTTTCCTGTTTCCATCTCTCTAGCACTGTGACTGCTGATCCAGAGCAGCCATGAATGTATGAGAGCTTTGGGGAATCTGAACTCAGGTCCTCATGCTTTCGAGGCTTTACCAACTGTGACACTTCTCCAATTCCAATAACATCTTACTTCTAATATTATAAAACACTAGAGAAGAAAACAATGTTTTCTGTGTTCTGTCTCATCAACAGGACAGGCCCTTGTCCGGTTCAGGTACTTCCCAACCAGAATGAGGACTCAAGTCAGGACCAAGTATGGACTATGTTCTCTGCATCATTGCTTATGTGAAACCAAATTCTGTCACATGAGCAATAGGGTATTATCATAAAAGCTAGTTATAAATCTAACAATACTATTACTACAATAACAGGCTAATAACTGAATTTGAACAGTGAATACCTATTAGAATGTTACATAATTAGAAACAATATGAATGCCTGCCAAGGTAACTGGTCAACCAGTGACTATGTAAGATTTAGTGTAATTCACACATTCTGCTTAGAAAACTAATTGCTGTGGGGTGGTCTGTATGTCAAATTGCTCTGATTGGTCAATAAATAAAACACTGATTGGCCAGTGGCCAGGCAGGAACTATAGGCGGGACTAACAGAGAGGAGAATTAAGGGAACGGGAAGGGAAAAGGAGTCACTGCCAGCTGCCACCATGACAAGCAGCATGTGAAGACACCAGTAAGCCACAAGCCACGTGGCAAGGTATTGATTTATAGAAATGGATTAATTTAAGCTATAAGAACAGTTAGCAAGAAACCTGCCACGGCCATACAGTTTGTAAGCAATATAAGTCTCTGTGTTTACTTGGTTGGGTCTGAGCAGCTGTGGGACTGGCGAGTGTCAGAGATTTGTCCTGACTGTGGGCAAGGCAGGAAAACTCTAGCTACAACTAATGGCACAGGGAAATTATTTACCAGTAAAAAATATAGCAGAGAAATCTAGCCACACTAAGCTACATTTTTAATAGTAGTTTGCTCAAATCTTTCCCATATTGATTTGGGAATCTGGAATTACAAAGAGTGTCCCACAATGCCCAGCAAAGCCTTTTCATTTCCTCTGCTTTACCTTATCTGTCTTGGGACTTTGGTAAGAACTTTTATAATAAAATTAATATGCTAAAAATATCAAGGAAATGTAGACATTAGAAGGAAGAAGTGGCAAAGGGGAGCTGAGTGGGCAGTCAGGCTGTCTTCTCCTCCCCTTCCTCCTCCTCCTTTTCCTCTTCCTCCTCCTCCATCTCCTTCTTCTTCTCTTTTTCTTTCTCTTTTTTTTAAATCAGCAAACAAAATCACAAGAGGCAGCAGCAGCAGCAGCAGCAGCAGCAGCAAGATAGATGAGTAAGGGGAGCTGTGAAGAGCTTCCCAACTCAGAAGCTGTGACTTTCAAACCGGTTTTCAAAAGCAATGGGAGAGATTTAACTCAGGCTACAAGAACTTGCTGCAGAATAAACAACAAACCTATCAATATTGAAATGCAAATACCGTGAGGTAAAGAAGCAGGGCTCATGAACACATCTCAAATGAGGAAACGCCATTTGTTTTCTTACCGTTGCCTTCATTTAAAAGGAGACTACATTTTTAGCTATAGGTTGTATGATGCACTTGTTTGCTAAGATAGAGCATTGCCTTGCTGCCTAGAATTTGCTCAGTGATCAAACTTGAGGATAGAACTAGAGGGTAGAAATGACCAGTTTAGACTGTAATTGGTCTTCTCATTGAGCAAGAAGGAAGATGCTGGGCAGCCATCGGGCCCTTACTGCCCTGTTTCCCTGAAGAACTCTCTCCATCCGCCTTGGGCAGCCTGAGCCTTGGTTCAGGATCCATGTTATAAAGAAGTTTTTGTGAAGTTTGTTCTGTCAGGCTGGCATGTAGGTCATTCCTGAGGATGGATGAGTGACTGGGAAGCAGTCGCCCCAGGGAAGGAGACTTTTCTGCGGAGGAGCTGTGTAAGCATTTGCAGGCTGGCCCTGTGCTGACCCAGGCAGCTACGGTCTTAACAACTGATCTGCAGCCCTGGGCTTCATTCGCAAATGCCACTAAAGGCAGTCCCCAGGCTCTGCAGGCCGGACTTGGTGTTGAACTCCCTAGAGCTGCCCAGTTTTGCTGGGCTTGCCTTCCCTTCCCTCCTGCCTAAGTTCCAGGAATGTATTTATATTCCGAAACTGAAATGGTAATGAGCAGGTCAGTCTTTCACCACTCATATTGACATTTGTAGCCAAAGCGCTATCTGAAGATGGATTCAACCCACAGGAGGTGCCCATGGTTGTGATCTAACAGTGTGTATGGCTCAAGAAAGAAAAAAACAAGATAATTGGAAGAGGAGCTTCCAAATTTACTTCTGTGTGAATTAACTGTGGAACTGCCGGGATCAAGGCAAATGTATCTTCTGGACAGAAATACAAGAGCAACTAAGTTTTACAGGTGCCCAGGGCACCCATTTCTCCAAGGGAAATGCAAATTGATCAGTGCCCAGTGGCCAATGTGGTGACTCAAATGTGGCTGGAACTGTACGAAGGGGTGGGGGTGGGGGCTATTCACTGTCAAGAGATCTCCAGTATTTTTGCATTGGTACTGAGTACTATATTTCATTTATAGAACCTTTACCTCCTGCTGCAGAAACAGCCCCAACCACCGACAGATGAACACTGGTGTCTGCAAATGTTCTCCATCTCTCACTCCTATACTGCTGAGCTGACCATAGGTTTGACAGTTTTACTTATTCCCTTTCTAACAGTGGCAGAGTGTGGCTTACCTCACTAAAGAACACCCCAGACTTACCCTGCTCCCCTCACTGGTGAACTTGCTTTGAGTGAGGCAGGTGCAGGTTATGCAGCAGGCACAGATCGCTGCATCCATTCTGAGAAGCATTCCTGTGACTCCTACATTCCATGTTCTGCTTCCTGATGTTGGTCATTAGCTGTTTCCCCTTTACACATTTTAGGATTCGCGAAGATCTCTCAGAAAACCACATTGGTTGGTACTAGTAAATACCGTTAAATGTCTTTTGTTGCACGAATCGTAAATGGTCTTATAATAAAAACCCGGAGCCAGATATTAGGGTGAAAGTTGAAAGATCAGAGAAGCAGAGCAAACCACAGCCACCACCTCTTACCTCACCAACTCCTCTGATCTTCAGGCAAGCTTTATTTCTTAGGTTACAAACAATATATCACCACAGTTTTTAGTGGAATACCTTATGTTTTAAATTAGCAAGAAACACACTCTCTTAATCTGTGTGTTAGACACACCTTATTCTGAAGTTCTGGAGATGGAACCCGCAGGATCACACAGGGTAGGCAAGAGCTCTACCATTGAGGTACAACACAGTTCTTGACTGGGGGTTGTTGTTTGATTCTGTTTGTTTTGAGACCCTTGCCAGACTAACATTGAGGTCACTGCCATCCTTCTGCCTCAGCTTCCTAAGTGCTGACATTCTAAGTCTGACCTACTATGATTCTTTTACTTTATTTACATTTTTTTCATTCAATATATTTTGATCATATTCTTTTTTTCTCTCCCAACACTCCTGTATCCTTTTTCCCTGCAGCATGTAGAGTACTTTCCAACACGATGAACATTAGTCAGTAGTAGAGAAGCTTCTAGCTGGGTATCAGCCTCTGGAGTGATAAAGTCTCAGGCTTGGGCCATCATATCCAGAAACATTTTACTGTTTTTTGTTTGTTTGTTTCAATGAAGGATTTTACTAAATTGATCGTCTAGTCATTTGATGAGTTTATTTATTGTGGCTGTAATATTAAAATGTGCTGGCCTTTTATTTTATGGACATAAGTTTTTCTCAAATTTCTCAGATAGCTAGATGGATAAATATGTGATAGATAGATGATAAATGGTAAAATTACTATCTATTTATGATACAATTACTATTTATCTGTCTCAGCTCCCTGAGTTATGTTGGTTAGTTGCTATTTATTTTCATCTTTTCTTTTTTTCCTCTTTTCTTTCTTTATTTTTTTTTTTTTGTGGTGGATACTATCTCTTTTGTTCATTGTTATGTTTCTTGAAAGGCCAGCTTTGAACTCAGAGATATCCTCCAGCCTCAGGTTCCTACGCCCTCTAGTTACTGCTTCCTGTAATAATCACTCAGAGGCTTATATTAATTATAAATGCTTGGCCAATGGCTCAGGCTTATTACTAGCTAGCTCTTACATTTAAATGAACTCATTTCTATTCATCTATGCATCTCCATGTGACCTGGGGCTTACTGGTTCTCTGACATCTTGTTCCTTGGGCAGCTCTGCCTTTCTTCATCTCTGTTTTCAGTTTGATTGTACCACCCAATCTTATTCTGCCACACCATTGACCAAACAGCTTTATTTATCAACCAATGAGAGCAACACGTATTCACAGGATACAGAAAGACCATCCCACAGCAGCTTCCCATTGACATCAGAGACAGAAACAGGCCTAGAAGATGCCTTTGCATCTGGTGGCCTCTTGGTCCTGCTTTCTAAGCCACTCCCTTCCTCATCTGCTTTATATCTTCCAGCCAATATTTGGAAACTCTTCTCTCCTCATAATTGCATTTGTTTTTTTATGGCTTTCATCTTCTTTATTGCTTCTCATTTGAATGGTGTCTGAACAAGGGTGTTCAACATGCTACATGAATTGTGAATCCTTCTGAAGATATTAGGTCTCAATCTCATTCCTGAACATCTCCCCCTCCTGTGTTTTTTTTTTTTTCTTCTTTCTATTATGTATTTAAGAATAGGCTTTTTATAAATATTTCTGTTACTGGTGGTTGGGGTATAGGTTAGGTGTTTTTAGATTCTTAATCTTATTCAAATGATTGAAATAAAAGTCCTCACATCTTATATAAAGTAGCTAATAACTTTATTCAAAGTAAAGCAGTAGAACAGTCAGAATATACTATAAAAGAGAGATGTGGGCCATGTGAATGAAGATCTTCAAGGGCTCTAATTACAGTTTAGGGCTCCCCCCCCAACATTATATTTTTATTGATATTTGGGAATTTCACATCATACATCCATCACACTTACTTTCTAGTCCTCCCAAAGCTGCCCCCCCACTTCTTCAACCTCCTCCACCACAAATAAAAGAAGAAACCAGACAAACAAATAAATCTAATTTGTGTTGCTCAAATACTCACTGGAGCATGGTCAAACTCCCAGGGGCCAGCCCCTTAAAGAAAACTGAGTCCTTCCCTGGATTAAATATATAAGCTTAAATATATAAGACCTATAAGACCTCGGAGCAAGCCTCTACAGTGACACACTTCCTCCAACAAGGCCACACCTACTCCAACAAGGCCAGATATCCTAATAGTGCCACTCCCTTTAGGTCAAGCATTCAAATGCATGAGTCTATGGAGGCCATTCCTTGTCAAACCACCACAGGAGGAGTAGGGTTTCTTTTTATAAGGTCAAGAGAGTGAAGAGTTCTGGGGTTACTAGTGGTATAGTTTGGGTGGGTCTCTTTTTATTGATAGGTAAAATTATATCATCATTTCTCTACTGTGTGTATCCTTTCCCACGAAGCCTCTGATTTTAATTATGCATGTCCAATTATACCTAGGCATAAGATTACAAATCAGGGATTCTCATTAAAAGTTCAGTTTGAGGACACCAGTTACTTTATTGCATACGCACTCAAGTCAATTTTGGTTGGCTGTATCACGGATGTTTGAATAGGAACCATCTAAGTTTGATGATCTTTAGGGAAGAATCTTACATTGTTAGGGATGAGAGTGCTTGCAGCTCAGTTCAGGTTAGGGTCTCAGGTTGCTAGGTGCATTGTTCAGAATGGGTTGTGTGTGGGTAGTACATGAAGGTAAGGGCTGTAGGCTGCCAAGAGCACTGTCTAGAGGGGGTGGCATGATTAGCCCCCACAAGTAGCCCCAGGTTGATAGGGATCCCCAGGCAAGCATGCATCGTTCTTATTTATTACCCCATTTGTTTTATTGAGAAAACTCCTAGACTTTGGAACGTCCACAGTGAGTGCTAATAGATAGTCTCAAGTCCACACCTGGAAGCACTGTCCAAGTTCCTGTCCACAGGCAGCTGGAACAACTGCTTCAATGTCACGGAGATGCTGGCGTATGAAAACACTTCCTTGAGTAGGCATACTCTATTGTTTTATTAAAGCAATAGAATATTTTAATTATTTTGTTTAAATAGCAGAATAAATATGTGTACTATCACCTTGGTTTTTTGTGATTTTAAAGATTACTTATTATTTTAATAAATAATTACATAGTAACATTATTAACCTAAAAGTGGTTATTTTTCAATTATTTTCCTCATATATTCAATATATAAACGTTGAGGAAAATAATTTGAAAAATAACCACTTTATATTTTGGTTTTTCGAGACAGGGTTTCTTTGTGTAGCTTTGTGCCTTTCCTGGATCTTGCTCTGTAGACCAGGCTGGCCTCGAACTCATAAAGATCCACCTGCCGCCGGGCGATGGTGGCGCACGCCTTTAATCCCAGCACTCGGGAGGCAGAGCCAGGTGGATCTCTGTGAGTTCGAGGCCAGCCTGGACTACCAAGTGAGTCCCAGGAAAGGCGCAAAGCTACACAGAGAAACCCTGTCTCGAAAAACCAAAAAAAAAAAAAAAAAAAAGATCCACCTGCCTCTGCCTCCCGAGTGCTGGGATTAAAGGCATGCGCCACCACTGCCCTGGCTGAAAAAAATATTGATCTTTGTGTTTTGATTATATTTATTTTGTGGGAGAAGCACATATGTGGTACAACATATGTGTAGACTTTAGAGGATAACTTAGAAAAATTGGTTCTGTCCTTCCACCATGCGGGTTCCGGGATAGACATAGGTCGTCATTTGGTGGCAAGCACCTTTCCTGCTGAACCATATCTCAGGCCCATACATAGCTCTTTAAACAGCTAATTTTTTCTCACTGTTTTTTTCAAGTAATTCACTGTAAGTTTTCAAGCCTTATTTTAGGTTAACTTGGGAAGCTACGATTGTTGGACAGTTGCAGTGGGGCTTCTTTTGCTTCCTTCCTTCTCTGGAGATGTTTTCTGTTCAGTGTCTGGATGCTGTGATGGAAGCAGATTTATGAGTTATGTTTATATGTTCCCATTGCTCTTAAAAAATTAACCATTCAACTCATTTTTTTATCTCTTTAATTTTATTCGGTGTGTCATAAATTTTGCATTTTGGTATGGTTTTAAATTGTTTGATCTCTTTGTTGTTGCTCTCAGTTTCCCTGAGTCATTTGAGTTTGGGCTGTCCTTCATGGAAGACGTGATTTCTAACGTCTGGTTTGACAGCCTTTCCTTTTCATTGCTAACCTAAATACATGTACATTTGTTTATGTCTTGACTCAGCAGACTAGTTTTGTATTGGTCTTAACCTCAAGGGTTGTTTTGTTTTGTTTCAGTGTTTAACTGCACACGTCTTCCTGAGTTTTGCATCCTTCAGATATCTTCAGGGTCTATATCCTACTGTGAGACCAAAATGAGCCATCTTAGAAATAAGACCAAAATGCTTTCACCCAAAAACTAAGGCCTAAGATTTCTCCTTCTAGGAATAGGCCAATAGTTACTGAAACAAGTCAGTCCAGATTCCAGAAACCAGGAAGTGTAAAAGTACAGAGTCATAAGGTAGTCACACGGTAATGACTGCTGGACAGTCATTCCAACCCTGGTTTCCAGGGTAACTGACCATAAAAATGTCCCCACCTGAGGGCAGCCAATGAGCAATGGTATTGGGTAACCAACCGCTCCCTTAGAAGTAAGATTAAGCCATGATTTCTAGAAAGCTCCTAGAAGCGAGCCAATCAGAATTGTACCCATACTAGCACCCCTAAATGATGTAACCTTGTGATTTTTCCCTTTAAAAACTGAGCTTGCAAACAGGCAGGCACTTCTTCCAGCCTCCACTGTGTTGGATGTATTGGATGAAGTCCCTGCCTAGGCTTGTATACCTTTTGGATATCCAGAATTAAACCTTGCTTTTGCATTCCAGCATGCTCATCTTTGGTGGTCTCTCTGGGGGTCATGATCTGGGCACAACACTACACTAGTTATATCAGTGATTGTTTTAATGTCTGGTTGTAAATTCCATTTCTCTAACTCTTTACCTGAATCATTTTCACATATTTGTTCTTTGTCCACAGTCTGCAAGCTTTCCTCAGTTTCCTCTGCTTACCTCTGATGTAAAAGTTCTCACTGACAAATGATGGCAGTTTCTCCACCAGCTTCTGAGTTCAAAAGCTCCTGTGTGGTGGTTTCTCCACCACCTCCCCCACATTAAGAAAGCTCCCTGTTTATTCTAGCCAGAAGTTTTGCTTGCTTACTTGTTTGTTTCTGGATTTATGCGTCCACCGCAAGCCCTCCTATAAGCTTTTACATGATGTTTGTTTCGTTGGTAGGTGATGATTTTATCATCCAAATAAGTACAATTTTTTTTTTAGGGAGTTGGGACAGATTTTTATAGATTTCTCTCTAAGAGAGGGTAGTCTTGTGAGCAGTGGCCAAGAACAGACTGTTTGCTCACGATTTCCTAACCAATCAGTGCCAAGCTGCCTCCCAGCTCTGAACTGCCAGTGAAGGTCTTGTCTTATTTTTACTAATAATTAAGCATGAATAAGGCCCGCACACAGCCATAAAGGTTGGTGGTATTTCAGGAAGGATTCCTCCAGGTGACATTAAGGGATGGAGCCTAGGTTACACCCAGGGCCTGCAGGGCTCATTTCTGCAATCCCTGGCTCTGGCTGAGATGGACTGACTTTAAAATCGACAGTCACCACAGGAAACCGCTCGAACCCTTTGTCTACGCCTTGATCAAGAAGCATTGCCGTCCTATGTCATGGGACAGTGAAGAATCACAGGGAGATTGGAGGTGTTTATGTGGGTAACGGTGTGATGGAATACTATTGCCCGTTTACTGCACTACTTCGCTCTGTGCTTAACTGTATGTATGAGGCCTAAGCACAGTGGATTGTGTTGCATCCTCCACTGTAAGTGAGAAAACTCAGTGTGCAGAGGTGAAGTGAGTCCGTCCAATCCACACACTCGCTGGTCTCATTGCCATCCACTTTCGTCATATTCTTGATAGTATACTTCCTAATATGTCTGCTGAACAAGTTTCTAAAGTCATATTTAGAACCATCTGTGAGACTGCTTGGGGAAATGTTGAAAGCAACATTCTTCTTCCTGAAGAACAGGAGTGAAATCTTCATGATATCAAGACATGCATCTGTGAAGCCAGGTGGAAACACAGGCACTTTCGTGTCTCAGTCAACAGGGATACAGGGACATCAGGTCTCATCAAACCGTTGCTTTTCTGGACGTGATCTGCTCAGTTGTTTTCTAACTTCTGGCTACACTTGTCTGTAGCTTGTGGGCTACTGACTCCAGCCTTCATGCCCCATGCTGTTAGCGATTCTGATGGAGATTTTCACTTCTCAAGCACTAAATTGTGCTAATCTGTGAAATAATAGAATGTGCTAAGTGGCACACAGCATGGTGTTTTCACATAATTCTTTTAAATGCTTCATGTCTTTGACAAATATTAATGGAATGCTAGTTCCCCATTAGAGTTTTTTCCAGTTTATTATTATTATTTTTTATATATAAACTTGGGACTGTAGCTTCCCTGGAGGGGTCTTCAGGACCCATTTTCGGGAGCAGCTGGTACTGAAGAAAACACTATAACAAAAATGCTGTGTGCCTCTAAAAATAAGAATAGGTTTCTAGGCATGGGGGCACACACCTTTCATCTCAGACTTTGGTAGGCAGAGGCAGGTTGTGTAGACCACCCTTATCTAGTCTACACAGTGAGTTCCAGGCCAGCTGGGGTTACATAATGAGCTAAGTAGAGAGGCCTCAGCCCCCGTAAGTCCGTGGTTGCTTGTGTGTGTACATTGTAACAAGTGCACAAGACTGCCTCTCACCCCCCAGAGTCCCTGTGTGCTCGCTGCTGCAATGGTGGGTCTTCATGGTCAACTTCACTCTATTTGGAGTCACACGGAAGACTGAAGTCACACCTCTGGATATGTCTGTGAAGGTGTTTGCAGAAGATTAGCTGAAGGGGAAAGACCCACCTAGCATTATAGTGAATATAGTGAAGTGTCCAGGTGTGGAAGAGCCCCTCTGTGCATGCAAGGATCAGCACAGGATTGGGACTGCTCAGCCTCTGATGTCCTTGCATATGGGCATCTTATACCATGCTCTGGGAGACCAGAAGAATAACAGGGGAGAAAGAGACAGCACAAGATCACCATTCTCCATCTTCTCCCTCCTGGCCTGCTGTGATGTGAGCTGAGTGTCTCCATCACACTCTCTCCACTGTGAGGGATCAAATGCTCCAAAATTGTGAGTCCATATAAGTATTTCCTTCCTGAACTTATTTCTGACAAATGTTTTGGCCACAATGCCACACAAGGTAACTAAGAACCCGACAGAACATGAAATAGCTGTGTATTGTTTGGTAACATCATAAAGCCTTGGGAAGGCTCTCAGAACAGCAGGACTTGGAGTGAGCAAAATCTCTCACCTGTAGGTCCTGGAGCAATGGATTCAGTTTTCTTTCAAAGCAGATTTCTCTGTACAACAGAAAAGTAATTGCACCCAATTTTAATACTTCCAATTGGTTGAAGTTTAATCTCATTAGTACCTGAATAGAGCAGTGTTTTGAAACACTTCACTGTTGTTTCTGCCGATGTTAGCATTTAAAATATTTGATTTTTTTTGAAGGGCGTCGTATGTTTATTTGATAGTAGGGTTTTAGAGCTTTCTATTTTGTGTTTTGGTTTGTTAGAAGCTTATTTTTATGCTAATAAGTTCTGGTGAAAACAAGTGAGTCATTTGTACTTCATAAAGTGCTTAGTTATATCAACTTTTCAATTGATCAGTTAAATTTCAACATTAAACAATCACTAAATAAATATTTACTGTTTAAAAATATGCTCTATGGACTTAAGACATTAAAATTCTATCTATAGCCACACATTTATTAAAAACATATTCAAAGACATTTAGACTCTTAATTACATCCACTAAAAATCCTACTTAAAATAATTTTAGCAACTCCATTTGTTTATATACTTACTGTTAGAATTCCTAGCCACTCCCCCAGCTACATGACCACAAATGCACTGTCCAGCAGCCAGGCAAGATGCTTAGTCATCCTAGGGCCTTCTGTCCTAATAATTCATGGGCTGTGTGATCACGTAATCTGTGCGCAGTATGGTCATGCAATCTATGCACATGTGTGACCTAAGCCCATGTGTGCACGTGGGGGCGGGTAACCTATAAAAGTGGGTTCCACCTATTCCTTCTCTCTCTTCCTGCACAGTCATTCCATAGGCCAATGCACACCCCTTTTATTCCCTTCCCTTAATAAACTCTTATAGTGGGTTTTGTTGTGCTTCATGGCTTCTCTTGCGTGGTAAACAGTGCTGCCTAATAAATAACATTTTGCCTCTTAATAAATAACACTGTCACTGTTTTTACTCTTTTTCAGCATTATCTTTCCATCATCTTAGCGAAAGTTCCCTATATACAATGAAGAATAAATATTGTCTAGGGCAGGTCAAGATCTCAAGATCTCGGCATCAGTCACTTCCTCTCTAGACACAGGCTCTGGTGAGGCTGGTACAGGGTTGCCCACTCTGTGCCACTCAGCAGTGTGTTGGAGTTATTCAATAACATTTAATGCTGTGTATACCATACAGCCAAAGCTTTATGCATCCTAAGGTTCCACCCTGGTCTTGGTGAATCATTTTCTTGTGATTAGGTTAGAGTAGAAAAACTGTCAAGAGAATAGATCCGACTTCTCTTCCTGTTGCCTTGTGATCAAGATGTAAGCCAGCACCATGTCTGCCTGCACACTGCCATGCTCCCTGCCATGATGATAACGGATTGAACCTCTGAAACTGTAAGTGAGCCACCCCAATTAAATGTTTTTCTTGTAAGAATTGAGAGGGGGAGGAGAGGGAGAGGGAGGGGGAGAGAGGGAGGGGGAGAGGGGGAGGGGAGGGAGAGGGAGGGGAGGGAGAGGGAGGGGAGAGGGAGGGGGAGGAAGAGAGAGAGAGAGAGAGAGAGAGAGAGAGAGAGAGAGAGAGAGAGAGAGAGAGAGAGAGAGAGAGAGGGAGAAATCAGTCTCTGGCTTGGGTGGAGACTTCACATTGCAGTTTGGCTGGGTTAATTGGTTAAAGGATCACCCCTAGGAATGTAGGCTCCCCTTCAGCCATGCTAAAGAGATATTTGGAATAACTTGTTCTTTAATGAGATACTGTGCCTCTCCCCAGAACACCACCCTCCACTGCTGGAGTTTCTAAGCCACAGCCATGTGCCTTTTCTGAATTATTCAGGACAGCATAGCCTTTCTTTCTCTCTCTTTTCTAAGCATGCATTCCTAAACAGCTTGTGCTTTCTCAGCAGCGTTTTGGACTTCCTTACTCTTTCTCTAAAACCTCCCTCCAGGCCATTGTCCCCTTGTTCACCGTGTGTCTGACCCCCAGTTTAAATGGCATGACCTCTTCTCTTCCCTCCTCCATTCACCTCCCCTGGGCAGCTGCTGAGGTTTAGAGCCTGCTTGCCCTGGTTTTTTTTTTTTTTTTCCCTTAACTCTAATAAATTTATGCTTGTGTTTCTATTCAGGTCCATTCTTAAATTTTTTATTAATGAGATTAAGAACCACAAAGGGGACCTAAATTTCCCCTGTATCAATTATATTAACCTGCTATACCACCAACAAGTAAAGTAATTTACATTATTGCCCCAATGTGTGTGGGCAGTGCAGAGCTCCAGCTCCGTGCCTCTTGTGGACTCATTTCCTTTATGACCACACAGCCTCAGAGGGACATGGACAATCACTGTTAGGGACCTCTGGCCATGAAACAGCACCTTGGGGTTTCTGTTGCAGTGAAGAGACACCATGACCACGGCAACTCTTATAAAGGAAAACATTTAATTGGGGCTGGCTTACATTTCAGAGGTTTCGTTCATTATCATCATGGCGGGAAGCATGGCAGCATGCAGGCCGATGTGATGCTGGAGCTGGGAGTCCTACATCTTGATTGACAAGCAACAGGAAGTAGTCTAAGACACTGGGTGTGGTTTGAACATATAGGAGACCTCAAGCTTGCCTCCACAGTGACACACTTCCTCCAACAAGGCCCTTCCTACTCTAACAAGCCACACCTCCTAAGAGTGCCCCTCCCTATAGGCGTAGGTCAATTGCATTCCAACTACTACCAACAGCGAAGCGGATGTTTGATGACGGTCTCACAGTAAGAATGGGTAAAATTTGGGTGTTGGAGTAACCTATAACAACGTAGCCAGACAAATTACAAAACAAACTTTGTTATCTAGTGACAAAGACAGGGCTAATGAGTTAGCATTTCCAGAAAACATGGAAATACGAAAGCATTTCTTCATTCCAGCTTCAGAGTTCTACACTGATGGGATGAACGGCTGTTTTCACTACTTACAGTCCCACAGCTCTACAAGGGTGAATAGTGACCTTCACCTATGGTGGTATTTTATTTGTACTGAAATGTGATTTTAATTATGTTAATAAATAAAGTTGCCTGGGGGTCAGAGCTATTAGAGCCATAGCAAGAGCGTGGCGGTGGTGGTACACACCTTTAATCCCAGCAGATCCCAGTAGGCAGAGCTAGGTAGATCTCTGTGTGTTCAAGGATACAGCCAACATTGGAGACACACGCCTTTAATCTCAATACCATAGAAGATCTGGAGGGCTGTACATACAGACAGTGACGAGGCAGTCATGTGTTTGGGTTTAAAACCAATGAGAAGGCAGAACAGAAAGTCTATATAAAGACGAACAGACAGGAAGTAGCTCTCTTTCGGAGAGGTCTCTTGGCTGAAGAGGCTAGCTGCAGGGTAAGGCTCTTAGCTCTGATCTCTTGGCTTTCTTCTTTGCATTGGTTCTGTGTTTCTTATTTAATAAGACAGTTGGTTACATCTATATTCACCTGTCCTGGCTGTGTCAGCACACCAGCACAGATCCAGAAGGACAGGGAGGGTATGGGATATGAGACTGGGGTATGAGAGGACACGGTAGTGAGAGAAGTTGTTTCCTTTCTCAAATTGAGACTCCCCACTGCACAGTCATAAAGGAAGGACAGAAGCTTCTAGAACTAGATGATCCTCAGAAATCTAGACTTTGCTTTGCGAGTGGTGTCTAGTTTTAGCTTTTCAGTAGACCATGGGTAGAGAGATGCTCTTCATGTGATGAGCCTTGGTAAATATTTTGGACAAAATATTAGGTGCATTTATATTTCCATTTAAACAGCCAGATGAAATCAGTGTTTATTCGAATCGAGGTTGGCATGATTTTGAATGTACTCCTTTATTCCCCTTTTCCTTGAAACATATTTATTTGGAAATCTACTGAGTTCTTGTGCTGAGACACACTGGGCATTTAAGAACTGGACATAAAAAAAGTCAGAGGACTTATACGGAAATATAATTGCATCCAATTTCCCTAATAACCCCATCCTTCTCATTTCCCTCACTTTAAATTTTTCATGTCTTCTTAAATCCACCCCTTTTTGTTCCTACTTCCCAGGTAAGAGCCCCTTAACTGCTGGCCAAAATAAAAGACAACTTTACAGGGAGCTTGAAGAGGCGAAAACAGAAGAAGACACTGCAGTCTAAAGCACCCCTTGCTCTAACAAGCGGGAAGCTACTACAGTGCTGCTCTATGGAGCATTTGGTAAAGGTCTGTGGAGAGCTTGAGTGCTCGAGTGGGCTCTGGTCTCTCTACCTGCAGCAGTCTTCGTCCTGTGCTCCCTAAAGAGAAGGATGCAACCACGGTCGATTAGTCGGTCAGAATTTAGGGAGAGCAAGTAAGACAGCAGGAGGCCACTCTTCCAATGAAAAGATTTGCTTTATTTTACATGTAGGAGTGTTTTGCCTGCAAGTATGTCTGCGCACCCCGTACATGCCTGGATCCCAAGGAAGCCAGAAGAGGGTATTGGATGCCCTAGAACTGGAGTTAAGGGTAGTTGTAATCTGCCCCGTGGATGTTGGAAATTGAAGCATCTCTCCAACCCAAGAACACACTCTTTAGAAAAGGAGCAGAGCCCAGCAGCAGTGGCTTGGACCCAGGTAGGCATGGGGCTTATCTTTCTCCCTACTGTCCCTTCCCTGTGCCCCACCCCAGGGTGGACACTTCTTGGAAAGGGGCATGCTTTTCTTAGGAGCCCATTTTACACAGAATTCAGCCTAATTAGTTGAATAAGATTCAAACATATGGCCAGGCAGTGGTGGCGGCACACGCCTTTAATCCCAACACTCGGGAGGCAGAGCCAGGTGGATCTCTGTGAGTTCGAGGCCAGCCTGGTCTACAGAGCAAGATCCAGGATAGGCACCAAAACTACACAGAGAAACCCTGTCTCGAAAAAACCAAAAAAAAAAAAAAAAAAAAAAAAAAGATTCAAACATATATGTATGTATGTATGTGTTTAAGAACCCCAAAATTGGGAAAGTTATTGGAGTAAAAGCAACAATATCCTGCACATGTTCCCCTGGAGAAGAATTCATGAAGGTATTTAATTTAGTCTAGTTTCTGTGGACCATTGTCATCTTTGTCACTTACATCCTTTTTTGGGACCTTGGGCTGGCCCATCTGGAATCCACAACTACCATCACTTTTATCTTCTCCAAAAAAAAAAAAAAAAAAAAAAAAAATTACTGATTGATTGATGTGTGTGTGTGTGTGTGTGTGTGTGTGTGTGTTTATCCAGAGGTCATCTGGTGTCTTCCTCTATGGTGTCCCACATTATTCTTTTGAGACAGGGTCTCTCACTGAACTGGAGGCTTGCGGATTTTCATTCAGTGTGGCAGGCCATGAGCTCCAATGATCCTCTTCTCTCCCTGTCACCCCATGCTGACATCACAGGCATATGCACCATGCCTCGTTGTTTATGCTGATGCAGGGAATCGGTTTTCACGCTTATTCAGCAAATGCTCTTACCCATTGAGCCGTCTCCCCAGCCCCTAATGGTGTTGTTAAAAGGAAAATTTGTAGAGATAACAGGAAGAAAATGCTTTCATCTATTTACCTTTACACACACACACACACACACACACACACACACACACACACACACACACACACCTAAAGCCATATTTCACTAAGAAATTGAAAGAAACTTGGCATGGAAAGTAATGGAATCCCTTTTTTATCTAATTGTGTATTTATCAGCCCGAGTAGAAAAATGTCTATGTATACTTCAAGAGTTTGTGGTTATCAGATTGATTCAAATGTGTGGTGTACAGTGTCCACCTGCTTGGATTTGCCTTCATTGTGTGAGAAAAACTAGTGTCTTAGTCTCAAGAAGTCCCCTGTGACAAATGCCTGGGGGGTGTCACAGTAAAGTGCACAGACAGAAGCAAGTCTATAGAGTGGCTTCTGACATCACACCCCTCCGCCAACACAGAACTCCAAAAGGGATGCCAAGTGTTCCATTAGCCGATCAGAAACAAGCCACAGGCTTGTCATTTTATAGACCATCAGTTCAGAGCAAACAGCTGTTTTTTTCACTGTACAGACAGAAGGAAGGTTTCTCAAATGTCCCATGTCTGATGCCAGTTTAAATCTACAACATCTGTAACAAGATACTGCCCGATAATGGTGATATTTTAGTTCACTATTCCCACTTTTAAAAGTTTCCTCATAATAGCTTAATTTTGTATATATAACTTTCATTTTCCCCTCATCTAAAAATTAGCTAATGTCTATATTTACTCCAATATATACATTTCAAATGGAATTCCATCTGAAATGCCAACTCTGAGTCTCAATTTTTCCTTAGCAAGCAAATATCTCAACTCCATCATTCTTTGCCAAGTCCCAGTCTTGGAACATTTGCACTTAAAAACAAATAGGAAAGACCAACTTGTTCAAACTCTCAGTGTTGAGGCCTGCACCTCGGCAGAGGCTTCATCCTACCATCCGGCTTCTCAGGCTGTTGAGAAATGACCAGAGGGCCCAATTAGTGCCGAGCAACGGAGTCTTCCCGACGCTTTGTCAATAATTTATAAAATGGAGAGGGCAGGAAGGGTCACTGCCACTGAGGGGAAGTTAAAATTAAAATGTGTCTTACATATTATGCTCTGGAAAACAAGAGAACTTTTTTTTTTTCCAGGCAAAAAATTTTTTTTCTTGTAAAATGGTTGAGTTAGGCTTTATCAATAGCCAATGATGGTGTGGCTGCTATCTGCTTTTGAATACCATCTTTCTTACCCACCTTAGATTTCAAGTGCCTGGTAGATGAAGTAAATACAGTACTGCAATTCTTTTTGAGAGGGATCTGTTGTTATTTCTTCACATGCCTGGGAGCCCTGACTCCCATCATGTCATTTCCTCAATGAGAAGTGAAATCGCTCCACTGTCCTTTGTTCAGCCATTCATATGAAGATGCTCAACAGACAATTTTCTTTACCCTGAACCTCTGGGTATCTGGCTCCAGATTATCACCCGGATGGGAATGTGGCTCCTTTATTCTCTGTCCTCTATGTTATATCCTGTGTGGGATTGCTGTTCCCTAAGACCAACATTCTATTCTGTTCTCAAACTCGAGACAAATACTATGTGAGGCTCAGATTCAGCAATTCATAAGAGGCAGAACTGACAATGGTCTGTAAGGACAGAGGAAGTCGGATAACAACCAGGCCTGACAACAAGTTGCATCAACTTTTTTTGTGTATGTGGGCTTGGGTTTTGGGTAATGAGAACTTAGAGCCATGAAAACCCGAATGGACAAATAACAGAAACTGATAAAAAGCAAGAATTGTGACCAGAGAGCAGAGATGAAACAGGAAAAAGTTCCTGTCCAACAGGTCAGCCATTCACTCTTATTTAACAATGAGTGAGTAGCATGCATAGAGGCTCCTAAAACTCACAGGCCTGTAAACTTTTAAAAGTTTGTTTTCTTTTTTGTATGTGTATATATGTATAGTATATGTGCATATTTGTTTGCCTCTGCGTGTGGGTGAATGTGCATGTGTGTGCCCGAGTATGGAGGTTACGGGTAGGTATCAGGGGTCCCCCACCACTGCTTTCCACTTTGTTTCTTGATGCAGGACCTCTCACTGAACCCAGAACTGAGCAGTTGGTTGTGGCAGCTATCTCTCTGCTTCCCCAGAGTTACAGATTGTAGTAGTAATTTGTCACGTGGACCGCCAGGCCACAAATGATGACATGGAGATTTATTAGTAATTACAAAAGCTTGGCACCTAAGACTGTGGGAACGGTCTCAGCTCTAACTCATCAAGGTAGATCCGTGTTTTGTCCATCTGCATCTCCAGTCAGAGGGGCCTGCAGATATAACCAATGCCTTCATTCCTTCTTTCTTTTCTCAGCTACAGTGCTGGCTCTCACAATTTCTAGTGAGTTATTCCAAGAACTCGCCTGTTAAGCATTTCCTAACTGCAGAACTTGGTACTTCATATCATAGGTCTGATCTCAGTTTACCTCTCTGATATCAGAAAAAAAAAATCCACAGGAAATTAGCCCATCAGCCTCCTCAATACTTTGGCTGGAGGTGGTGCAGAGCCTTGGACCAGCTTTTAAGGGATAGGGTTCATATGGGGTGCCACCTGAAGAAGTTAAGAGTGTACCATCTTGACATATGCCAAGATGATGTATTGATTTGATTGGGAAGTTCCTGGAGGAAATGCCACTTCAGAAAGAACTGTTGAGCTACAAGAGTTGGGTTTTTCTCCTTAGTGCGTCCTCTTCGTTCCTTTTCTGTTGCTGTGATAAGGTACCCTGACAAAAAACTTAATGAGAAAAGGTGTATTGTGACTCGCAGTTCCAGGGTACAGTTCATCTTGGTGGGGAAGTTAAGGTGGCAGGCATATGGAGCTGCTTCTCACATTATATCCACAGTCAGAAGCAGGAAGCAATGGATGATACTATCACTTTCCTAAGTTCTAAGCACTTCCAAATTCCAGGCACAAACAGGTTCCAATGGCCCGAGAACCACATAGCCAGGTGTGTTGTAGTACCGTTCCATGGCTGGGGTCTTGGACTGAGTAAGCAGAGGAGTGGAGCTGAGCAGCCTTTGCTTCCCGATTGTGGAGGTGACTTGACCAGTGTTCTTGTGCTTCTGCCACCCTGATTTCCCCTGTGAGCTGTGCGTGGGAATAAACTATTTTCCCCTTATCTTATTAGTTGCTTTTGTTAAGATATTTTTATCACAGCAACAGGAAAAGTGGCTAAGGCATCCATCTACTGAACTCTGGTAATTTTGCATTGTTTTTGTGACAGGGTGTCACTATGAAGCCCAGGATGGCCACAGACTCTTAGTGTCCCTGTTTCAGTGTCCCCGGTCCTGGATCTACAAGCATGCAAGTTGTCCTACACAGCCTACTGACATCTTTATCAAAACTATTATTTACCTTAGGAATGACAATTAATCTTTTGAAGTAACCAAAGCTCTATTGAAAATAGTGCTACATGGTTCCATGTGTAGTACAAGACCATACAGTACACACTCCCATCTGTCCTTGTGGCGGTGCACTTGGTGACTTTTTACATTTGCATCTAGTTTCACTTGGCAAACTGTTAGTGTTATTGTTCTAAGAAATAAATAAACAACATTAACCATTTGGTCTTGCTTTCACTTATTACTTATCCAGTAGTTTTTCTTTCCTTTTGTTATTTGAATTTCTGACTTCCTGAAGAAGTCATTTTAACATTGTCTATATAGCACTTCTGCTGGCTCTGGATTCCTCAGATTTTGTTTTCTCTTTATCTCTTGCTTGTATCTTGAGGGCAATTTCTCTGAATATAGAATTCTATATTGGGATTTCTTTTCCTTTCAAAATGTTGATTATCTTACTTCATGTGTAGCTGGAGTTTGTTCTCCAGGTCCTGCCAAGCCCCGGCAGTTCCTTAGCCCATTTATAAAATAAACATACAGACGTTTATATTATTTAAACTGTTTGGCCATTAGCTCAGGGCTACGATTGTCTAGCTCTTACTCTTGTATTTAGCCCATTTTTGTTAATCTATACTTTGCCACATGGCTTGTGGCTTACTGGTACCTTACATCTTCCTTGTCCTGGAGGTTGCTACAGGCAGTCTCCTCCTTCCCTTCTTGTTCCCTTAATTCTCCTCTCTGTTAGTCCCGCCTATACTTCCTGTCTGGCTACTGGCCAATCAGTGTTTTAGTTATTAACATATTTGCCATACAGAACATCCCACAGCATCATGGTTTTTTTGTTTGTTTGTTTTTGGTTTTTTTGATATAGGGTTTCCTCTGTGTAACAGTCCTGGCTGTCCTAGAACTTGTTTTGTAGACCAGGCTGGCTTTGAACTCACAGAGATCCACCTGGCTCTGCCTCCCAAGTGCTGGGATAAAAGGTGTATGCCACCACCACCTGGCTTTTTTTCCCCACCAGCTTCTGGTGCAAAGTCTGCTGATGTGCCCAGCTGTGCTCCTGGGTAGGGCACATGCCTAACTTTGTCTTCGGGCTAGACCTTTTTGTACGTTAGCTTTTCTGCAGTTGTTGGTGATTAATGATTAAATGTGGTTGGTTAAGATAAAGGAGAGACATAGTACAGTTCCTATCTGTGGTGTTCTCTGGGCTCGTAGGTCTGTGCACTGATATTTATCATTGATTTTAGAGAGTGCTCAGTCATTGATACTTCAAGTCTTTGCTTATCATCCTTTTTTTGACTTCTTTCTGGCATTCTCATGATAAAGAACACCTTCAGGAAACTTCTATAATATGTAATATTTCACTCTGTCTGTCTCATTCTTATTTCTCTGTGGATTTAGATTTAGTGATTTTTCTATTGATAATGAAGAATGATCATTTTCTTTTCTGTGTGGTTG
This sequence comes from Peromyscus leucopus, assembly GCF_004664715.2. NCBI lineage: Eukaryota > Metazoa > Chordata > Mammalia > Rodentia > Cricetidae > Peromyscus > Peromyscus leucopus. The sequence continues at coordinate 133,141,283 of NC_051067.1, read as the reverse complement.
CTGGATGAGCCTACATTGAAGATATTTTAAAATCATTCCTGTGCTTTATTGTAATGTTTTTATTCTTACTTAGAGTCCCCAGCTCTCGGCTTTCATCGCTCATCTGTTATTGTATGTTGCTCACTTTTCTAATATAGCCCAGAAGATATTTTATCTTGGTCTTATGAATGCCCAATCTGATGAGATAGCCACCAGCAGCTTCCCATTTTCCATGTGTCCTTATTTTTGTCTTTCTTCTTCTTCTTCACCTTGGGCTATCCCAAACACCATTCCTCAGAAATAATCTGGCTTCACTGTTCTTTTAGCTATAGTTCACTGTGGTTACATTGGAGCCTATACCGGGGACTAGTAAATACTTCTGTCGTAAACTGATTATAGTGACCCCACAATCACAGAAGTCCTGTTGTGTCTATGGGCCCACATCTCAGGTTGCTCCCACCATGTAGCCTTTAAGCCCTCTCCAACCCCCTTTCTTGTCTTCTCTTTTTCCAGCTTCAATATTCTCAACATTATTCTCTTTTGTTCTTTCCAATTCTCTGCCCTTAGCACTATGTAAGACAATGTAAATTAAAGTGTGCTCTATGTTAAGATGACTGTGGATTCACTACAATGTATGAAATCACAGATTCCATTGACCTTTCCCTGAGATATCCCCTGATAACAGCTTGTGATGACTGTATCAGTGAATCATAGCTCATGTATTGACACTGATGGTCAAGACAGTATGCACTCCCATCACAAGGACACCTCACCTTGCCCCTCCATGGCCATAACCTCTTTGTTTCTGACCTCATCATCCTCAATCCCTGGTGATTGCTGACCTCCTCACTGTTTCCATAAACCTGGTATTTAAAAAATGTTCAGAAATAAAATTCTAGAGGCTAAGGGGTGTATTCAAGTGGCAGAGATCACTTTCTTCATATGAGCGAGGTCATAGTTGACTCCTCAGCACTGATTTAAAAAAAAGTAATCCTACAGTATTTGAAAATATTAATATTTTGAGAATGCCTTTTTTTGGCTTGTAAAAATTATTTTCCACTCACCTCTATATGTGACCTAGCAGTCTTCTGACTATTGGGTAAATCTTTTTGGAATTGAGGTCCAGAAAGGCTAAGAAGGTCATCGAAATCTGAAGCATGAAATACAAGTTTCCTGCTGTGCTCTAACCTGCTTATCTAATGTTCCTGCCAATGTATGTGGGCTTAATTATTTGTTTTTACTTCTTCCCAGTTTTTTGAGACAGGGTTTCTCTGTGTAGCCTTGGCTGTCCTGGAACTCAGTCTGTAGACCAGGCTGGCCTCGAACTCAGAAACCTATCTGCATCTGTCTCCCAAATACTGGAATTAAAGGTATGTACCACCATTGCCTGACGTCCACCAATGTGTTTTAAAAGTGTCTCTCTCTTTTTTTTTTTTTTTTTTTGAGACAGGGTTTCTCTGTGTAGCTTTGCTCCTTTCCTGGATCTCGCTCTGTAGACCAGGCTGGCCTCGAACCCACAAAGATCCACCTGCCTCTGCCTCCCGAGTGCTGGGATTAAAGGCGTGCGCCACCACCGCCCGGCCCTCTCTTTTTTTTTTAACCTTCTTTTGTTCTGATACCATGAAAACTCCATGCCCTAATAAAACACTGACCAAACCAACTTGGGGAGGAAAGGTTATGTAGCTTGCACATCCATGTCACAGTCCATTACTAGGGAAGTTCATGCAGGAACTCAAGGCAGGAACCTGGAGGCAGGAACTGAAGCAGAATGCTGTTTACTGGCCTACAGTGGGCTGGGTCTTCCTGCATCAATCATTAATCAAGAAAATGCCCCACAGAGGTGCCCAAAGGCCAACCTGAGAGAGTAGTTCCTCTACTGAGGTTTTCTCATCAGAACTTGGTATTTCGGGAGATCTAAATCTGTTCCTGAGACACAGACACCCATGTTTGGCTCCAGAATAAGCTGCCTCTTATTTCCTTTGAGGTGAGGGTTGTGCTTTTGTATTAACGCTGCTCACGTCTCTTTCCTAATGGGGAGGTTATAGCAATCCCACCACCTCTTCTCCCTCAGCCTCCTGCTTTCTCTGTGTTTTGGAGCTTTCTGCTAAACTTACATTAGTGCTTGTCTGCTGGCACCTCAGATTTTGTTCACATTTAAAAATTTTAATATATTATTTTGTTGAGAATTTCACAAAATGTATTTTAATTATATTCCCCTTCCTCTACTCTTTAAAACACCTCTTAGGTCTCTCTTTTTTAAGTGCTTTTAGGTTGGGTATCCCCTGGAGTATAGTTGACCTACCAGGGGCCCTACCCTTAAACTGACCCTCCTCCCTCCAGGATCCATTTCCTGCCAATGGCTCTTCCGTTAGGGGTGGGGCCTGAGGTCCGCTCCTGCTCTGTGCTGGAAAGTTGACTGGTTCTTCTGCAGATCTTGTGCTGACAAGTACAGCTGCCAGGAGTTTGAGTACAGAGGTCTTTCATGTCCAAAGGACACTGTGTTGCTCTGGTCTCACCATCCTCTGACTCTTAGCGTCTCTCTGGCCCATCTTCAGAGATGGTCCCTAAGCCTTGTGGGGAGAAGTAATGATATGGACATGCTGCTTGTGGCTGAGCACCCCACAGACACTTACACTCTGTGCTTTGACCGGAGGGAAGTTTCTGTAGCCTGGGTTACACCATTACCCACTTAAAAAAATTTCTATCTGACTTCTGTTTTCAAGTTAGGTATCTTTCCAAATTTTTCCTTCTGTGTCTTTCCCAGGTCATCGCTCAATTCATCTACTCACTAAATAGTCTTCCTTTGACTGGCCACTGAACTCTTAGGCTAATTGTGTATCTTAGTTCTAGGATTTCTGTTTGTATCTTTATTGTTTTATTTCTTTAATGAAGTTTTCTACTTTTTTTATTCCTCTAATGTTTGGAACAGCCCACTAAATTCTGAGGCTCTTGGTTTATTGTGGTCTTGGTGTAGTTCAGATTCCTAGAGCAAAAGAATTCCTTTCTGCCAGTGAAAGCAGTCACGTCTGGCTTTCAGTGGGTATTTCCGGTGGGTGGGGGCAGGACGGTATGCTCTCAGACTTGGATTGTCTTGTCTCATGGGATCTCTCTAGAGGTCTCCTATTGCTTCTTCAACCCAGCTCCCCAAAGATGCCTCTCTCCTCCACCTTGTAGAGCCAACAGCAGGTAAACAACAATGACCAGTGTAACTTGAAGGCAGAGGATGCCTAGATTTCAAAATAGATGTGAAGTAAATTTAGACAAAGCCCTGGAGGGCCACCAGACACATTCAGCCCTCCCCTGTGATAGGCAGCAGGCTTGGGAACCTATGGTAGGGAGGGTGAAGAAGAGCTAGCTACTGGCCATCCAAGTCTAAAACCTTTCCTGAAAGGGTGAGACAACACAAATAGTCACACCAGGCTAGCCCAGAGCAGAGCAGGTCTACCCTCTGAAGTCTTCCTCAGAGTGCTTCTCGTCTTTGGCAGGAAGTCTTCCCATATCTACAGTCCTGACGTAGGTGTGTGTTCATGGTCTTTTCTCATCTGGCTTTGTGTCCTCCTATATAGGTAACATGCTGAGCACAGCAGTCCTGAATCTGGGATGTAATGCCTTGTGCTCAGAGGTGCCATATCTTATTTAAATCTTCTTGAACTGTCCTCTTCTGACCCCAGTCAGTGGTGGGGAGAAGGGCATTGCTTCCTTGTCCCCACAGCCTGGTAGCAGGTGTGGCCTGGGTAAGATTGAGTGTGTATTTCCCCACATGGTCTTCAGGTAGACGAAGCAGACATGCTAGCTCTGCAGGCCTCCTTTGTCACCAGTGCCTCCAAAGGCTGAGGACTGTGCTGCTGCTGCAGGGGTGGGGTGAAGGCCCAAGGTCTCTCTCCACACAGTGTCCACCAACACCAGAGAGTGAGAGGCCTTGTTCCTAGCAGGTGGAGAAACCATCCCACACCCTCATATGGTCTTGTCTGACACTGCCCAGTGGGGATGATGGTGTCCTCACTGGGGTCCACTGGAAGAGGAAGGTTTGGTTGACCAACTTGGACTTTGGTTATATGATTAGAGTTCTGGGTCTGGCAACACCGCCCTGTCCCTGTTCTGGTTCTGTCGGTTGGAGGGTGACTTCAGGGCTTTCCTCATCATTTCCTGTTTGCATTTCCACATTACTCAGTTCTGCACCATGTCTGGATTGGAAGAAGCAGAAACTCAGCCCAAGAACTTACCACTGAGGGGGTCTTTGTTTTCCAAGTCCCTCGGTGGATCCATCCTCTTCTCCTACCTCTCTCATGGTCACTTTGTGTTGGTTGTGTAGAAGTTGCTCATGTCAAGATGAAATAGTTCTTGCTAGTCTCACACAAAACTGAAACCAGGAAACAATAAAGGGGAAAGTTGAGTCCTTACTGCCAATATAACTCCATTCCTCAGCACTGTCACGGGACATCCCTTCGTTCTTCAGGGACCCTCTCTCAGGCATGCTCAGATTCTGGAACAAAGCCTTTCTCTAGCATTCCGTAAGGCTGCTTCAATTCCACCAGGAGCTTTATACCTCCACCAATGGGCAGCGGCCACTCTAGCCGCTGCATCCCCCCAGCCAATCAAACTGAGTCTCTCTCTTTCTCATTTCCTTTTACATCTCTTTGACTTTACCTCCACTAGGATATAATCTGCTGCAGCATATGTATTTGTATTACGATGTCATTATTCTTAGGAAAATGTAGAGAAAGAGACAGAGAACATGATGTCAGATGGATAGGGAGTTGGGGCAGATCTGGGAGCAGTTGTGGCGGGATGAAAGCATGGTCAAAATACAATGTCTGAAATTTTAATTAAAAATATAGAAAAAGAAGATGCTTTTTGACTGCCATCTAGTTTGATAGTATTAGATACAGTGTTCAGGTGTAGCTGGAGGAACCAGATACTGTGCCTCAACTTTGCAGAAGTCATGGCCTTTGTTTCTGTTTCTCTCTCCCTTCCTCCAAAGGCCTTTTGTGAACATTTCTATTCCTCCCTCTCCTCCTGGTGACAGGGGCTGTCCGACATCCCTTCTGAGGCCTCATCCTCAGAGTGACATGGGGGCTCCCTTCCTTCGTTAGCATACTTGTTACTACTGCAGAGGTAACATGCGTTTTTTATATTGTATTTTGGATTTCCTTCCTATGAATCTGCCTGTTTATGCTGGATGTCCATTTTTGGTAACAGTTTGCTCTCATCTGTGTGTTTCCCCAGGAGTCTCCCACCTATCCACAACCTAGTTCCCTTCTGAACACTGCAGAGCGCCTATGGTTGTGGTCATTCCCTCGTTTGCATAATCACCCCCACTCTGGCTGCCAGCCAGCCCATTTCCACCATGTTCTCAGGTTGGTCACACCCTCGTCTCTGTCAGTAGGTTCGCTCTTGGTTGTAATTTTTCATTGTCTGTCTGTGTGTGTGTGTTTAAAGAGACATGTTCAGCTGGAAATCACCAGTCCCCAGAATAGTCCTGAGCATCTGTGGATTACTTAATTAATATTCTGAAGGCTATGGCTGAGATTGAGACACACACCTGGGTTTTCCATCAACTGTCAGGAACCTCCACACAAGCCCCTGAGGTTCCACGCAGCTTTGATAGTCTGTGAATTCTCAGAAAGCATGGCTTGACCCTTCCCCAAGGTGTTTTAATCGGATGCTGTAATCAGTATGCTTTTTAATGAACTTTGATCCTGACACCTGGTAATGCTGATTCTAACATGCCTGGATACTGATAACAGCTATTATGTTAATTATAAAGCGCATATGATATATATGAAAATAAAATCTGAAAGATCCTCACTCTTGCTTTCCCTGGAGAAATATAGAATTCAAGGCCAGTTATGCATCTACAGGCAAATGGTTATTATTATCTATGAAACCTTGCCCTACCCCAAAACATATTCCTCAGGTTTTCATTCTTCCTTTTCTTCTTTTTCACCCTGTTCTTATTCCTCTGATTCTTTGCTACACATGATCCTGAAAGCAAAATGTATATATTGAATTGAATATATAATTGAAACAAATAATACTTTACCCAATATAAACATTTTAAAGGACTAACCTATACTAAGATGTCAAAATGTTTAGAAAAACAAAGTATTTTCCACATTCCACTAATCAAAGGACTTTGATGCATTAATATTGGATATTTAAGACAGATGTAATAGTAAAGGAACTAAAAGTTTGAAGTATATTTTTTAACTATGAGTTATCAAAGGTACCTTTGTTCCTAAAAATGAGTTGTCATGGGCTGGAGGGATGACTTAGTGGTTAAGAACACTAGCTGCTCTTCCCTCTTCCAGAGGACTGAGATTTGATCCCCAGCACCCACGTGGTGGCTCACAGCTGGCTGTAAATCCAGTCCCACTGGATCCAGTGACCTCTTCTGGCCTCCACAGACGTGCAGACACACATGCAGACTAAACACTCATACACATTTTTTCATTAAAAAGTGAAAAAAAAGTCACAAGTAAATCTGTTTTTTAAAAAATTAAATGTTTACTGTGATGAACACATAAAGCCCAATACTGTCTCTAGACTATAGCTTGTTTCTTTTTAATGACTTTAAAATTTTCTGTTTTTAGCCCAAACATCAAAAGTATGGCATAAAAGTGGAATTTAGATAGGACGTGGTCCTTATCCTCTGTCTTCTTGTTTTCACAGCCAATTCAAGGCACATGGCTGAGGGTGGGGGGTGTTGAGGAAAAGAAATCTTCTTTTATATATTTAAAATCATAATGTATTAAGAAATAAAATTGATCTGGGTGGTGGTGGCGGTGGCGTTGGTGGTGGTGGTAGTGGCAGCGCACATCTTTAATCCCAGCACTAGGGAGGCAGAGCCAGGCGGATCTCTGTGAGTTCAAGGTCAGCTGGGTCTACAGAGGGAGTTCCAGGAAAGGCGCAAAACTACACAGAGAAACCCTGTCTCGAAAAAAGAAAAAAAAAGAATTAAAATTGATTATTTGGATGAACTCCTTTGTTTTATTTATTTATTTTGGGGGGAGAAAGTCACTCCGATAACAACACATTGATTTCCTTTTCATTGTATTAAATAAATTCACAAATAAATAGTGAACGTGTGCTGTGGAACAGTAGCAGTATTCAGAGATTGGGAGGCTTGCCTTTCTGCTTCTGGGTCCCATTATATACCATCATTTAGCATTGGCACTAACAGTGGGAAATGAAAGCACAATACACTTAACTCACTTTTCTTCTTAAGACCAAGGGGATGGAGGAGACTGAAGAGTTGCAGAAGCCAGTCCTGGAAACTAGGGCAGGCAGACTTTCTTGGTAGCCCAGTGTCTGTGCAGCTTGATGTGGTCTTTCTTACCTAGCGAGCAACGTGGAAACCATCCCTTGCTACTTACCCCTCTCCAACCTCCCACATCCTCCCCCTCCCCAACCCCAATCACCACCAAGAAGCCCAATCAGACCCTGGCTTTTGAAGTGTGGGGCTATGAAAAGAGAAAGAGATGGTCTCAGTTGCTTAAGGGGCAGATACTTTAGAAACACTTGGTACACTGAGGAAAAGAGAACAGATAACTCATCCCAGCCTAAAGGGAGACTCAAGAGGAGGCTTGCCATGTCTAGCTGGAAGGGGAGTATGGAGATGGATTGTTCTTGTAAAAATGTGCATCCCTGTTACTGTTTTTGGTTCTCTAGGGGCTTGTCCACCTCCCCCTGAACAGTTTCTACATCCATGTAAGAGACATGGGGGAACTCAGCTCACTCACTGTTCCACAGATCAGTGAGCCATTAATGTTAAAGTTATTGTTGAAATGTGTGAGTTAAGTTCTGTCATTGTGTTGTTGACTTTTGGTGGTGGTGTGTCCCCAGTGGTACTTTGTTTTAGTAATTATGCCTTTATGTTTATTTCCACACTCTGTGCTCACTCCTGTTATCAGCCTAGAATATTACCTTCCATATTTTCTTCAGGTTGGATATATTTTTAGGCTGTTTATATTGTAGGAAGTTTTTCTTTCTCCTGAAATTATGGCTGATAGTTTTGCTGGGTATATTAGTCTAGGTTGGCTGCTACAATGTGTTAGGACTTAGAATGCATTGTTCTGGGATCTTCTGGCTTTCATAGTTTCCATTGAAAAATCACCTGTTATTCTGTTGGGTTTCCTTTTATTTTTTTATCCTGCAGCTTTCAATGCACATTTTTTTGTTCTGTATTCTTAGTGTTTGAACTATGATACACCCAGTTTCTTTTTTTGTCTTGTCTATTTGATGTTCTGTGTGCTTTTTGTATCTGTATGGGTGTATCGTTCCTTAGTTTGGGCAAGTTTTCTTCTATGATTTTGTTGAAGATCTGGCCTATGCCATTGACTTGAGTGAGATTCTTCTTCTTCATCTATGCCTAAAATTTGAAGGTTTCATCTTCTTATGTTGTCCCACATTTCCTGTATTGTCCTTTCCTATGTTTAAAAAATTTACATCCTCCTTATTTCATCTAGCTCTTCTACTTTATCTTCGAATCCTGATATTCTATCTTTTGCTTGGCTCATTTGACTTGTAAAGCTTTCCTAAGTTTTCTGGTTGGGTTAATGTGTTTTCAGTTCCATCTTCATCTTAGCTTGAGTCCTCCTCAATGTTTATATCTCTTTATTGAATTCCCTTTTCAAATCCTGCATTGTTTTGCCATTTCTATCAGCATTATGGGTGTGTTTTCTTGTGCATCACTCAGGAGTTTATTCTGATAAAATTCTTTTTAATTTCATTGAGCTGCTTTTTTGTATTGCCTTTAAGCTCCTTGAATTCTTTGGTGAAGTTTATGGCTGCTGTTATAAATTATGTGTCCAGGGGTTCATCTAGGTAATTCTCATTGACAAACATTTTATAGGACTGGTGGATTTGGGTGGGGGTTACTGTCTTGATCTTTCATATTGTTGTATTTTTGGGTGATATCTGGGCATGTGAACTTCTTTTATTAGTTTTGTGTATGATATGAACAGAGCAATTTGGTGCAGAAGAGATGATGTGTGGACCCATGCTGGGTCTAGAGGTTGGAAATGGGAGAATGAAGTCAGCTGTGCACAGGGGACTGGGTTGATGTGTAGGATGTACATCTTGGTACAAACCCAGAGTGTGGGAATAGTTCTGTAGGCTGGGGAGGGCATATGAAGGGGAGGGCCAGGTAGACTCAACTGGTTAGACCCTGGAGAAGCAGGTGCAGGGTCTGGCTGGGTGGAGAGGTTGGATGTGGTATGGGAGGGACCTGTGAGATTCTTAAGAATATTTTTAAGCATTGTGATTTTTTTCTGTTTTCAAAACATATACAATGATTTTACAGCATACAAAATTATAAGAAAAGAATTGCTTTTACTATTTGACTGAGCTGCAGCAGTGAAATTTGCCAATAACATCAGGAGGTAGATTTGTAGAGGCACAACATGTACTTGGATATATATTCTTATGCACAGCCTCTTCACTTGAGGATGGCAATTTAAAGGAAACATTGTTCACATATGTTTTATTTCTTAAGAGTTCTAGGGATTGTGAATAATGGGAAAGCTAGTTTTATCCTTATTTTTGCAATCCTCTTTGCTAAAAATCGAATTTAAAAACCAATACCATAGAAACCACTATCTCTGAACTCAGCATTTTTTCATTCTTTCTGGGTCTAAGACTAAAAGGGAGCATATTAAGAGCATCCAAAACACCTCCCAATGAAAATATGGGGGCTGAGGTGGCTGCCATTGACTGGTCCTTTGACAAGTGAAGTCATGGCCAGAAGGTGTGTATGTGATCCCAGTCCTTATCTCTGTGGATGCTCTGTGGCCTCACCATGCCTATAGCATCTTCAAACAGTCAGCCTCCTAGAATCTGAAGTTATGTGGGGACTCAGTATGCGGACAGTTATTGAGTTGTCCAGTTTTATGTCATAGTTCTCTACATAGTGTTATAAAAAATTCTTAATGCCTACTTGACAGTAAAAGTCATTTTTTACCAAATAGGGAGAATTGTGTTTTCCTTTAAAGATATCATGTTAAACAATGTAAGTCAATAGTCCATAAATTTATAGCATCATATGGCTATAATTTTTACTTATTTCTGTCTTCTAGAAATTTCCATGAACATGTTCATGCTTACAATTAATAATATAAAGACAAATGTAATCAGTATGAGAAGTGTGTAAATTTGTTTAAAGAAAGATTGATTTCTTTTTATTTTTTAAGTTTTCCTACTTAGTTTTAAAGACAGACTCTCTAGTTCAGGCTGGCCTGGAACTTGGTATATAGTCAAGGATGAACCTGAATTTCTTTTTTAAAAAAATTGTGTGTGTGTGTGTGTGTGTGTGTGTGTTGTGCACGCACACATGCATAGATAAGAGAACAATTTGCAGGAGTCAATTCTTTTCTTTACCATGTAGATTCAGGGGACTGAATTTAGGTCATTCATCTTGACACACTAAGACATCTCAGCAGCTTGGCCTTGAACTTCTGACCCCTTTGCCTCCAACGTCCAAGTGCAGGGTTACTGATGTGTGCTACTTTGCCCATTTCATGTGTTTGGGGGGGGGGATGGAATCCAGGGTTTCATGCATGCGAGACATGAACTCTATCTACTGAGCTATGTTCTCAACCCGAGAGCGTGATTTCTAATAAGCATTTGGGCTTTTTGTATTTATATCACTGTGTCTCACTGGGTGTGTTTCCAGTTCATTCTCCCAATAACCTCCATTAATATCGTAGGCTAAAGTATTTCCATGCTCTGTAAATGTGGACTTCAATGTAAAAATGTCATTTTATATACTGACTACATTTTGAAACTACTGTGGTGACTCAAAACTCTACTGCCTAAGAAATAATGTTGATGAAGTCACTATGCGCAGGCAAGGTAAGCAGGAGCCACCTGCTCGCATACAGAAAAGGCACTTGTCCCTTTGTCCCAACCAGGCAACTGCTTGTCCCTGCAGCTCTGGCGAGTTACTGAATGCATGAGAGGCAGGTGGATTAAAATGACAGAGCCTACTGGGGCTGGGAAAGCCGACCACTCTCCTGTACTTTGGGAAAACTCCAGCGGAAGTATCTTCGGTTCCGCTCCTATTCATACCGGAAGGGCAGGATGCCTACCCAGCCAGGAGAGGCGATGTCAGAGGAATCCCACCATTGTCCAGGAGGTAAAAATGGATAAGACGGAGGTGTCCACTAAAAGCCGTTCTCCTCTGTTCTCCAGCTGTCTAAACCACCAGCCACTGGCGGGAAGTTTAGATTACTACTGCTTTCTGAGATTGTTTACTCTTTGAAATCACCCAAATGTGACTTGGTGACTTTCAGTAGAAAACCATTTTCTGAAATCTGCAAGCAAACCTGTTAAAACTGGGGAACTTGCTTAACCCCATTAAGATAGCTGAGGGTTAAGGACGGGTCTGGGTCATTCATCACGATGACAGCAGACTGCGACCTCCCAGTAGAATGTAAACCTCCAAGCCCATTGACGGCATTCCTGGCTTCAGGTTAGAATTTATGTTCCCTCTCTCTAAACTGTTTGACTTGGATGATAGATGGCGGGTTCGGTGGCAGAGCCGCACAGGGAAGGCGGTTATTTAGCCTCCATTCTCTGAAGCTATGTACGAGTGTCCTGATACACCGTGAAAGAAAACCCCCAGCATTCCCTTGAGTTTTTACCTTAGGAATGAAACTTCATTTTAGCTCTATGATTTTTCAAGTCATTTAGTGAAAATATTCTTTAGTTTCTAACTTTGATATTCTTTTCAATTTGACAAGACGACAGATTTAATTAGGTATACCTTATTTTTACTGTTATATATAATAACTAATTGATTTTTTTAAAAATCCAAGTTTAGCTGCTACTCTTGAAAAAGGCCTGAAGAGATTACATTCTTAGAATGCTTTTAATTCTTGTAGTCCACTTTTGTTTAGGTCATCACACAGTGTTTCCAATTTAGCTAACTCTTCCAAAATTTTCTAAATGAGTTGTCATTTTAAAAGAACATATTTTTATGTTGAAATAACATCTTTCTTACATTCATTTTAATCAACCTGACAAATATTTAAGTGTATGTCCACACATCATAACATAGGTTATAGAAAAATGGGAAAATGAGGCAAGATCCATAAAATTGAAAAGACACAAAAAATATACAAATATTCACAAGGTTATAACTACCATTGATTGAGTAGCTAGCATTAAGTAGGTTTCTACTTGGAACATCTCTGCAGGGCTATTAGTGGCTTATATTATGTCCTCTGATTCATTCTAGATGAAGGTGCTGAGACTTCGAGAAGAGCCTCTGTGAGCCGGAAACATGAGCGTGTGCTATGGTTTAGATGTGATTTACTTCCCAAAGGTCCCCATGCTAGAAGCTTGTGCTGCAGTGTGGTGGCATTGAGGGGTGGAGGGACCTTAAGGGGTGGAGCCTAGTCAAGGTGTTGGGAGTGCTGTTCTAAGAAGCCATGGTGACTGGCCTCAGGGACAAGCTCGGCCCTGAACCCTCTCTGACTTTCTGCTCCACATTGGCTCTGCCTTCATGATATCATGAAGAAAGCCAAACCCATGCTGCTCCTTCCTGGGATCTCTACAATGTAGACTAAACCAATTTCTTATGTTTATAAATACTTAGTCTTGGGCGTTTCATTACATCCACAGAAAGAGAATAGAGACTCGTCTGTGATTGCAACAGCATTTCCTAGAAGATCAGGCACGCATAAATGTTGTAGAATATTATTTTAAGGTGTATTACTTTTGTTTATGCTGCATTTGCTTAACTCTGTGAGGCTGTGTTACTCTGCCTGTCTAAAACACCTGATGGTCTAATAAGGAGCTGAACGGCCAATAGCAAGGCAGGAGGAAGAGGAGGGGTTGGCAGGCACAGAGGATAAATAGTGGGAGAAAAGAGCTAGCAGCCAGAGAAGGGGAGGACACCAGGGGCCAGCCACCCAGCTACACAACCAGCAAGCCATGGAGTAAGGTTTACAGAAGCAAGAGAACGGGAAAAGCAAAGAGGAAAAGGTAGTCGGGATAATTTAAGGAAAGCTGGCAAGAAATGAAGCCAAGCTAAGGCCGGGCATTTATAATTAACAAAGTCTCTGTGTGTGATTTAATTGGGAGCTGGGTGGTGGGCCCCCAAAAGTAAAAACAACCGATCACGAATAAAGATACATGGTACAGGCTACAAGATGGAGAGCGAGGAGAAAGACATTGTGGTTGGAGTGTCAAAGGCTTAGCGAAAGGGCGGGGTTTAGACCTCACGGAAGATGCCTGTGCCTGGAAAGACGAAGGGGAGGGGCCTGTAGGCCACATGCATATCCTTCCGTTACCTTCGGAGGTCGTGCAGGCTCTTCCCGGAGGACCCGGGGAGGTGCTGGGTCCTCCCAGCGCCCAGCCTGGCGTCCTCTGTCAGAGCAGCTCCACAGTTCTAAGGTGCGGTCACTCTGTGACATTAGTGCTGATGCACAGTCACTCTCTGACATTAGTGCTGGTGCACAGTCACTCTGTGACATTAGTGCTGGTGCACAGTCACTCTGTGACATTAGTGCTGGTGCACAATCACTCTGTGACATTAGTGCTGATGCACAGTCACTCTCTGACATTAGTGCTGGTGCACAGGCACTCTGTGACATTAGTGCTGGTGCACAGTCACTCTCTGACATTAGTGCTGATGCACAGTCACTCTCTGACATTAGTGCTGGTGCACAGTCACTCTCTGACATTAGTGCTGGTGCACAGTCACTCTGTGACATTAGTGCTGGTGCACAGTCACTCTGTGACATTAGTGCTGGTGCACAGTCACTCTCTGACATTAGTGCTGATGCACAGTCACTCTGTGACATTAGTGCTGGTGCAAGTCACTCTGACATTAGTGCTGGTGCACAGTCACTCTGTGACATTAGTGCTGGTGCACAGTAACTCTCTGACATTAGTGCTGATGCATAGTCACTCTCTGACATTAGTGCTGATGCACAGTCACTCTGACATTAGTGCTGGTGCACAGTCACTATCACTGTCTGACATCTAAGTCCCCTACAATAGGAGGCTGTCGTTTCGAGCTTCCTCTGTCCTGTTTGTTTCAGTTATTTTTAAATGACAAAAACTGTGTATTTGGTGTAAAGCCTGTTATTTTGGCCTGCCTATGTGTGAATCAGCAGAGCCCAGGCCGTGAACGCGTGCAGCCCTGCCCCTTTGTGGTGAGAAGGCTTCAGAATCTCTCCTATGGAATAGGACTGCCCAAGCTTTGACACCACACACAATGGAGCTGGGCGGTGGTGGCACATGCCTTTAATCCCAGCACTCGGGAGGCAGAGGCAGGCGGATCTCTGTGAGTTCGAGGCCAGCCTGGTCCCAAAGCGAGTTCCAGGAAAGGCGCAAAGCTACACAGAGAAACCCGGTCTTGAAAAACCAAAAAAAAAAAAAAAAAAAAAAAATTCAAATATGCCAGTGGCATTGGCAGTTATCCTGGGATGTATGTGGGCTGCAGGCCACCACAGGTTGGACACTTGGGCTTTAGAGTGTGCACAAGGCCCTGGGGTTGGATCCACAGTAGCAGCAACAACAACAGAAATCTCTTTTAACAACTTTCAATAAAAGGAGTCCATCACTTGTAGTAAACCACATTGTGTGGTAAATCTTCAACCCCGGTGACTTTCTTAATACAACCAATTAAATGTGACTAAGTTCCAGATAACCAGAACCTTCCAGAATAGAGTCACACAGAGGCAGTGGGAAGGCTCTGAGTACTTAAGTGGCGGCGATAAAGACACCATGGTGAGGTCTAACACCAGCCTCTCCCAGCTGCATCTGGAGATAGCGCATTCATTGCCTGTCTGAAATCTCCTCGTGAGCATCAGGGTTGTTTCACCCTTGGGGTGTTCAAATTCTGACTCTCGATTTTTTCTACGAAGCCTCTTCTTACCCTTTGCCTTGCTTTCCCAATTCCCGTAATTTGTGATTCCCCTTTTCTGTCATATATGACTTCTTCAGAGTGCTGCTACAAAGTATATTCCAGAATGTCTCCTCTCCTAGATCTGGAGTATAGGCCTTTTGTTTTCTTTTGTTTCTCCTCCTCCTCTTCCTTTACCTCCTCTTCTTCCTCCTCCTCCTTATTTTTGTTTGTTTGTTTTGATTCGTTTCGAGTCAGACTCTCATGCCAGGCTGACCTCAAACTCCTTATATATAAATAATAACCTTGAACTCTGGATCTTCTTCCTTCTACCCCTCAACTGCTGGAAGGCATGTGTGCACCACCGCATCACCACATCTGCTTTATGTGGTGCTAGGAACGGACCCAGAGCTTCGGACATGGCAAACAAGCTTCCCGACAACTGTCTGGCTCACTAGCTCTCCTCTCTCCCATATTTAGCCAAACCATCCTCCTGTCTGTTGCAATAACTCCTTCACAGACCTGTCCTCCACCTGCTGCCTTGACAGCAGCTCAGAAATACTCAGACCAAAGTGAGAGAAGCTGAAAACCCTCTACTTTGAACCTGTCTTGGCCACTTAGGAAATGATGTAAAAATTACATCTAAAGAGTGTGCAGAGTGTGCTTGAGACTTGAACCGCCTGTCCTCATTTATTCAGATAGACCAGGTTCCCAACACCCTTCCTTTCCCTAAAGCAAGGAGGTCTTTGCATTCCACTGCACAGTGCTTGTCTCAGGTCGCTGTTGGGCCTGTCTCATTACCCTGCTTAAACGGCATCTTGTCAAAGAATTCCAAAGTGAGCATCCTGCGCCCTCAGTGGGATAGTCATGCAGGGCTACCCTCGTGCCCAATACACCAGCATCTGTGGGTGTGTCAGGAGGAAGGGCCATGCTGCTGGCCAAGTCCTTCACCCCACTTCCAGTCCAGTCAATCCAGAGGAAGAACACTTTCTCAAACCATACTAGTCAACAAGATCAGCCCTTTGAAATTTTTATGTTACACACACACACACACACACACACACACACACACACACACTCAGGTATGCATATAACTTATCCTTCACTGGTATGTAAGCTTAATGACATAGAAAACTTTATTTAATTTTAAAATTTGACTTTTATTCTAATGTTGTATGTCTGCACATGTTTCCACATTCATGCATGTCAGTGTGTGTGCACACATGTGCCCATATGTATGGAGACAGAGGTTAATGTCAGGTATTCTTGCTCACTTTTCTCCTACTCTTTTTTTTTTTTTTGGTTTTTCGAGACAGGGTTTCTCTGTGTAGCTTTGCGCCTTTCCTGGGACTCACAGAGATCCGCCTGGCTCTGCCTCCCGAGTGCTGGGATTAAAGGCGTGCGCCACCACCGCCCGGCCTAGTCTTCTTTTTTTAAGGTACTTGCATCATTGAACCTGTGCTCTCCGACTTGCTAAACCAGCTGGCCAGCAAGCCAGCCACAGGGAACCACCTGTCTCCACTTCCCAGCACTAGGAGTACATGTACGCAATGGCCACAAACAAATTTTTATGTGGATTTGAGGGCTAGAACTCAGGTTCTCAGGCTTGCAGAGCAAGCTCTTTACTCGGTGGCTCTCTAGCACCTGAGACGTTAGTGTACTCTTGGTCAGCCATCTATCACTTCGTGAGCAAAATGTAGGTATCTGTTGAATAAGACAATAAAATTATTAATATACAGGTGCATAGGAAAGAAAGTTGTAAACAGGTTTTAGCATAGAAGTTCAGAAATTATGGAAGATATTTGTGAGACAACAAATAAATCTAAAACCCGTAATGAAGGCAACATTAAAATATTAGCTTGTTAGTAACAATACTGTGTTAGATGTATTGGTTGAAGGAACACAGGCCATAGCTTTGGTGAATCCTGCATGTGTTAGTCAGGGTCATTGCGTTAATGTTTGTTCTGATCAGGCGTAATCTAAAATGACCGATTTGTTTTAAACACATTTGACCGAGGCGTCATACTGGAGGGGGTGTTTTTTATGTGGTGGAGATTTTAATTCCAGTGTTTCTAACCTACCACAAGGAAAAGACCAGCCTATAAATGAGGCATAACAGTGTACTTGTAATCCAGCACTCAGGAGGTGGATGCAGGAGGATCAGAAGTTCAAGGTTATTCTCAGCCACATACAAGTTTAAAGGCAGTCTGGGATACAAAGACCCCCCAACTCAAAAACAAACAAAACTATCTCTAACCTTCTGCTTGGAAACCTGAAACCACCCTTCAATCCAATCACTGAGGAAATACAAATTTTATAGCTAGGCAGTCGAACCAAAAGCCAAAGGTCTCAGGTGATTGGCCAAATTTCCCCAGGGAATGAGGAGCTAGGTTGACCTGGAGTAGACCCCCAACTGACTCCATGCTCTGTGGACCACAGCACAGCACCAGTCAGAGAAGACAAATGCTGTCAACCCGTTTGTATCAAACCCTCACCAGCAGCTCTGGAGGCCAGAGGCTGGTTTCCTGTCCCCACTCCTTGGGTCTCTGGGGGAAGTAAATGGACTTGAGCTACCGCAGTCTAGAGTGTCATATCCACATGGCTCTCTTTCCACTGTCCCTCTTCACCGGTCTGGTGCTAGGAGTCAGGGAAGTGTGAAAGGAGGCTGTTTTTCTCTACATGTTTACTTCTTAACTTTAACCACTCATTTAGAAAGCTAACTCAAAAGCTGTAGACATGAGTCAGTCAGTAAAGTGCTTGCCTCACAAGCATAAGGTCCTGTGCTTTGATGCCCAGAACCTACATTAAAGGGTCAGATGAGGTGGCTGGTACCTGTAATCCCAATGCTAGGGAGGTGGGAAATGGAGATGGGTGGATCCCTGGGACTTGGGTCAGGCAGCCTGCAGTACTCGGCAAAGCTCTAGGCTGATGGGCTACCCTGTCACAAACAAGAGGAGGAAGTCTCTTGAGAGGTATCCTCTGCTCTCCGCATGTGCCCACACAATACCCTCCCATGACCATGACTACGAATACATACACATGACAAACACCAACATACACCAACACACACCAACACCCCCCCCCATGCACATCCCACAATTGTAAACAAAAAGTTTTTATTGCCCTTTGTGTTGGTTAATTTGTTTTGTTGTTGTTTTGGTTTGGTTTTGGTCAGCTTAACACAAACTAGGGTTGTCTTGGAAAATGGAACCTCAATTAAGAAAATGCCTCCATAAAATTGGCCTGTAGGAAAGCCTGTGGGGGCATTTTTTTGATTTATGTATGATTTGCAAGTGCCCATCCCACTGTGGGTAGTGCTACCCCTAGAAAGTGGTCCTGGATGCCATAAGAAAGCAAATCCGGAGAGCCGTGGAAAACAAGTTGGTGAGCAATCTTACTCCATGCTCTTTGTTCAGTTCCTGCCTCTGGGTTCCTGCTCTGCCGTAGCTCTTGCCTGGAGTTCCTGCCCTGACTTCCCTTTGTGATGGATTATAACTGTAGGCCCCAATAAAACCTTTCTTCCAAAGTTGCTTTTGGTCACAATGTTTATCACAGCGATGCAAAGCTAATTAAGACCCCTGTTTATGCTGTGGAAAAAATTCACCTCACAGGTTAGCACAGATGCTGATTGACTGATGTCTACAGTGCCATCATCTTTCAGGCCGAAACAAAGCCATGCATGCCCTAGCTAGGACCATGAAAAGCTGTCCTCAACACTCAGGGGACACAGTCACAAGCCCACATGCCGACTGCACTGAGCACTCTGCGCCAGTAGCCCTGGCAAACAGGAAGGTCAAATTAGCGCTCATTAGACCTCGTTAGGAACAGAGCAGGCTTGGCTGCACTCAGCCTCCCTAATCTGGTTTTAATTCCTCAGAAACCACATATTGGGCAATCACAGATGCTCTGCCGCATGGAGTAGGAAGGAGGCTTCTGTGAGCTGTAATTAAAAGGCTATCTGTTCCCCACAAGCAATTGTATGCTCTATTGCTAGCTCTGGGAGTCATCCAGGCTGAGGCAGGATCTAAATCAGTTGCAGGTGTGAATGACTTTGCTATGCCTGTGGTTGCCCCCAGAGGCTGAGGACAGCAAAGTTTATCATCCTGTTAACCCCACAATTAACCCTCACCAGATGTCCTGTTCATCACGAGTGCACCCCTCTACACACACGCTTCCACTCCGACTGTTCATGGCTAATCCCATTACTCAAGTACACACTACGGAGGCAGAAGGGGATGTGGCGATCACCCCCACTTTTGGTTGAAAGAAAGGCCGCTTGCTTTGTTCAGCTGAGCAGTGTCTTCAAACCAGCTGATGAATAGCTGTGGATCCTGTGATGGACGTAATGTTGAACTGGGCTTCTCGCTACTGCAAGTTCCTGACTTTCATGCCATAACTGCTTAAGCATCCTATCTATGGAATACCAAATCAGGCTCCTACCCTCAAATGAGGATGGAGGGTAGGAAGAACACAGGATGCTCTGAGTTAGTTAAATGACAAAACATTTGGTTTCATGCAAACTTTCATCTCTTTCAAATCCTATGGTCATGCCCTGTGTTGGTCCTTACAAGCATACCTAGAGTATTTGCATGGGGAATATTCTATTTGTTCTGTAGGCTGCACTTGGTGTTGGCGTAATAAGAGATTGGTGTGTCTCTTATTCCACTTGATATTTGTTCTTTTTGCTTATTTTAAGAAAATAGACTTGTTTGACCCAATCGATTAGGACAACAATGATCTGGAGTCTGATCACTTAAATGAGTGTATCCACAGCCTGGTGTCTCATAACCATTTCTCTTTCCTTCCTTAAGAGAGGATGTTCCTTTTGTCAGGAAGATGAGGAGCATCCCTAGCTGTCATATCCATGCCCATCACCCCAGGAGGCCAGTGTAGGCTGACAGGATGCCACACTGCATCCTTACTTACAGTGTAGACTGACAGTGTGTGACAAAGGATCTTTGGCTTATTGAGTGAGCAGGAGTTGAGGCAGAGGCCTCACAGGGGAAGGGGAATGAGGTTGGTGGCTGTGAGTCAAATTCTGGTACACCACACTCTGCTCCCTTCCACCCACTGCTGGAGCAGGTCATGAGTCAGCCCCTGGGCTCCTTCTTTATTTATTGAAGACTCACTGCCCGTTAATGAGAAACAGCCAACCCTGCTTCCTGGCTTCCGCAGCAGTGGAATTCTGTAGCTGTCATCACAGATACAGATACCGCACATCAGGGCTTCAGGTCATTGGTCAGTGTTTAGGACCGCAGAGTCATCCTCTACGAGCAATGAAAACTTTTCAATTACCGTGGCTGCCCATGTGGAAAATATGCAACACAAAGTAGAACATCCTGGGTCCTGGGGGACTGTGTCTGTGGGGGAGGAGAAGAGTTTGGATAAAAGTCATACAGACATGGCTGCTCCGTGTCTCAGGTGGTGGAAGCCTGTCTTATCTAGCATGCAGGCAGCCCTGGGGGCGGTCCCCTGCACTGCATAAACAGGGCTTGTAATCCCAGAACATAGAAGGTGGAGGCAGTAGATGGAGAAATTTGATATCATCCTCATTGCATAGAGGATTTGAGGTCAGCCTGTTCATGAGACCCTGCCCTCCCCCCACCCCCAAAAGGAAGATAAGAAGGAAGAGAGGGAGGGAAGGAGGGAGGGACAGATGAGGAATGTGAATATTTCATTGAGATTGGGGAGGTGGGAGCTCAAATCCTGTGGCCTTCCCCAGTCAGCTTCACCCATCCAGAGTCCACTCTTCTCACCTGTCAAATGGAGGAATGGGTTGGATCCACAGGTCAAAAACCAAAGGAAAATGGGGTGTAGACTACAGTGAAGAGGGAACAGAAAGCGGTGTTTCTATCTGGCTCAGAATTAGGGAACACATGACAAGGGATACCATTGGCTGTATCTCCCTCAGGGTGCTCTGAGACATAATGGCATGGTGAGCGCCATGCTGGCCTGAAGACTATGACGGTGGAGGAGAGCCATGGAGAGGACCAAAGGTAGGTCATATAGAAAGGTGGGGGACAGAGGGGACAGCTGCTGACTAGCTCAAGGAGCCGAAAGAGTCCTTTGTGTGTTTACAGAATGGAAATCAAGAGGACAGCAGTATGAAAGGTGTTAGAGAAACGAGGGAGATGGTGGTCCAGGTTCATCCCCGGAAACCTAAGGGCCCTGGCAGTCAGCGGAAGATCCTGAAGCAGGGAGGCATGGCGGTGGGTCCAAATGATTTCTTAGCAGCCCATTCTACAAGAAGCCAAAGGATGAATCCAGAGGACTCCATAATACTGGAGCAGGAAGGGAGTGCAGTAATTCTGTACGAAGAAAGTGAGTTAGCGTGAACAGTTAGGCAAGAAAATGCAATGGAGAAATACACAAATCAGAGGGAAGAGATTGGGCCCATGGAACATTCTTCTTTCCTTCAGGAGCAAGAATAGCGGGAAGCCAGTGAAGTTAGGGGTCAGAACTCGATTGTGGAGCTATGGAGTTCTCTGACAGGAAGTCCCCACACTTTGATCTGATTGTCTAATAACAAAGGGGGGGGCGATAAAGTAGTAAGGCTAAGCTCATGAAGTAAAGCTTAGAGATTAGAGGTGCATACAGTGTTGCTTGCTGCCCCCGCCGCCCCCCCCCAAAGATGGGTGCCTCAAATAAAAGATGATACTGTGAAGGGAAGAACTGATATTTTGAATAAAAGGTTAAATTTAGTCTCCTGACTCACAAGCTCCTGGTGGAATTTTGTACCTGCTGTGTCTCAAGCGAGCTTATTCTCAGTCGATGACCATGAACTCAGAGTGGCAAAGCCCTCCACTATCCACCCCACCCACATACCAGGAAACTGTAGATATGTGTTTAAAAGCCATTTGGTGCAATGTTGGAAGTTATGGCCTGTGGATGAGAAATGGGGGTTCCAGGGCAGCCAGAGTGACATTTGAAGTCCTCACAGCTTAGACATGTCTCAATGACAGGGTGTCTGGCTCCTAGCCCCCAACTTGAGTAGCAGGCCAGGGGTTGAGACTAGGTGTAGAAGGAAGTCAAACTGATGGGCAGGTAGTACAGATGGAAATGACTAAGGGGAGGGCTGTAAGGACCCAAGAGTGATGGTGCAGACCTGAGGTCCACTCAGTAGGATCAGAGGAGTGGATAGACAGAAACCAGATGGAGCACATGACCATGTGTGTAGTCACTGGAATGGGCCAAGGGAGATGACTCTGCATTCCATGCTGGCTTTGGGTTTCTAGACCACCACGAGACTGAAGCACTTTCTGTGGATTCAGTCTTTCCCAGATGCAATGTGAGGCCACCCTGGGAAGGAACTGTTGGGTAGTGATTTCCAGCCTGGCTTTGGAGTTGGGCTAACTTGAATTTCAGTGTCAGGGCTAGCCAAGTTAATAACCACCCTCAGCCTCTTTTTCCTGTCTGTGTGAGCCAACTAGCTTGATCTCTGTGGACAGGGTCACTATGAGACCAGACAGGACATGGGGAAGGGCACTAAGCCCACAGACCAGTGCCTGCCAATCATCTCTACTTAATTAGCCTAATTATCTTTCTCTAAGATCACAAAATTTTAGTATTTAATTCTATCCTTTGAGAGACTTAAAGTTGAATTCAAGCATCCAAAGCAGGAAGAAATGCCTGTAAAATATTTTTATGAAAACATCTGATTCTCCTAGTTTCCTTTTCTCAAAATATCTTCATGTCTCCATTAAAGCTATGAGTTGAACTTATATATCTTCATCCCTGGTGGTTCATTACCACTTGTTTAGACAGAATCGGAGTAGCGGTGCAGATTCAGGGAAATTCCTCCCCTGGGTGTCATAGAGGGGTGTTCTCCCTCAGCAAGCTCTGGTTCCCCTACCCGCCCTTCTTCCCTCTCCTCAAGCTGAAGGCGACTTATGTGAGGTACACAAGTTTTCGTTGCCAGATTGGTCAGAGCTTTGGCTCTTAGGATGTTCTCATAAATGATTCTGAAAAAAGAGGCCAACGCACATGAGCCAGAATGAAGGGCTCTCTGCTGCTCTTCTTGGAAAAAAAGACTATTTTCAGTTCTCTGTTAGTTTTATAGGTGATAAAAACACAACTCCAATGGACCAGAAGGTACTTTTGCTGAAACCAATGAACGGTTAAATGACTTCTGGTAGTTCCAAGTGTTCAAAGCCACACACTGAAATAAGCGTCTCCTCTAATACTCCAACACCTTTAGTTCAGCAGGACACCTGGAGCTACTTGTCAAAAGGGTTTGGCTTCTGAAAGATGGTATATATGGTATCTCTGTGGGTGTATTCAGGAAATATTTGTACTGTCAAAGGTCAAACATACATTTACTGCACCTAAGAACAGGATCAAATCATCTTCCTGGGTGTTCTGGGGACCTGTCAGTCCTCCCGTGATTGTAGGACACAGGCAATAGTCACAGTCACACTTGATATGATATGTAAATTGATTCATTAGTACTAGTAAAAGTCGCTGGGTGTAGTGACACACACCTTTAATCCCAGCACTCAGGAGGCAGAGGCAGGCGGATCTCTGTGAGTTCGAGGCCAGCCTGGTCTACAAAGTGTGTTCCAGCCAGAGAGAGACATAGTGAGACCCTGTCTAGAAAAAAAAAAAATAGAAACAAAAAACAGAGCTTTAGTAAATGCTACATATTGAGAAGTAGGACGAAAACAATTTGAGAGGTTGCTGCATGTTTTCCTGTCTGTGTTCAGTAACTGTAATAGTTGTGGCCTCCACATCCCTAGGGTGCAGCATGGTACTTCAGAAAATGTTTTCTGTGTGACAGGGCCACGTACACTGCAGGTCACCTCCTGTGGGAACATTCAGAGATCAAAGGGATCCCATGAACTGCTCCTGATAACGAGGCTGAGACTGATGTTTGCTGACCCAAACCATTTCTTATCAAATCGATTTTGTGCTTTATTTTTAAATCAATCAGTCAATCAGACCATTGATTGATCAATCATCTTTAACCTACAAGATGGTGGTACGAATCTTGGCGAAGTGACAGCACAAACATGCACATGTTTCGGACTGTCTTCCTAATTTGGGACAGTTGATATTTTTAGAGTATTTATTTAAACAAAGGAAGCACGTGAAAAATGAGAGGAAATGGACATTGGCCGGTATTTTCCCCGACTTGTCCTACAAGCTTTTCTGGACTACATAGTTTAAGGATGTACTTTTTAAACTATATAGGGAATTCCAGCTAAATTTAGTTAAAAAGAGGAAAGAAAAGAGTGGCTAAGACTCATCCTGTTTTTTAAAATTTGTATGTAGACTCCAATAAAATTGACTTGAGGTTTACTTCTAACCAGATGTATTTCAAGTTTCCTCTTTCGTGAATCTGAAGGAGGAAGGGAGTGTAGCTGGGTCCGTCGTGAATTCAGTTGGACTCCCCTGGAGACCCGCATCATTGCAAAAGCTCTGTCACGTAGGCCAACACACCCCCTTGCACTAAGACTATAAAAAGCTAACCACATCCATGGCCTTGACCAGTCCTGGTGCAGCAGCCAGAATTCGGTAGAACATTTGGTTTCTTTTAAGATGGAAAAAGTGATCTGGGCTCCAGTTTTCCTTTCTGGCTCCTCCAAACACACTTTTGCATTTGTTCTCCCTTAAGCTGGAAAGTTACCAGGGTCAGTCAGAAAGCCAAGCCCTACTCTGAACTGGCTAGACAGTACATGCACTTGGGCTTGGGAAAAGAAAGGCTTGTGCTATCACTGATGTCTCCTTCCAATATCCATAGCCTGTATTTTATGATTTTCCCTTAGAAACAATGCTACTTTCTTTATAGATGGGCTGCTGCGTTTTTCCACTTGAAACACATCAAGACAGTCAACAAGACTAAATGCACCTAGTTTAATTCTTTAAATGAATTACATTAATAGAAATTTGAAAATTTAGAGACAAGAGAGTTAACTGATTATATTGTTCAGCTTCCTGTTACTATAAGTAAGTGCCTGAAGAAATTAAGTTATGAATGTAAAAGACTTGTTTTACTTAACTGTTCTGCAGGTTTCAACCCAGGACTGAACCGTCTGATTGCTTTAGGTCTTTTCAGGAGAAAGATACAGGCTGGGCAGTGGTGGCGCACACCTTTAATCCCAGCACTTGGGAGACAGAGGCAGGTAGATATCTGTGAGTTCAAGGCCAACCTGGTTGTCTACAAATCAAATTCCAGGATAGCCAAGACTGTTACACAGAGAAATCCTGTCTCACCCCACCCTCAGAGAGAGAGAGAGAGAGAGAGAGAGAGAGAGAGAGAGATCATGAGCCTGAAAGCTGAAAAGGAAGAGAGGGCTGGTCTGGCCATCTTCCTTGCAATAAATGTTCCTAGTAGTCTAAGGACCAGTTGGTCCTACCTTCTAATATTCCACAGTGTTACCCGTTGGAGCCACTCTGGACAATGCCTAGAACATCACAACATCACACTGATGATTCCACACAATTCAAAGGGACATAAAAGGAAGGTTTACAGCACTGAAATTTGTAATGATATTTCAGTGACAACACCAGAAACATAGTCAACAAAAGAAAGGCAAGCTGGATATCACACAGTTGTAAAAGATTTGTTCGTCAGAAGGTACCATCAGGGCTGAGGAGCTAGCCTGACTAGGCATGCATGAAGACCTGAGATCGGTCTCTAGAATCCATGTAAAATGCTTCCTGAGCATGGTGGTGTGTGTCTGTAATCCCAGCTTTGGAGAGGCAAAGACAGGCAGATCTCTGGAGCTCACTGGCCAGCCAGTCAAGCTAAATCAGTGAGCCCCAGGCCAATGATCTGGATGGTTACTGGGGTGCAAAATTTGAGATTTTCCTCTGGCCTCCACACATACATACATCATTGTACACACACACCTGTACATGCATTGCCCCCCTCCATAAGATACTATTAATAATACAAAAATGCAACCTAGTCACCCAAATAGGAAAAATATTTATAAATCTTATATCTAATATGCATCAAAACTCAATTTTAGGGAGACTTTTATTATTCAACACTGTTTTAGTTAAGGTTGTTATAGCTATGATGAAATAATACCATGATCAAAAGAAAATTGAGGAAGAAAGGGTTTATTTGGCTCACACTTACACTTCCATATTCTAATCCATCACTGAAGGAAGTTAGGACAGGAACTCAAACAGGGCAGGAACCAAGAGTCAGGAGCTGATGCAGAGTCCGTGGAGGGGTGCTCTGTACTGGCTTGCTCCACGTGGCTTATAGAACTCAGGACCATGAGCCCAGGATGGCACCACCCACAATGGATGGACCCTCCTCCACCAATCACTAATTAAGAAAATGCCACGACTATTAGGGTGTTTGGCCATCCCATCACCAGAGCAGGTCAGTTCCAGCTATCTCTCAACCATTGCCAGCAGTCTATTGTGGGGGCATCTTTTGGATTTCTGTGGGCCTCTCTAGCACTTTGTTTCTTCCTTTTCTCATGTGGTCTTCATTTACCATGGTCTCCTATTCCTTGTTTTCCCTCTCTGTTCTTGATCCAGCTGGGATCTCCCGCTCCCACAGGCTCTCTTTCCCTCAACCCTTGCTCTTCATTACTCCCACTCATGTCCAGGTTGTTCATGTAGATCTCAGCCATTTCTCTGTCATTGGGCGATCCCTGTGTCTTTCTTGGGGTCCTGTTTTCCAGGTAGCCTCCCTGGTGATGTGAGTAGCAGTCCAGTCATCCTTGTTCCCCATCTAGTATCCTCCTATGAGTAAGTACATACCATATTTGTCTTTCTGAGTCTGGGTTACCTCACTCAGGATGATTTTTTTCTAGATCCATCCATTTGCCTGCAAACCTCATGATGTCATTGTTTTTCTCTGCTGAGTAGTATTCCAGTGTGTATATGTGCCACAATTTATTTATCCATTCTTCAGTTGAAGGGCATCTAGGTTGTTTCCAGGTTTTGGCCATTACAAACAATGCTGTTATGAACATAGCTGAGCAAGTGCTCTTGTGGTATGATTGAGCATTTCTTGGGTATATGCCCAAGAGTGGTATAGCTGGATCTTGGGGGAGATTGATTGCCAATTTTCTAAGAAAGCACCATATTGATTTCCAAAGTGGTTGTATAAGCTTGCATTCCTACCAGCAGTGGAGGAGAGTTCCCCTATGACCTTGGGCTTCTGCCTTACAAAATTATGAAAAAGCACATTGCTATTTTTTATGCACCCAGTCTGATGTACTTTGTTATGGAAGCCTCAGAGAGTTAGGTCCATTGCATGAGAATCATTCTAAATAGTGCAAGCCAAGTTATGCAACTTACAAGGACTCTATCAGGAAATACAGTATTCAGGCCATTAACAAACTGTTTTCTCAAAGGAAAGATTAACTATATGTGTTGCAAATAATCATAAATAAGTTTGAATTTTCTTACCTTAGAAATTTTAAATAATAGTCAGAGAAGGACAGTCATACCAGAGAGGGGTACAGAAACTAGTAACAGAAGTTATTTCTTGATGAAATAAGATGTTTTCCTTTCAATTTGCAACATACTTTTCTATATGGACTAGTGTTTTCTGATAAATAAATTTTAAATGAATATTAAATATTATACAAAATACTAAAAAAAAAGAAAAAGAAAAAAAAAAAAAAGAAAAAGAAAATGCCAGACAGGCCTGCATACAACCCTGTCTTATGGAGGTAGTTTCTTAATTGAGGTTCCCTCCTCTCAGATGACTTTAGACTGTGTCAAGCTGACATAAAACTCTCCAGTACAAACACCAATAATACAAAAATCATATTTCCAACACAAAAAGAAATTTGAATAGATATGTAGATGAGCAGTAACTATATTAAAATTTTTTTCACTCCACTAATTATTGTGAAAATATTGTTCAGCAATACAGCAAGATACCACTTCACACCATTGACATGTGACTACTCATAGTTACAGTGAGATACCACTTCACACCATTGACATGTGACTACTCATAGTTACAGTGAGATACCGCTTCACACCATTGACATGTGACTACTCATAGTTACAGTGAGATACCACTTCACACCATTGCCACATGGCTACATTAGTTACAGTGAAATACCACTTCACACCATTGCCATGTGACTACTCACAGTAGTCACAAACCTTTCTGGTTATATTGGAAAAGGAATCGGAAGCAAGGAATCAACATGATGTTTTTATTCCAGAATTCATAACAGTTTTATCCACAGTAGCTACAGTATGGAGGTAGCCCTCCCCTCTGTCAGTAGAAGAAATGTGGCAGATGTATGCAACAGAATGTCATTCAGTGTAATTTATGCCGCAGCATTCATGAAACTTGAGGAAATTGTAAGTTAAAAAAGCCAGTCATCTGAATAATAATCGCTGTGTGGTTTTGCTCATACAAAGTACTCAGATTTGTCTAAATCATGGAGACAGAGATGGACACTAGAAGGATGGTCTCCAGGAGCTAGGGAGATGAGACAAGGGCTCATGGCTCATGGCTGTATGTAAATTTAGTCCTGTGAGACCAAAGACCTCCAGAGATCCATGGGAGTGTGGTTGCCTAACAACATCAACTCTGTCATTTCTGGATAGCTCTTTTAACTTATATTAACCTTTTCCTCCTTATCTACCATTTGCTTCAGGGCTTTTTACTTTTCTTCTGTGTGTCTTACTTTCACTGCCTCTCATATCTGTCTGTCTGGCAGCTGTCTGTCTTCTTGCCCTCTCTCTTCCTCCTTCTCTCATTTCTTTTCAAGCCTAGATTCCTCCTCCTATTTATTTTCTCTGCCTGCAAGCCCCACCTGCTTTTTTCCTGCCTAGCTACTGACTGTTCGGCTTTTTTTTTTTTTTGTTTTTTCAAGACAGGGTTTCTCTGTGTAGCTTTGCACCTTTCCTGGAACTCACTCTGTAGACCAGGCTGGCCTCGAACTCACAGAGATCCACCTGCCTCTGCCTCCTGAGTGCTGGGATTAAAGGCGTGCGCCACCACCGCCTGGCTGACTGTTCGGCTTTTTAATTAGACCAATCAGGTGCCTTAGGCAGGCAAGGTGAAACAGCAACACATCTTTTCATAATTAAACAAATGCAGCAGAAACAAATGTAACATACCTTTCCACAGCTAAAGTAATAGTCTACAGCACAAACAAATGTAACACATCTTTCCATAGTTAAAATAATATTCCGCAACACACAATAAGATTATTGAATCATCTGATGTTGAATAGTTGAAAGTACTGTTTCTAATTTGTTTGTCATTATTTACCACCCAAACCCATGCACAAGGAGTTGCTTTTAACTACTTTCAAGAAAATAAGCATCAAAGAATAGACATAGATGAACAAGTGTTCTGTTTCTCAATGGAGTTACCTAGAGAAAACTTTTATTTTAACCAAAGTTATTTTGCTTTAGCATAAATTTCTATCAAAATACTTCTTTGCAAATAGTTTCAAAACTCATGTAAAAATTATTTGAGGTTTAGGGAGGAGGCTCAGTGGATAAAAACACTTGCTGCACAAAAATGAGGACACCTGACTCGGTGGAAAAGCTGGGGATATAGTTCAAGCATCTGAACCTTAGAATGTACTTAAATGTCTCTTTCCCGCCTCCTCTGTTACATGGGATGGGAAAATAAAAACATCCCGCCAACACTTTGACAATGGGCTGCTTTTCTCTAGTGTTTTCACAGAAAAGGAGAGAAGGGAGGAAGAAATGCTTGGGATCACAGAAGCCAAGGAGGAACACAAGCAACTCTTCATTTTTATTCTATCTCTCGCTAGTGCATATTTTAGTGCCTTTCAAAAAACAGCATCAAACAGTGTAGGGAACAGGAATGGAGGTGTAGCTCAGTGGCAGGGCACCTGCCTAGCTGGCATATGGCCAAACTCAGCCCCCAGCTTAGCAGACTCTCAGTCACGCCTCTGGCCAGCTCCTCCTCCCCAGTGCCCTGTGGTCCTCATGCTGATCTGGGGGCTGTGTGAGAAGTTACCTCCTCCCCAGCACTCCCATGCTCATTATCTTTGCAGCTTACCGAAATAATCCAAAGAAACCTCGGCTCTGAAGAACCTTGCCTTAATGACATATTTTTGCCACACAATGTCATGGTCACAGGCTCTGGGGATGAGGAAGCAAATAAACAAGGGGGTGGACTACTTCTCCATCTCCCTTAACTGTGGTCACCACCTCCCTTGTCGGGCTGAATCTCGCTCATTCCCTCTGTTTTCACTGCCAAAAGCACACAAGGTCAGAGGACCATTTGGGAGAGGGACAAAGGTCAAGTGTGTGTTGGAACTCTAGTTAGGGCATGCACAGAAGTGTCAGGTCTTAATCTTTCAGTCCATTAATTTCAACTAATTCAGGGAAAAGAGTCTTTGCAGATGTGATTAAATTAAGGTTCTAAAAATGGAGTTTTCCTTGGATCATTTCACTGAGCCCAACTGTTGTCCTTGTAGCTTTATGAGAGGTCCAGGACACTGGATACAGAAGGAAGAGGAAGAAGCCACTGGGTCCCAGGAGTGTATATTGGAGTGATGAGACTGCAGGCTAAGAAATGCCAGTAGCCCCCATCAGCCAGAGGAAGTTGGATGATCCCCACCCCCACAGCCTCTGGGGGAGTGCACCGCAATTTTAGCCTAGTAACTCAGATCGGGCACTCCTAGCTCCAGATCCGCACCAGCAACAGTTTTCATTATTTGATGCTATCATATCATGGTAATTCATTCCATCAACCAGCAACAATAGACACTCTGTCCTTATTATGAAAAGGTCATTGATAGTGAATGACCTGCCCATGGCCATGTGTTTAGTCACCAGCAAGAGGCAGGCTTCCCCAAGCCCATGGTGCTACATTGCCTCTGCAACCCTGGCTGTAGCAAGCATCAAGTTAGAGAGACAGTCCTAATATGACCCATGGGTTTGAAGAACACTGGAAAGGGTCTGGATGTCATCAAGGTGTAGATGGAGACTAGATATGAAGAGGAGCAAAGGTGTGCTGAAGGGATGCTGAAGGCAGGAGAGAAAAGTTCAGCTCTGTGGAGATGGACACCTAGCTACAAGAGAAGCAGGAAGGGAGAGTGGATGAGAGTGGTGGTCCCCGACGAGGAGCCCATGGGAAGATGGCTAAACAGGAACTGGAAGCCAGGGCTCGGCATGGAGCACACTCTATTGGTGTCTGGGCTTGCTCCTTGGTACTGGGGAGGGGGAGCTAGAAATGAAGAAGCAGAGAACAAAAATAAAGTTTTACTCCAAAAATCCATCTAGCTATAGACTTGTGATTTGTGCAATTTTGTGTATATGTATTATGTTTTTTTCATGTTCTGAGAAATCCCTTTATTAATGAAAATTTCTTTGATACCAAACTTGCATTCAAAAGAGCCATCAAGAGCTGGAGAGGGCAGAGGGCATCAAACATGGCTGGGTTATACAGTCCAGAGGTGCCAAGGGAGCCAGTGGGCTTACTTGAAACCCCTCCTGGCCATCTTAAGGAAGAGCTCAGATAAGTAACAGAACACAGAGACACAACACAAAAGCAAGACAAAACTGAAGTAAGAAAAAAAAGTAGATCCTTAATTCATTAATGTGGTGATATACTGTGTACCCTTATAAAATTTCCCTGTGTATTGTATTTTTATATGGCTCCACCTTAAACATGCTACAGGAAACTTAGGACAACAATGACGACAATCCTCTAGTCTTCAGACACAGTGTAGAGTTCAGACCATGGCAAACTTGAAATAGTCTGTAACAAACAGAAATTAAAAAAACAAAACCAAAACACACAAAACACAAAAGTCACTCCCTCCAATGCCAAAACACAGAACGTGCTGTGGAAGAACAGGCTTTGAGTTCCAGGAGAAAACTTGCTTTGCAAATACCCAGCATATTCCTTTACACTGATGCAATTCCCTTTGTGTGATAGCCTGTGATTTATTTTTCTAACCCGAGTGTTTCCTTCCTTTCTTTTTAATCACCCACCTCAAAATGTTCACAAATATCTCGTGAATGTGTTTTATAATTTCAAAACTACTAATGTCTGATTTGTAAGATAGTAATTTGCAAGTTCACAGTTTATTCCTATTTTAAAGCTTAATACAAGACTTTATTGTTTTTCTAGCATCTTTTGTCCCTAGGGGATCAATGTTCGTTTGAAAGTCCGGGAAGGTGCAGACCGGACTTGCATCTTGATATTGTCACTCCTGCGGCGGCCCAGCCTCTTGTTCCACTTCCCCTTGCATCTTAATCTTTAATAGTTTACAAATGATTTTCATGATAAATACTTCTCAGGAGTACTTTGAAACACTCTGTTTCCATTACTATACAGTCCTCAAACACTATTACATGTGCTCAGTAAATGTTTTACTCTTGACCGTATTTTTAAAAACTGTTTTGTACCATAACTGATTTGATTTGGGTCAAGGTAGGAGTCTTGGGGTACATGCAAATATACAACTATAGGACCAAAAATTGGCTTTCTTCCTACTTCTGTGGAAAACAGAGTCTGTAAAAATGTAATCTATGTAGCTAGAAAATGAAGATGCTCTCAACCTCTCCTGCCTTCCCCTCTTCCCTTCTGTGCCTTCGATCCCTTCCCCTCTTCCTTTCCCCCTTTTCCATCTTCTGTCTTCCATTTTCTTTGATTGGTCTGATTTTATCTAACCATATAATTGCTGAGATGATCCAGTTAGGATTCAGCAACCATAGTTCCACTGGAGAAAATAAAACAGCTGGAGATTATGTGAGGTACCACAGTCTCAGGAAAGGGACCATGAGATGGCTCAGTGGGTGTGAGAGCCTGCATCACAGATGTGAAGACCTGAGTTCAGATCTCAGCACCCACATTAAAAAAGCTGAGCGTGACTGACTGCACCTGTAGTCACAGGGCTGTGGGGGTCTGAGACAGAAGGACAGCCGGTCCTGGTGGTCCCAAGGATAATTCTAGGTCCAGTGAGAGATCCTGTCTCAAGGGAATAAGTGGAGAGTGGTCAAGAAGGATACCCAGCATTCCCCTGGCATACATTTGCAGGAATCTGTACAGTCATGTGCACAGGTACCATACCCACATAAATGGCACACACGCGCGCGCGCGCGCGCACGCACACACACACACACACACACACACACACACACACACACACACAGACACAGAGAGACAGAGGCAGAGAGACAGATAATTGGAGAGATAGACACAGAGAAGAAAGAGAGAGAAACAGGGAGAGAGAGGTAGGGGAGGTATACACACACAAGCATACATGTATACAGGCACACACACACAAATATTTTAGGAAAACAAACAACAAGTTAAAATAAATTTATATATTAAGTATAGACATCATTGCTGTCTGTGCTAGTCTGTATGAGTGCTATAGCAAAAATAATGTTAAATTGGCTACATCCAAACGCACATCTGTTTCTATGCTCTGAAGCCACAAGTCCAGGACAGGAAGACACACACAGGGTCAGGGAGAGCTCTCCTCCAAGGGCCACAGCCTGCCACATCCCTGTATGGCAAAAGGACACAAGGCCACTCACTCTCTGGGGCCTTTTGTATGTGGGGAACGCATTAGTTCATTTTCTGTTGCTATGATAAAATGCCCCAATAAAAGCAACTTAGGGGAGAAAGGGTTTATTCTGGCTCACAATTTAAGGATACAGTCCATAATAATAGGGAAGCCATGACAGCAGGAGCTTGCGGTAGCTGGCCACTTCCCACCCAGTCAGGAAGCAGACAGAGATGAATGCTGGTGCTCAGCTCACTGTCTCCTTTTGGTCCAGTCCAGGACTCCAGCTACAGGAATAGAAATGGGCGCATTTAGGATAGGTGTTTCTGCCTTGGGTGACCTAATCGGGACAAACCCTCCAGGGAAGTCCAGATGCTACCTTAAACTAGAGAATCCCTCACAGATCTGTTCAGAGGCTTGTCTCCTATGAGATTCTTGATCCTGTCTGGTTGATATCCAGTACTAACCATTGCGTGGGCTGAGTCCATGCCTGAAGAAACAGCCCTCCCAATCTAAGGACCCTGTCATCTAAGAAGACCCATACAAACTGTCATGAAAGAGGTAGTTTGTCTTTGAGTTGGGGTTCACTGGAGAATTGGAATGGTCTATGGAGTGAGTATAAGGCCTCCTTTTGAAGTTTAAGTGAGCTGCAGAGGGTCTTAGTCAAGACTTATTTATGACCGAAATATAAAACTACTTATAAAGATGATTGGTCTAGCACCAGGCATCCCAGACCATACCACCACGATAGGAAAGAGTTTGGCTCCCACAATCTGCAAGATCTTGCTTCTCCCCAAATGACCTTCCTTGAACCTGTCACAGAGTTCATAGAGAGGTCACCACGGTCCAAGGTGGAATCTGGGTAGCCATGTGAAGACATTGCTGAGAACGTCCACATCCTCCAGAGGCTACACGACTCATGCTGTCATTCTTTGTATTGACTCTTTTCTTTCCATAATGCTTAGGAAAGATGCCATATATGTGCAAAATATATCCCCACAGGTGCGAACTGATCAATAAAACCAGACGTGATTTCATAGGCTGAAATCATGGAGCTAACCAGGCTAGCAGAGTTGGTAAGCTCTGGGCCAGTGAAGAGACCCTGTTTCAAAACTAAGGTGAATGATGCCCGAGGAACAACACTTGAGGTTGACCTCTGGCCTCCACCTTCATGCACAAGTCTATGCATATATACCTGCACACATCTGCACATGCATACACCTACACAGACACACACCTGCACACATCTGCACATGCATACACCTACACAGACACACACCTGCACATACACACAGTACGTTAGGACACTATTGGATATGGATTTGTGGTCACACAGAGACTCTGGTAGTGAGGCACAATTACCTGAAGGGGCAGCTGGCAAAGACAGAACATGGGGCCAGAGGAACACACCAAAGAGCTGGCTGCTACTTTCTTGTCAGCACAGGTGTTTTGACTGAACGAGGTCTTAAAGAATACAGCAGGTTTATGCCTGGCAAACAGAAGGAAGCTTGTGGTTTCTGGAGGAATGGCCTTCACGTGTAAAGAAGAGCAAGTCTCCAAGCAAAGACAAGAGGCCAGAGTGACGACCCCACACACCCTCACCCACCACCAGAGAAGAAGAAATGAAGTACAAGTGGCAGGTGAGTCCATTTTATCAGCCACGGGACTTAATGGTCGTGTGGTTCATCCTGCTTCCTCCTGAAAACTGAACACTGAGGGTACTTCAAAGAAAGGGCTTTGGCCAGGCGGTGGTGGCACACGCCTTTAATCCCAGCACTTGGGAGGGAGGCAGAGCCAGGTGGATCTCTGTGAATTTGAGGCCAGCCTGGTCTATAGAGTGAAATCCAGGACAGGCACCAAAACTACACAGAGAAACCCTGTCTCAAAAAACAAAAAAACAAAAAAACAAAAAAACAAAAAAAAACCCAACAAAACAAAACAAAAAAACAAAAAAAAAAAACCAAGCAAACAGAAAAAGAAAGTGTTTTGTTATGTTTATTGTGAAAACGTTTACTCGATGTACTAATGACTTAGTCTAGTATTTGCTGCCCACTGCTAACTGTTTATATAACTGTGCATACTGTTATTTTACTTGAGATGATGAAAGACAAACTATACATTTTGGAAAGAGGGAAAGAGGATTTTTAAATGTGATTATTTTATCTAACTCAGTTAATAATAAGTAAACATGTATAAAAAGATAATCTAGGTTTTGTTTTGCTTTTTTTTTTTTTTTTTTTTAAAGACACGGTCTTACTATGTAGCTCTAGCTGTTCTGGAACTCATTCCATAGACCAGGCTAGCCTTGAACACACAGAGATCCATCTGCCTCCGCCTCCCAAGTGCTGGGATTAAAGGTATGTGCCAGCATACCCGGCTAGTTTTATTTCACTTTTTTAAAACTGCTTTCAAAGTTTGAGAAAAACATAGTTTGTTTTATTTTAATTATTATGGTTCATTATACATATATATATATATAAAGTGAACGATAATAGAATCAGATTGTTCTGACACTGTCTGTTACAGCTGAGGTACATAGGAAAGATGAGTGTATTGACACACTGGTACGCTTGTGAGACCAGCTAAAGAAAGCAGTCACAGCGAACGGCACCTTTTCACCTGGGTTAGCAGTGTGCTGGCGTGCCTGTGAGCATGCGTCTAGTTAACCCATTACTTAATATTGAGCTGTTTGAAACACTGAGGGAGGCGCTGATAACCTTTGCGAAGCACTCCTGTCCCTCTCTTCCCAGCACTGGTGCCTTTTGCTCCAGCTGTCGGGATGAGCGAGTGGGAAGAGAAGAAAGAGAGGTCATGAGCTCGGGAACTGCAGAACAAGAAGAAAAATGATTTACCAAAGACAAACTAATTACCAAGATAGATGGTGGCTTGTGTGAGCTGCAAGCCAGTGGTCGATCAGGAAACATCCAGAGCATGTAACTTATTTATTTTGAGTACTTGGTGATAAACAGAATGTTAACTGCAGCTGGGGGCCGGGGGCGTCCCTCTGTGTTGATAATTAACAGAGGAGTCAGGGGTTAAGGGACAAGTCAAGTGTCAAAAGTCTCCAGAACTTTCCCCTTCTCACCCGAAGCTGATCTTCAAACTGAGTCATTCCCCCCTTTGCATAGTTGTTGAGTTTTCTCTCATCTGTCCTCTAAATGTTCTCCCTATGTGTCCTATCACATTAAGTTTATTTTCTCCATCAAGTTGAGTTGGAAGAAGTTCAAGGTCTTCTGGAAAGCAGCATTTTGTCTTAAATAAGCTAACGAAGCTTGCTAAAATTAATCATGGTGGAAGGTGTCAGGGCAGGGAAGGAAAGTGAAGAGTCATAGGTAGACGGACGGAAAACCAAAGCATTTCAGAGCACAAGGTATTTAAAGGGTGAGTCAGGAGCTGTGGGAGGCTGCCAGTGTGGAGACCAGAATTCCTGGCAATCTGTGCCCCTCATCCCCACCCCAGCAGGAACAGTCACCTCCTGGAAGAAGAGTCACCCAGGCTCATACCTCCATCCTGCATAAGTGGACTGCTGGTTGCTTGGATCTGAACACACACACTTCGAGGAGCTGAGTGCCAAAAAGAAAAAGCCACAACACCATTCTGTTTTTCAACATTTTCCTGACAACTGTTCAGAGCACAAGCAAAATTAACCTGAGAAGAGTTTGTTGCTGCTTGTATAAGATCTATTTTATTTCTAATTCTGTGCACGTGTGTGTCTATGTGCAGGTAAGTGCAGGGGCCTTGGGAATCCAGAGGCATCAGATCTCCCAGATCTGAAGATACAAATACCTGTGGGGGCCAGGAACGGCCTCGAAGTTCTTTGAAAGAGCACTCTGAGCTCTTAACCACTGTACCATCTCTCCAACCCCTATTTAATTTTATTTTATAAAATTATTTATTTCAATTTTTTGTGAGTATGTATGTGTGTGTGCCTAAGTGTATGCATGTGCACTATGTGGACAAGGATATCAGAAAAGGGCACTGAATCCTCCAGAGCTAGAGCTTCAGGTGGTTGTGAATGGCCATGGGGGTGCTGGGAATTAAATCTAGGTCATCCGCAAGAGCAGGAAGCTTTCTTAACCACTGAGCCATGTCTCCAGCCCCCTCGCTACCATTTTGTTTTTAATCAACCAGCAAACTTTGCTTTGCTCACTTTATTTCCATGGTAGTGGGTGTGGAGAGAACAAAAGAGAACCTGAAATTTTAAAAAGAATTTTGAAAGAGATGGTATATTATTTTGAATTAACCACTCTGTGTCTGGTGGGTGTGTGCCCAGGGAAGCCAGAAGACATCGTTAGAGCCCCTGAAGCTGAGTTACAGGCAGTTGTGAGCTACCCTACATACATGCTGGAAACCAGACTCCGGTCCTCAGCAGGAACAGGAGAGCTCAGTGGTATCAATCACTGCTCCATCTCTGCAGCCCTGAGAATCTGACTTTTCTTCATATTCATGCTTCAAATACCCTTTACTCACCGTCTTGTTAGATATGGTTGCTTCTGGAAAGGTCAGCCAAGAAACTTCACATTCTAAATACTTTTTTGGGTGAACATATACATAGAGTCCATTTTATTCCTAAATGCAGTTTCAGAAAGTTTTCACCAGGTAAGTTTCCTTTGATAATGATACACATAATCAACAATATTCTACTGTGACCCTGTCCTCACACCCAGCTATCTCCCTGACCAAAAGGTCACAGCCCCTCATCTTGTCAACGCCTACTAAAAAGGGCTGGGGCTCCTTTAGCTACTGTTGACGGCTGGGTTGGAAGATACAATGTTAGCCTTCCCTGAACCTGAGGAAGAGCCTCCACCCAGGGAAAAGAAGGGCTGCAAGCTCTTGAAGGGAGGAGCTCAGGTTCCTCTTCCTGTGCCGCAGTGCTGAGGACAGATGGCAAGGTCTGGCCACATAAAAATCTGGGCATGGTGACACCCACCATGTAATCCCAGCACTGGGCTGTCTCAGGGGCCAGCCACAGCCAGCCTGGGCAACTTGGTGAGCTCCAGGGTTCTTGAGGAAAGACACCAGAGCTTGACTCCTGGTGTACACACACACACACACACACACACACACACACACACACACACACACTAAAATAAATAAAAAACTAAATTCCAAACAAGAGATGAGAAGAAAAATAAATGATTGTGGCTGAATCTAATAGAACCTGGGTAGGTTACATCCTGGAGAAAATTCAGTTTAATTTAGGCATTGTAGAAATATGCCTTTTCCCCAAAGCACATGGTCCTGATCAATGTTAGTCACAAGGTGGTTAGAACAATGCACACATTGCCATAGAGACCAATTAGCTAAACATCCTCATTCACAGTTTGAGGCAGATAATTAATATTGAAGTGAGGGAGTGCAATGTTCTCTTCCTGTGACAGTCAGTTCTTAAACAGAATGTTAACAAAACCTACGTAGCCAGAAGAATTTGACGAATTGGAATGTGCTCAGTGGAGACATTCTTCCCATGGAAAAAGACCACTTCTAGGAGGGTAAAAATGCAAGCTGGAGGGCCTCAGGACTCAAGCCCCCCACACTGGCTCCCTTGTGATATTTACATCAGTTTGATTTGATCTGAGCTTATTAAATCGAATGACACCGAGTGAGGGAGTTCTAAGAAGCAGATAGGAGGAAAGAAGGCATTTACCTCATTCCAAATCATTCCAAACCTAGCCCTGGTACAACATGTGTAGCAACTTCTATCTTGGAAAGCCAGAAACAGGCACCAGAATACTTGGGCTTAGAGGCAGGGATGACCATTCTTTACCGATGACTCCATTAATAGAGTTTCATAGCTTCCTATCATGCTGAGTCTCTACGTCTCTCTGTCTCTGTCTCTTTCACATATGAACCATTTAAAAATCAATAAGCTCCTTTTGAAAAATTAGAAATCCATACTCTTAAATAAACAGTTTGTAGTCCTGCCCAGTATGTGGCTGGAGCAAAGAAAAATAGATGAATATGCCTTGAAATTTACTTCCTTATCTATCATGGTATCTGATTACTCTACGATTATTCCTCCCCTCTCCTCCTCCCTTCTCTCCCCTCCCCCTCTCCTCTTACTCCCTTTCTTTCTTCTTCCTCAAATCTTCTCTCTCAATCTCCCTCCATCCTGTAGTGGTATTTGCTCTGCCCACGACCTTGGGCTATAGGGCCCGAAGGAGGCGGTGCTTCCTGCCCTTGTACGTGACCCCTTAAAAGGATACATGCTTCTTCTCCCTGCTCCTTCCTTCGAGGTGGATTCCCTCCCGGTCAAATCAGAGGACGACTTCAGTTGTCTACTCTGTTCTGTATTCGTGAGTGTGTTTCCTCAATTTATATCTTAATAAATCCCTACTACCCATTAAATAGACTCACGTGGATTGATTGATCTTAATACCATCCTCCCCTTTTTCTTCTCACTCTCTCCTTTCCCTCTTATTTCCTTCCCTCCCTCCCGCTCCCTCCCTCCCTTCCTTCCTCTCCTGTTTCCCCCCCTTCTCTATCTCCATCTCCATCTCTTTCTCTCTTTCAGTTTGGTTGGTCTTTGTTACACTTATTCAAAAATGTAAATTTCATTTCTAGGCCAGGGCCATCCATCTTACAGGCCATACCAAGCCACACTAACCTTTAATGACAACTTCCAGTGAGAAAGTAAAACACATTCTCCTTTTATTCCATTTCAAAAACTCTTTAATTTTGCAAATCCCAGTGAAATGTGGAGTGAGTGGGAAATGGCTGGAGAGGACAATGACATCTCTCTGAGCAGGGCTGTAAATGACTTAGTGAATTCCCACATGCGCTGGGCCTTTGACTCAGTGCTGTACCACAGTCTGCCGTCGATGCTTAAGATGCAAATGTGAACACATCTATCCTTCATGTGTTTATATTGGGATGTACATGTACATCCTTTTCTTACACAGCACGCACCATTTCTTCATGCCATATATGCAGGCAGCCCAAGCTTGTGGTGTGAGCAGAATTAAGGTTCATTCCAGCTAACCCAGGCCGTCAGCCTTGGCTGTGGCTACCAGAAGCAGACATAAGAGGGAGACGATATCTAATTTGTCACTGTGA
Organism: Peromyscus leucopus; assembly: GCF_004664715.2. Taxonomy (NCBI): domain Eukaryota; kingdom Metazoa; phylum Chordata; class Mammalia; order Rodentia; family Cricetidae; genus Peromyscus; species Peromyscus leucopus. Next base: position 133,100,951 of record NC_051067.1, on the reverse strand, counting down.
ATTTCAGTCCATCTTTCCTGCTTAGCCTGACAGCTAGCTTTCTTTAATATTTAAAAAGATGATTGCTGGCTTTAAGCTCTGCTTCAGCATTCCAGTTAGCACACACACTGTCTTATCGGAATGATGGAGGAGCCACCAAGTTGATGGCATTTAAGTTCTAAGTACCTTGCAAAGAGAATACTTTCTGGCTAAGAACCACTGTTGTTCTTGGCTGCGTTAGCTGAATCTGCCTGGTGCTGTTATGATTAACTTTCTGGAGGTGCCCACAACATTCATGTCATCAGTCAAAACTCCTCAGGTGTGATGGAAGAGTTCCTGTAGAAAGACACTGGAGGAAGCTGGGACACTATCAGGGCTCCTCTCACTTCCTACACCCAGGTGAGGAATGGCGGGATTCCAGGGCTAGGGAAGATATTTACTGCTGTCCCTAGGATTGACTGGCAGCTCAGGAATTATTTTTGGCCTCCACACAGTGAGAGGAAGCCTGTTCTGAGAGCTAAAGGAAGCAGTCAGATCAACAAGAATGTTCTTAGAGGATGTTGGACCCTGAGCATGGGGAAGACCCTACAGCTCATATGAAGGTAGTACAGACATCGTTCTAGTTGTATACAGCAATGTGAAGGAGACAGGCCACCAAACACAAGAGGACACAGAAGAGGGAAAGTATGAGGACATAAGGGCCACCTGCATGTGAGATGAATGGATGTGGCAACGGCACTCAAACTATCAAATTCAAAAATTACATGACGCAATGATCCCTGTGGCTGGATCTCCTGAAGGAGAGATCCAAGTAGCTAGACACTACAAAGGGTCAACTTTGATGGACAACGGAGTTAGGATTCGAGCTACTACAATAGCATTCATAGCTCAGGAGAGCTGTAATTCCTGAAAAGCAGCCTGCCTCTCCCAGGTTCTCATCCTGTGTGGGCTCTCAGCTCTGCATAACAACTCTCTTCACCTCTCACTTTACCCCTCCCAGTGCAGTTAAGCTCCACTAGACGCTGGATTTTAGGAGTGAAACCGTCTCCAGCAAGACCTTATCTGCTTTCCCAGGGGATACAACATCCTTACACTACCAGAGTTTCATGAAGTTGCAATGATTGTGTGTGTGTGTGTGTGTGTGTGTGTGTGTGTGTGTGTGTGTGTGTGAGAGAGAGAGAGAGAGAGAGAGAGAGAGAGAGAGAGAGAGAGAGAGAGTATATGCATGGGTATAGGTGCCTGCACTTGTGTACATATGTGTGTGTTGAGGCCAGAGGTTAATCATGGATGTCTTTCCTTATGGACCACCCCACATCCCTTTGTGAGACAGGATCTCACAGATTTGATAGACTTGCTGACAGGGGAGCAGAACTTCACCAGTTTCCATCTGCCCCTCACTGGGATTAGCCATGTACACTATCACACTGGACTTTTATCTGTGGGTTCTGGGGATCCAACGAGGGTCTTCATACTTGCCCAGCAATCATTTTAGCCACCGATCCACCTCCTCTGTGCTTTACCCATGACACCATCTCCAAAGTAACTGTCGAGCCATCTCCTCAGCCCAAGAATAGAATTTTGTTGATTTTTTTTAACCCCAATTGCTTCTGTAGACCTTGCGTTACATTCAAAATATTCTCTTCTACAGAAAGTTATATGCCCACTTAGTGTTTCTGCTTTATTCTATTGGAGAATAAAACAATATATCTTTTGTCAGATTGTACTGAAAAATAATATTAAAAGCAGTATTTCAATGCCCAAAAATGTAAACCACAAAGAATTAGTAAAAGTGAACAGGGAACAATTATATTTAATAAAAAAATCTTGTTTTTTTTTTTTTGGTTTTTCGAGACAGGGTTTCTCTGTGTAGCTTTGCGCCTTTCCTGGAACTCACTTGGTGGCCCAGGCTGGCCTCAAAAAAAAATCTTGTTTTATGTATATGTCTGTTTTGCTTGTATGCATGTCTGTGTACTATGTGTGTGCTTGGTGCTCAAGTGGGCTGGAAGAGGATACCTTGGTGTCAGATACCCTGGAATTGGAGTTAAAGACAGTTATGAGCTACTGTGTATTGCTCAGAATTGAACCTGAGTCCTCTGGAAGAGCAATATGGAACCTGAGACATCTCTCCAGACCCCTGTACATGCATTAATATGGCAAGTTCAAGTCAAACACAATATTTTCTTCTAGGTAGTCTGAAATAGTTTTTCAAAAAGATTCAATGTTTGTAGACATTCTTAAGATGTTTGAAAAGAGGTAACACAAATAATACCAACTAAACAAAAATAAATGCCAAGGAAAAGTAGGGGAAATTTTCAAGAGCACAAAATGTGTGGAAGCCAATGTTTCCCCTCTCTTCAAAAAGAGCACGTGCCTATCTTCAAGGACCATCTGTGTTCCCTAGCTGGTGTCTTAATTTCATGGGCTTCTGTGCCACAGACCAAGGGACATATTAACAACAGAGATTTATTTCCTTCTGTCCTGAGACTTGAGAGTTCAGGGGTAGTGGTGAATAAGTTCCCTGACGTCTCCTTGACTCAGCATGCTTCTCCCACCAAGGCAGAATCCAAAGGCCTGACTCCTGGTCACACCATTTTCTTTTTTTAAAAATTAATTAATTAATTTCTATTTTATGTGCACTGGTATTTTGCTATGGAACTGGAGTCACAGACAGCTGTGAGCTGCCATGTGGGTGCTGGGAATTGAACTTAAGTCCTCTGGAATAGCAGTCAGTGCTCTTAACCACTGAGCCATCTCTTCAGCCCTGCTCCCTTTTCACATCACTTTCATACTTTCATACTTGGGATAGGCTGTTGACACAGGCACTCTGGGAATACAGACATTTAGACCTGAGCAAGCAGGTAAGTAAAGTGCTATGGATATTGCTCTATATAAATAAAACACTGATGGCCAGTGACCAGGCAGGAAGTAGGTTGCCAGGCAGGAAGTAGGTGGGACAAGGAGAGAGGAGAATTCTGGGAAGCAGAAGGCTGAGGAGGGAGACACTGCAGCCACTGCCAGGAGAAGCAGCATGTAAAGACTCTGGTAAGCCACCAGCCACGTGGCAAGGTAGAGATTTATAGAAATGGGTTAATTTAAGATAAAAGAACAGTTAGCAAGAAGCCTGCCACGGCCATACAGTTTATAAGTGATATAAGCGTCTGAGTGATTATTTTATAAGTGGATTGTGGGACTGCGGGGCTTGGGGAACCTGGAGAGAAACCCTCCAGCAACAGTAAAGTACATTTTCTTAGGAGCACTGCCATTGGACTTGGATATATCAAGCATTTTACATATTTCCATTCCTGGTTCTTCTTCAATGTAATGCCATACTTTCTTAATATCAGTTTCTTATTCTTCACCCCAAAGGAATAATCATGGCTCCTGAAGACGTGTAGGCATCGCCCCTCTAAGTGGAATATTGGGGAGAATTTACATATAACCTCCAATTCTCCCCATATAACAGAAGAAATAATTTGCCTTACAAAAGAGGGAGCTGTGCTTTGGTTGCCAAGGAAACCAAATGAAAGTGAAGGAGCCAAGAAAATAAAGCTGATAGAGACAAATCCCTTGTACAGGTGCGCTTTGCTCCTCCAGGCCAGTGCTCCATGGTACCATCCGTGTCTCTTCATAGCCAGGACAATGCCTGTGTCCTGCCTTATGGTTGTCCTGTAACAGCACATGCCTTACTGTCTGCCTTTCAAAACTCAGCCTACACGGTTGGAGTTAGGAGATTTGAGAATCCCAGGCACATCTCTTCTGATGCCACTGTGCCTGTGTGTGGTTCCTACTTCCCAAGCCATCTGTGAGAGATATATCTAGGGTGACCATGCATGGACCTCACCAGTCACAACACCTAAGAGACGCGCAGACGTGAAATCCTGTTCAGCACCTGACATGAAGTAATTTTGTGTGAAGCATTTTCTCCTGTGATTTCATATATATGCCGTTTCAGAACGTGAGTTTTAAAAGCAAACTTCTCAAATCCATTGAATAAGATCTGCAAAGATAAATCATTGGGGTTTTCTTTGGGGGAAGGATGCATGGATGAATGTGCAACAGGGGAGACTAGGAACACCCTACTTGTCTTATTAAATGGGCTTCCTCGCGCTTTCTCAGACCCACTTTATCGTCTCCACAAAGCTGCAATTGAATGGAAAGAATGAAAAGTTGTCATTGACATGGGAAATATTATTTGGACTTGTAACACATCTGTCTGCATATTCCATGTAAGTTTTCATTCTTTTTTCTTTTTTCAAAAATTCAAACAATTTTTAAAGACAGTCTAACCTGGAACTTGCTGGCCTAAGTTAACAGCTAGCTTCAAACTTGTCACCTGTCTACCTCAGCCTCCCAAGTGCTAGGATTATAGGGATACCCCCAAATCTCCCGCTTGATTTTCACTAATTATTGGTGACAGTGACAACTTTTTCAATGACAGGCTGTGACACGCATTGGCTACTTTCAACTTGCGCCAACCCAAACACATCACCTCACAGTTTGATTTCTGCCCAACAAGAACACGAACCTTCCTGCTTCAAGGTTTATGAGAAGCAAATTCACACTGATGTGCATGGTTGGTGTTGCTGTGGGTCTAAGCTCTGGGGACTGAGTCTTTGGGACCATCAGTCCACATGGAAATTAGACCAATGCCAACTTGTTCACTTTTCATCTGAAATTGCTGATTCCTGTATTCCCTGGACAGCTGAAAGAATAAAATCTGTCTTTCTCTTATGTCCTTGTCACATACTCAAATGAGCAGTTAGTACAGGGAAGGATGGAATATAGGGAGGGAGGGAGGAAGACAGGAAGGAAGGAAGGAAAATGAGGGTGAAATGATAGACGAGATCCGGAGGAGAGGGCTAATGAAGGAAAGGGAAAGGCAAGGAAGAGTTAATGGCATAGTACAAGACAGAAGTCTACTCCAGCCATCCATATGTATGTCTTTAAGTGTTCAGCCTTTTGACGTTTGTTTGTTTGTTTGTTTTAAAAAATGAACTTCTCATCAGTGACACTTGGATGCCAAGCCCTGAACACCACCAGCATCTAGTCATCACCTGCACCACTCTGCAGGCTTTGGCCCTGGAGCTGATGGAAAAGGTCTCACCCAGGCAGGAGAGTTTTGTGGAGGTTGGGCATAATTTTCACTTAAAGATAAAAAGTCTTGTTTCTGTTTAAAGTCACTCAGGTGACATCTACCAGACCAAGAACTGCAGAGAATATTCATCTGTGCAAGACATTTTGAACTGAATTATGCTTTCGACTCTCTCATTACCGTGGTGGGGACAGCTGTGCAACACTAGGTGGTCACATCTCATCCTAGTCTTCAGTTTTCCTGTCTGACGACAGAACTGGACCGCAAAGATGTCTAATGTTGTTGTTGTTGTTACTATTGTTGTTATTTTAAGACAGGATTTCATGTACTGTATGCTGACCTGAAACACAGTATATAATGAATGATTACCTTGAACTCTAAAAATCTACTTCCCAAGTGATAGGATGACAAGCGTGTACCACCCTTCCCAGCCTCCATCGTGCTGGGGATGAAATCCAGGGCCTCATTCATATTAAACTATCATCTAAGCTGTATCTTCGGTCCAGGGTCTGTCATCTCTGGCCTTGATTCTTCACTCTGCTGGAAATACCTCACTCTGTGCCTTTATCCAATACACCGATGACCTTGCTTGATAGAATCTCAATGCAGTTATAAAAGGAAAGAGAAAACATAGGCAAATACATAACTAAATAATAAATGTCTCACATATGGCCTGAGCAGGTTCATGAGATAAGAACACAGGATTGAAGGAGAGCCAGCTCAGGCCTGCCTGTCAAGACCTTAGATTCTGCATTAACATAGCTGTGAATGGATCTTCCAGGCTACGGGCTAGTTGTTCAAGGGGAGATGTAAGGTCTGAAGACATCTTATCTGACTTTGGTAGTTGATCATTAGAGCGCATATTTTGTGTATCATGTTGGGATCACCTGGCATTCTCATCAGGTTCTCTGTAGGGGAGTTCAGGTTAGAAGAGTTTCAATTTCTGTTGAATGTCTGGATGGGAATCTTTTAAGTGGGGACTGTTTGACACTGCCCATCTGAAACGGAGAACGGCATGAATTTTGGATAGCTGTTTCCTGATTGCTTGAAGAGGAATGATAACTTTCGTGACCTGCTGTGAAAGCACTATTGTGAAGTTTGTTTTTATTGTTTCTTTAGCTTATCTTATTTGAAAAGATGGCACTAAGAGGGCATGCTGGAACACCCCAGGCTGGAAACTTCCTCCTTGACAGGGTTTTTAGAATTCCGTGGAGACATTAATCTCCCTTGTGTCTCTCTAGAGGCTCCGTTGGCAACCTAGAGGCTTTATCAAGAGTCTAAGGGCTTCATCGTTTCTTGTACATGCCCTCACTTCTGCCGGAAGGTGGGGTTAGTTGTTGCTCTTTGTTTGGTTTTTGTTTTAAGATGGTTAAGTGAGAGGTTAATAACAGGGAGAGTTCCATTGACTTAGAAAAGCATTCAGAGACTTTCTCCATCTCTGTCCATTAATATACAGTCACAGAACTACGGAAAACTGCAGTTTCCAACCCACAACACATGATCAAAACCCAGGAACCACCCACTCAAGGGGCGGACAGGGAGAGAGTGGAAGGATCAGGAAACACTGAAATGGCTGAAATTAAAAGATCAGACGTGTTCCCTGGGTCCAATTTGACACCTAGCTTTTCAGTTCTTCTCAAACACTGGTCGTTCTTGGCTGATGATCACTTGATAAGATCACAAAGATAAAATGAGACTTCTCGTTTCCTGGGCATAATTAATTCCAACAAAAGCAATATTCAAATATGAAGATTTCTACACAATAGATAATTATGTGCATCGAGTTTTGTCTCCCAGCACAGGAAACCTAATGAGACCTTTGGGGACATCATCTCTGAGAGTCTCCTCCCTGTCCCAGCCACCACTGTGACCCGATAGATTCCAGTGCTCTGCAGTGTCAAATACTGTTCAGCACCATTTTCCTCGAATACAAACGTCTAGTACTTATCTTCCTGTTTGAACATGTTTCCATATTAATGAGATAGAAGCTGCATCTAATTGTTTTGTTAAATGCAAATGATTTTAATTCTCCTTCTAAAATATACACACATTCAAAGAGAGACCTCATTGCAAAATTCTGATTTGAATTGTTTGCTATTATACTGAAATAAAGGTTGTTCTAGGGTAATTCGGTGGTGGGTTTTATTAGTTCATTATAAGCACAAACTCAATTTACTAGAGTTAACTTAATATTTATTCAAATTAAAAGATTTATCCTGTCCATAACTCAAGAGTCATTGGCTCTATTTATTTGAGGTCATTTCAATTAATATAATGAAAAAATTGTTTGACAATGTCAAGCTACAAGTACCACATTTCACTGTCGAAATTAGGCCCACTTCGTTCTTAATTCATTTTTCCATTAAAATTTACAAAACACAGTTTTTTGATATTCCTAGTGTGATTTTTTTTTTCAGGCAATTTATTTGGGTTGAGAAGATTTAAGGGAGAGTTAAAGCTACATTTGTAACAGTGAAACACATATTAAAAAATTGTAAAAAGATGATCAAAAGCCCAGAGGAGGTGGGTGTGGAACAAATAATTTAAAGAATTTCTGGTCAGAATGAAAACTGCTGTCTCTCCATAGGACAGAGCCTTAGGAACTCGAGACTCTTGATAGATCTTACAGGAAGATGGACACACTACAGCTAATCCACATTTATGTCGAGTGGCTAAGCAGTTGCTACATTTTCAATTTGGGCGACTGAACCACTCACGTATATTTAGGCTCAAGAACATGTGAAGGTTTTGGAAATCTGGGGAATCACAGCCTTCTGGGATAATTCAGACACTACTGGAGTTGAAATGGAAGAAACAAGTATTTACATGAAAAAGAAAATAGAGAAGCGATTGACTACACACCTATACCTTCCCCTTCCTGGCCGCCACTGTAGACTTACTTCTTACTGGTGTCTCTGGAGGCGGGCTCCTTCCCAGCAAATGATCCCAGGAAATCAGTTACAGTGTTGTCAGTGCCCTTTGGAGCAAATGCCTTTGGAATCATTCCCCCAGATGAGTAAATTTTAAAACCTGATTCTATATCTTTTCCTTCTTTCTCTCCTTCCTTTGTTTGCTTTTTGAAACAGAGTCTCCTGTAGCATGACCTGATTGTCCTGTTTCATTTTAACAGTCAATTTGACGCATCCTGGAGTCACCTGGAAGGGAGACTCGTCTAGGGGATTGCCCAGATCGGACTGGCCTGGGCACATGTCTGTGGGAGAGTGTCTTGATTATTAATTGATGTGCAGGGCCCAGCCCACGGAGAAACACACCATTCCCTGGCAGATGGCTCTCGGCTGTGTAAGAAAGAAAGTTAGCAAAGTATGGGGCTGGGAGCAAGCTTCTGGTTTCTGCTTCAAGGCCCTGCTCAAGCTCCTGCCTTGTCTTCCTTGGTGGTAGACTGTGGTAGAAGTTGCTGTGGCCATGGTATTTGTCACAGTGACAGAGAGAAGCTAGAACACTGACCTTGAACTTGCTATGTAGCTGACGATAACACTGGATTTCTGATTCTACTGACTCTACCTTCTGATTGCCGAGATTAAAGGGAATGTAGGAATATACTCCACCACAACTAGCTTGTGTGTGTGTTTGTGTATGTGTGTGTGTGTGTGTGTGTGTGTGTGTGTGTGTGTAATAAGCTTTGATAAGCAGGATTATACCAAACTGCACAGCAAAGGTAAGAGCAGAGTGAAGGAGCAATCTGCAGAACTGGAGAAAATGTTTTTCAGAGTAATCACTCAGCAGGATTCCTATGCAGGATACATAAAGAACTCAAAAATACACAACAGCAATTAGAAACAGGTAGGCCATCAGAAAAGACCCTTCTTAAATATAGCCACACAAACAGTAAGTCTATGAAACAAACAGAAACCTTTTAGGGCCCGAGAAACACTGAAAAAAGACCCCAGACTCAAATAGTATGCAAACACAAAGAGTGTTTATTCCGTAGAAATAGCCAGCGTGCAGGGTTGATCATCCACACAAAATGGCGCTGGTGACCCCGGACAAAGACATGCAGGCCTTTTTAAAGTGAACTTGGGGAATTCTAAGTGTGGTGAGCTAATCTCTGTTCTAATTGGGCAGTCGAAGAGCAGATACATGGGGCATATGTCAATTGGACGGGCCTAGTAACTGGTTCACCCACTGCGGACTTTTTAGTCATATACGGTCAGTAACAGCCATATCCTGTAACTTTGGGTCTCTCAGCTTTATAAGGTCAGACTTGAAACTGTTTAGCTGATTGGCTAAACTTGGCTGGGGAACTTCCTGAACTCAGGCTTAGGCCATTATTTACAAAGGACTTGTTACATGTTTAAGATGAAATTACGTTCTGGTTCTTTCACAACAACAAAAATACCTCATCATCAGGGATGCAAATCAAAACCACAAGGCACTGTCTCACCCCTGCTGGGACAGCAGTTAACCAAAACCGAAATGGGACACATGCTAGCAAGGGCAGAAGGAAGAGGACCCTACCACTCTGTTGCCAGGAATGTAAATTTGTACTGAAGGGAGTTAAAGGGACATAGGCAGGCAGAGAATGAGAAGAAAAGGGAAAGACTGATTGGGTGTACATGTCTGGGTCATAGTCCATCATAATGGGAAGTCAAGTCAGAAACTCAAGAGGAACTTGAAGCAGAAACCATGGGTGAATGCTGCTTGCTGCCCTGTTCCCAGCTCCATGCTTAGCTAGTTTCCTTAAACAGCCTAGCACTCTCTGCCAAGGGGATGGAGATGCCCACAGTAGGTTGTGTCCTCCCCAAGATGTTCCCATAAGACTCTGCAAGGAGAAACGGTGGAAAGTTGCAGGGGCAGGTATCAGGACAAGACCAATGGGGTGGACGGGAGGACCCAGCAGCTTACAAAACAGCCACACCAGCATCCGTCCAAGGACTCCCAGGCTTCTCCCATCCTTGTATTAAGTCATTACTTTCCCTTTCTCCACAGCATGGCCTTCGGTCTTTCCAGTTGTTCAATTCTTTGTTCATGCCAGGGAGTAAACTCAGCACTCCCCTAGACAACTTCCTGCACTCCTGTTACACATAATTTAAATGATTGTCAAATATAATTTATATGAACCGACCCTTCCTTTCAAGTGTGTGAAAAAATGTATTACTTAGAAAAGTTTATTTTAAGTAAGCAGTAGATTCAAGTTTTCTTAAATGAAGAAGCTTTAAAAATTACATGCAGTGTATTGCACATAAAACTGCAAACCTTGAATTTTAAAGACCAATAAAGATTATTGAAGATGAGACAAAACAAAGACATTTTCAAGCCCGAAGAGTTGTTGGATTTTAACCCTGAGTTCCTCATTCAGGATGCAGTTTGCTTTGGATTGCCGTGACAGCACCATGGCCAAAAGTAACATGGGGAGGAGAGGATTTATTTGGCTTACACTTTCCCATCACAGTTCACTGAGGGAAACAAAGGCAGGAACTTAAGGCGGGAACCTGGAGGCAGGAGCTGGTGCAGAGGTTCTGAAGGAGGGCTGCTTACTGGTTTGCTCAGACTGCTTTCTTATACAATCCAGGACCACCAGCCCAGGAGTGGCATTGCCCACAGGGTGCTAGGCCTTCCCCATCAATCACCAATCATGAAAACGCACCCACTGGCTAATCTGATGGAGGCAATTACTCAGTTGTGGTTACCTCTTCCCAGGTGACTCTAGTTTGTGTCAAGTTGAGAAAAACTAACCAGCACATTAAATGAAAAAAAATAAAAAAATATATATGTTATAATACACATATTAATTATATGTTTATATACTATATAGAAATAAACATATAAAATATAAAATGTAGAGAGATAGGTTACAGCAGAAATAACAGTATTTAAAAGATGCTTGTAGTAATCATTTGAAAAAAAAGACATGAAAGGTTGAGGAAATGATTCAGTCAGTAACAAGCTTGGTTGTACAAGCATGAAGACTTGAGTTAGGACTCTTCAGCACCCTTGTAAGAACCAGGGCACAGAGACACACATCTGTAAGCCCAGCACTGTAGGTGGAGACAGGCTGGACCCTGGAGCTCACTAGTCTGCTAGCCTAGGTGAATTGGTGAGTTCCAGGTTGAGTGAGAGACTCTGTCTCAGAAAATAAGATGGAGAAAAATAGAGCAAGACATCTAAGGCTCACCTTCTGCTTATACACACACATACACACACACACACAAGCACCCCTACATGAAGACATATATCTATTGTCACATGCACATAAAACAAAGATGACAAGTTGAAACTATCATAATATTAATGTAATGCATCAAGTATAAACACGTAAATCTCCTGGAATCACTTCTTTATGTAGGAAATGATATGCAAATGAGCTACATAGGTAGATAAAGTGAAGCTTTTATGTTCAGAATGACTTCTGGGTCACGCACACACATCCTTAGGAAATCTTTACACACACACACACACACACACACACACACGTCTTTGACAGTTTCACAAACATAATGATTTTTTTGATCATTTCACTCCTTATTACCTTTCTCACCCTACTCCTCTTCCCAGCCAAACCTTTCTTCTCCCCAACTAGTCCCCCAAGTTCATGGTTTTGTGTGTCTGTGCCTGACACGCTGTGTGTAATTAGGGTTGCTTGCACGAGCATGGCGGAGGTTATTTCCTGAAGGCCACCACTCTGAAGAAAGTGGCAGCGCTTCCCCCAGCTTCTATCAAGTGTCCACAGTCCCTCAGGGACAGGTGGAGTCTCGTGGGCCTGTCTCTTCCATGATGAATGTTGATGTGCCCAGTCTTCCGTGAGTACCCATAGCTACAGTGACTTAGTTATTGCCATGTGCAAAAGACATCTTTTTGCAACACACCTCCCCAACTTCTGGCTCACTGTCTCAAAAACTAGGCTGGAGTGTGACATCTAACATCAATCTCTGGCTTCTACACACACCATATGTGTACACCCACATGCCCCGCCCCCAACACACACACTTTAACAAATTCAATTTGACTTAGAGATTCAACTTGAACTAAGAGATTCAAGTTCATTTTCCATACCTGTTATATCACGCTGAGATACACCTAATGGAATTATATTTATGATAAACACAATTTAAACTCCAAGGCTTTACATTTTTGTTACAATGTGTATTCATAGGTTGAATTTCAACTTTTTGCTTCTTCGACTTTTGTTTTATTTTCAAATCCTTTAGTCAGTAGAAAGAATTTTCCACATTTTGTTATCTCCTTTCCTCTCCTCTTCGTCACTAATCCATCTGTGAATGACTCCCTTTCTATAATACTTTGGCACACATCTCCCTAATAAGTGTTTTCCTTTTCTCCCACAGCTAAATTCATCTCAAGAAACAACAAAACTAATGGCATGCTTTCATTTAAATTACAACATGCAAGAGAGGGGGAGTGTCTCACACAGCTAATTTTTCTAGGTTAAGAAATGAAATATTTGACCACATCTGACAGTTTTTGGCTCAAGCTTTCCATTGAATAAATAAAAGAAACAGTGCTCTTATTCTGGGCCTAGAAAACACATAGTAATGAATAGAACGCATCATATCAGGAACCGCTTCTCACTGTATTCCTGTGGCCACCTTTGTTATGTTCTGTACTCTGACAGCGTGCATCTAACTGAGCAGACAAAAATATAATTACCAAAATGGAGGAAAAAAGAGAGGTCTGAAAATGAGTGTTCAAGCACTTTATAACGGCAGTCCAATCTTCAATGTTACATGGGGAAACACATTCGGAAATACGATGCACCCGGTTCTTAGTTTTAACTATTGCAATATTGGTGGAATTAATAAACCTTGTCTTAGCACACTTTCACATTTAAAATATCAAAATATAGTTATCTTGTGGGTCCTGTTACTAACCCTTGAACAAGAATACAAAGATCTCTGACTCCACTATTAATACAGACCTCTGCTCGCAGCCCCAAGCTAACAGATAAATTTACAAACTCAGTGGATTTTGTTTTGTTTTGTTTTTGTTTGTTTTCTTGATTTTCCAAGAAGATAAGGGAACCTTAACTCAACGTCTAATAGAGCTTTAAAACTATTTTGTTTGGTATTATTCTCTACCAGTGTCAATTTGATAAATTCCTATTGAGGATTTCTAATTAGAAGTAGAATATTTAAAAAGGAATGAGGTAGGCACTCATGGCGATACACAACTTTAATCCCACACTTGGGAGGCAAAACAGGAGGATCTCTGTGAGTTTGGGGACAGCCTGGTCTACACAGTGAATTCCAGGCCTCAGAGCTATGTGGTAGGACCTTGCCCCCCCCCCAAAAAAAAGTGAGGTAAATAAAAATGTGTGTGAAGTCCCAGGAAGAGAAAACACATGGAATAGGGTAAACAGCACTCCAGCAATGGAGATGGTTCTGTTTATTTCCTGCTTAGGACTCTGGGTTGTGGTTGTCTGAAAAGTTCCCTGCTCCCCCTCCTCCCCAGGGACCAATGACACTGACTAAAATTGACCATGCACAGTACACCAGAAGAGAGAAGTGTGTCTTGGACTCTGCCAAGTCGTAGCCAAATCCATGACGGCATCAGTGGGTCTTAGGAGTTTGGCTTTGAATCCATGGCATAAGTGTGTATTAATGTGGATTTGATCCTGAAAATATTTTTTTTTTTTTTGGCTGAGGGACAAGAGGAAGTCATGAAAAAATAATTTTCAAGAGGACTGCATCATCAGCAGAGTCAGGGCTGGGGACTGTGAGAGCCTGAGGGCCACTTTGCCCTGAGAAATGTGGGAAGGAGGTCACAGACTTCCCCGTGAGGGACCTATGTCCTGGACTTAAAGTCCAGCAGCACCAGCTCCACAGTCAACATCCAGCCTAGGAGCAAGAATCACACCAGAAACCAACCTTCCTCTCGAGTGGGAGTCCAGGATTGCTTTGCAAAGTTCATCTGCAAAAAGGAAGAATCAGCAGTGGGGAAAACAGTACTTCAGGGCTGACCTCAAATATGGTCTGGCTGCGCAATCAGATGAAATTTGTAGTTTACTAAGTTGACCCCTCCTGTAGACGACCCCGGATAGTAAAGATTCGTGAAGAGCGTCCCCTGAATTTTAAGCCAAAGAAGAGGAGACTATTGGTGGCTGATGGCTGCTGCAAGGGAGAGTCACTGTTCCGTAGGAGAATTGCCACTTGTAGGTCAGTCACACTCCAGCAGGAGGCCACACATCCGTGAATATATGAACAACGCAAAGTGATCTTGATGGGTGAAAAACCAAAAAAGAAATGAAAAAAAAAAAAAAAGGATAGGAAATTGGATGTATGGGGAAAGGGTTGGATCTGGGAGGAGGTGGGAGAGGGGTGAATGGTCAAAACTCATTGAAATAAGTTCTCAAAGAACTACTAAAAGGGGGGAGGGGAAGGAGGGAGGGAAAATTGAAATATATAAAGAAATAAAAATATTTAGTTATAGTTCTAATTTATGATCTAAAGATAAACAATTTTCAGCCCCAAGCTATTAATATAGCCTGTAGTGTTTTGATGGTTATTATTATTATTATTTTTACTTCTTTCCCAATCAAATCACTTTTTGCTGTGGTTTAGACTTGATCTCCAGTGTGGCAGTGTAAAAGCAGAGGAATCCTTAAGACACAGTGCCAAGCAGAAGGTGTTTAGGTTATTGGAGGCATTATCCACAGAGGGATGAACTGGGTAGTGAACTAGCCGGTTCTCAGGAGCTATGGTTGTGAAAGCCTGGCTCCTCAATCCCTCCTGGCTCCCTGCCTCAACATCTGCTCACCATCCACCTTGATTGATACCTTTAGTTACACTGTGTCACAGCCAGCTTAGACACCATACAACATAGATCCTAGATTCCCCAGAATGCAGATCCAAGGCCCTCTCAGGAAAAAGACCCACAGCTCCCACAAGACAAGGTCCACACCCTCTGAGGATTCAGATGGAGAAGAGTTCATAGGTCCCTGAGGATGCAAATTAAAAACAAAATCATTCCTACATTTAAATAAAAGAGATGTGACTGACCGTGTTTAATTAAAGCAGTTGTGCAGGTATTAAATCCATCCCCACTTAGTTCTTTCTCCATGTTTTTGCCAAGGTGCTGAGGATCTTTCAGGACAACTGGACCATCTCCTGCCGTGCATCTTGGACAGCCCTGCTTCACTCATCACTTGGCTTTCTAGCTTTATGTGCTTTTGTTTGATTTGTTTTCGGGTGGATTTGTTTTGTTTTGTTTTTCCTACTGGCCTCCACCAAATTTGTATTAGGACAGGAAAAATAATGCCAAGAAGCTCATAGTTAGCTGTCAGTTTTCACATCAACAGTAAATATTTCAAGTGTTTTTCAGTTAAGAAGAAAAATGAGATTTCCAATTTGTAGTGTAAAGTGCAAGCAACTCAGAAATGTCCATTCCAGCATATGAGAAAAAAATTCAACTAAGCTAGCCAAAACCTTATCAGTCTGAGAGATCTGACGCCACAGCACATCAAATCAGAAAGACAGGGACAGGTCAGCCCTCCGACAGAAACCTCAGGGGCCCTGGCTCTGGGAAGGAAGCCTCAGCCATCTCTTGTGTCTTCCTAAAAGCTCAACGTGGGTGTCGTTCCAGCTAAGGCCAGTCCTAGGGAGGCACACACACTTTTGAGAGCTTTACTTTCAAGACCAAGGAACATGTCAGTTGGAGAGAAAGGTGGCAATTTTGAAATATATACCCAGAAAATGCTTGAGAGGAATCACTTTTTAAAACATTGACATTTTACTAAGTAACACTGGACCTGGGAAAAGGGAACGCTCCTCAGAGCTGTCTAGCCTTTAATATGGGCAAAGGGAAATAAGTCTCCAGCTCCTGATGCTCTCCATAGGGGAAGGGGGCTATCCCACTGGAAATGAGAGAACCAACCCCTACAAGCAGTCTTCTGATCTACACACACACACACACACACACACACACACACACACACACACACACTACCAAATAAATACATGTAAGAAAGAATTAAAAAATGGGATATAAATGTTGTATTTTAGAATTTGTGGATGTAGAGAAAGGAATACTTGGAAATTTGTGCCATGAATCTTATTTTTCAAGAAAGAGAAATTGGCAGTCAGATTTCTATCTTTGATAATTAGAAAAATAACAGATTTAAAGCAAACAGAAGAAAGGATTAGAATTTCTTTTAAACATATAATACATTAAAAAGCATATAGAAGATAAAAATAAAAAGCTTTTTTTTTTGGAGAAATACAGTCAGTAAATGTCCAGATAGCCTATATGAGCAATGGGGAACAGGCATGGCTTACTAATATCATAAATGGAAGACACATCCCCACTGCTAGTCACATGGACATTAAGAGAATAATGCAGGAAGTCTGTGAGCAAGTCTATGTCAACAAGCTTAATAACCTAGATGAAACTGCCCAGTCTCCAAAACAACAAAAACAAAACCCACAACCTATTGATTGTGTAAGGTAATACAGATAAACACATATCTAGATACATGGCAAGTAAGTTCCTATCTCTCTCTATATATATATGTACATATATACCTATCATCTGTTATCTACTTAAGTTCTATTTTAAGGAATTATACAGAGATGCTGGCTTTGTAGTCATGGGTCAAATTCCTTTGCCCTAGGGGATCTCAGCCTTTTCTTGAAAATCATTGTTACTTATTATTTTGGATTTTATGTGCGTGGGTGTTTTGTCTACATATATGTCTGGGCACCATGTATATACCTGGTACCAGCAGAGGCCAGAAGAAGGCATCATTGGAACTGGAGTTGCAGATAGCTGTGAGTCACCATGTAGGTGCTGGGATTTGAACCTGGGTTCTGTGGAAAAACAACTGGTGCTCTTAACCACTCACTGCACTATCTCTCTAACTCCCTAGTCTTTAATTTTAAAGCTGTCAATAGACTGAATTAGGTCCCTTCACACTACCGAGAGCAATGGACTCTATTCAAAATCTGCCAGTGGAAATGTTAATCACATTTCAGAGCGACATCTAGGTTAATTTGACCAACATGAGTATCGAGTGTAGCCCAGGGTAGGAGCCGCCCCGTCACTCCTAGTTAACTTGCCATTTGGGGGCACCTCATAAAGCATACATAGTCTCAGATACTGAAGATATTTGGAGACTGAAGATACCCAGAAGTTTATATTTTCATTTAACATGATGCAACTCTCCTAAATGCATACCAGCCATGTCCAAGAGGAGATGCAATGTCTTAGGTGGAGTTCATTTTTCTTCCTGGTGAATTATAACTTACACTCTAGGCTATATCATTAACATAGTTAAGGTATAAAATCAATACAAGTTGTGTGATGTGACAGAGGGTAAAGGAATTAATAAAATATATTTAACTAATTCTTGTATGTATAAATACAGACATGTACATATATATTCACATACATAAATGCACTACTAACTAAGTAAATTAGATGCATTTGTGAATTCACAGTCTTTGCTCCTGTAACATATTTTTAGCTGATATTATCAATTTCCCTTTTCTCACTACTCATTCTGTATTTCCTTTGCCCATAACTGTTTCTCAACTAATTGTGTTTCTGCACATGGTAGGGTAGCTGAAGCCATCGTTTCTTATGTCAAGTCCAATTGCACGTCACTGTAGTTTTGAATTCAGACACAAGCCATGATGCATCAGGGATTCCTAAAGTGATTTTAGTTTAGACATAATCTCTAGACACTCCTGTGCAGTAGTAGTACTCTGATCCTCCATTTTAATCAGAATCAATTCTCCAGGCAGGAGAATGGCTTCCTTCTTTGCTTGTTAGTTTAGGTGGCTGTGTGGTTCTCTCTTCACTTCGGCTCACTGTTCTGTCTCTTGGTAGAGGCATCCCTTTCCATGAAGCAAAGACATGAAGACAAGCAGAGCTTGCCTTGCAGAGATGGGGAGCAAACGTTTTCCGAGTGGAGAACGGCCTGACAGTAAGTGATAATTCCTGGACCGCCGGCTATGGGAGAAAGTGTCTCATGTTGGACACAGACAAGTACAAGTACAAGCTCCTGGAGAGCCTTGCCAGGCACAGCAGGGTGGTCCCCTTGGACAGATGGTGCCTAGCACAGTCTTAAAAGGGCCACCTCGCTGTTCACTGAAGCCAACTGCTTCAGGACGTGGTAAGAATGAGGAAGCCCCAAATGTGCAGTCCTCCACAGGTCTACGGGAGTGCCTCACCTGTGGTGTTGTTTCTGTATAGTCTGAGGAGCAATGAATGCTGGTGAAACGCTCTGCTGGTAGCCAGAGCATTCTTTAAAACCATGGTGGTGGTTTCAACACTGCGACATGCAAAGAAGGCAACCCCAAACCCAGAGGAAGAGGCTATTCCAGTATGAACAAAACTCTGCCTTTCCCATGATGCAAAACAACCAACCTTCCATCATCAGGACCTGAGAATGGTGCCCTATTGAATTCCACTTTGATCTTTGCTCTGGCAGAAAGGCCAGCTGGCCAGTCTTGGCTAAAGCCAGACTAGCACTGGGAGTTGATCGTGGAGCCCATCCCTAACCCCTATATATACCCTCATAGACATGTTGATTGTGTGTACAGTGGACAAGGACAAATGTGGTTGGAGAAAGATGCTCACTGGTATCTATGGAAGAGAAGGACTCCTTTAATCCACTTGACTTAAAACTTTCTCCCATTGTGCATTCTTAAGCACACAAATGTCTCCAAGGCTTTTGCCCATCTGGAGAAATCTAGCTACATCCCTGTCTCCCAAATCTACTTGTCACTAATGTTTCAGTCACGAGCTTTCAAACTCTGGTACCATATAGCCAAACTGCTGACTGCAGCCTATGAATCAGCACATAGTTACATGCCTATATTCCAGCCTATAAACCAGCCAATTTATGTGTCTATAAACCAGCCAATAGCATAGTTCTGTGTAATTCAGTTTATTCTGATTGTGGCTTTGACAGTTTGCTCCACTATAGGGACCACTCTTACCTTTGCCTATAAAGTGCCATTTCTTGGTCCCTGACATCTTGCGATCCAATTATCCTTTTAAGTTATGCTTCCCAGAAGGGAGAAAGAGAGGAAGGAAGGAAGGGAGGAAGGGAGGAAGGGAGGAAGGGAGGAAGGGAGGAAGAGAGGAAGAAAGGAAGGGAGGGAGGGAGGGAGGGAGGAAGGGAAGGCTATTGGAGTAATATAAAATCAAGAACAACCTTGGGCAGGTGAGATGGCTCAGCAGGTAACAGTGGCCAATGCTGTGCCTGATGGCCTGAGCTCAATCTCAGGGATCCACACAGTGCAAGGAGGGAAGGGACTCTGGCATATTGGTCCCCAAGTTGTTTTCTGATCTCCATATGAGCATCAGGCCACACACACAATTCCCCAAATAAATAAATAAATAAATAAATAAATAAAAAATAAATTATGCTTCCCAATTCAGCCCTTAGCTTTCCATTGTAAGACCTACCATAGTGCTCTAAGAAAAGAGAATTATGGTACCAGATCTTCCACAGTGGATTGATTTCTCCAGGACTGGTAAAAAGATGTCTTCTGTATCATTATGGGCTGGATAAATAGACCTCAAATGACAGACCCACACCAGCTTCACACTGCCCCTAAGCCTTCCTTGTGCAGAAGCAGTTCTGGGGTATCAACTGTGTTAGCCTGGCAGTTTTTGGGTGTGCATTTCAGTTTCAGCCAATGAAAGACACGGTGCCCTTTCTAACCCCTGTGAGCTGATCAACAAACCATGATCTCTGCTTCAGTTGTCTCTTCCAATAAATTCCACCTTATCCAACCTGTCACACACTCCTAACACATGTTTATATTTACCCTTCATATTCTGATCATGTGCGTGGTAAGAGTCACGTGTTTCCTAAGCACACTTTTCAGCTCTCCAGAGTCAAGATGGGCACCTTGATTTCCAGGTCTTGCTGCTACTTCACTGTAGTCGTAGGTCTAGAAGAAAAGAGGCCTAGACAGTCTCAAAGAAGAACCAGCAGGGCTTGCGAGGTAATTCAAGTTTGTTTTTCGCATTCTGTGTGTCTGCTCCTGTGCATATGGATACATGTATATGCATGTTTATATACATGTGGAGACCAGAGGTTCCTCCCTGGTATCTTTCCAATTGCTTTCTACCTTAGGTTTTGATACAGGGTCTCCCAGTGAAAACAAAGCTCAACAATTCAGCTAAACTGGGTGGCCAGAGAATCACAGGGATCCTTGTGTCCCTGCCTCTCCAGCTTTGGGGTTACAGATGCATGCTGCCACACTTGGCTTTTTATGCGTGTGCTAAACTCAGCTACCCAGGCTTTCCTGACAAGCGCTCCACTGGCTGACCGAACTATCTCCCTTTTTCTCAGGCAAAGCGTTCTTGCCTTTCCCAGATGTGGATGCACCATCTACATGCAATGCAAGGACATATTCACAGGTGGGTGCAGAGCCGTCAGTGGGGTCTTCCCTCGGGTCCCACTCCAGTTCTAGACTCTCATAACTTTCCATTCTGTGTTGATGTAACCAACCATCTTATTAAATAAGAAACACAGAAACAATGTAAAAGAGAAAGCCAAGAGGTCAGAGCTCAGAGCTAAAATCTCACCCTTCCTCCTCTGTGTCCCAGCTTCTCGAAAGAGAGCTATTTCCTGTCTGTAAGTCGCTTTTCCAGTCATTCTGCCTTCTCATTGGTTGTAAACCCAAACACGTGACTGCCTCATCACTGTCTGAATGTACAGCCCCCTAGGTCTTAAAGGCATATGTCTCCAATGCTGGCTGTATCCCTGAACACACAGAGATCTATGGGATTAAAGGCGTGTGCCACCACCGCCACACTCTGTCTATGGCTCTAATAGCTCTGACCCCCGGGCAACTTATTTATTAACATACAATCAAAATCACATTTCAGTACAATTAGAATACCACCACAATTCTGTGTCTTCATTCTATAGCCCATGACTTACAAGACTGTTTATTCAGTCTGTGGAAGTTTAGCTACTTGCATTATTTAGTGAGGCTTTCATCATTCTCACCCATATAGCTGCAGAAGTGAACATTTCTCTCAAGACTTACAGAGCTTTCTACATCATTTTTGTAATGCTGGAACCAGGGGTTCAAATGCCTGAGTGCATTCTCTTTCAGCTTTGTCCAACACTACCAGGAAAAACTGACCAATCTTACACTTATCAGTTTGACAAAATGTTCTAAGGTGTCAAATGCAGGGTTGTCCCAGCCTTGTCTCAGAGGCATTTGCTGAGAAGTCTCCACTGGCGATATTCTGCATATCTCTGTGCCCATGTCATGTTGAGGTCATCACTGTTGTCTTTACCACTGGGAACAGACTCATGGAGCCTTCTGTACTAGTCATCTTAGGGAGCTGACTCAGAAACAGGAAACCAAGCCAGAGAGAGTTAGAACCGTTTTTTTTTTTTTTTTTTTTTTTTTTTTTTTTTTTTTTTTTTTTTTTTTGGTAACAAAATCTACAGTTTATTTAGGGACTTCCAGAGCAACAAAAACTTGTGAATGCTTATGTGTATGTATGTATGTAGAAAGTGAGGGGGAGGGTTAAGGAATTGGCTCATGTGATTATGTTCTGGGGAATCTGAAATCTGTCAATCAGAACAACTGAACAGAGATCTTTGTAGGGAGTGGAGAAAGCCCTAAATGTGTGCATTGACAAGAGTGGGTCATGCCAAACACCCCAGAGCCTCAGGCCCACATAGGAATGGCAAGCCCTTCCCTGTTGGTTGAGGTTCAGAAGCATGGCAAAGCCTTTCTTGGGAGACCCAGTGTATGTACGTGTTGATAGTATAGACTATGTCCACCATAGCTTCCCCCCCCCTGCCCCCATATTTATAGCCGGAAGACTGCTACCCAACAGTGACTGTTCCTATGTAGATTAGCTAAATTCAGTTGCCTCCATGATCCAACTGTATTCCAGAAACAGACACTGCCTTCTTTTTTGATCTGTATGCAGTAGCCCCACCTCTCTGTTCAACTTGATATAATAGGTAAGCACACCGGGCTCCCAGGCACTAGGAGCCCACATCACCACTCCCAGCTTCCTGTCTGTGTTTGTCTTTCCTTTATTCCCTTGCAGTCCCAGTCAGGTCTGTCCCTGGAGTCATGCAGGACCTCGCAGATCTCAGTCTATGACTGAAGGCAGTTTAAAAACGGAATGTATCATTTTTCATAGCCTGTCTTTTCTCTCAAGAGCTGTGATTGATTGGGTAATACCTATTCATATTATGGAGGCTCATCTTTTTCACTTACAGTTTGTTGGCTTACATGTCACTAGTTAAAAACAAAACAAAACAATAAAACAAAAAAACATAGCAACATCCAGAAGAATGTTTAAACAAAAACTGGCCACCACAGCCTACCTAAGTTGGCACATAAATCATGTCACAAATACCGAAAGTATGATTCAAAATGACAAATCGATGACTCGAACATCATAACTCATAGAAATAACAAATGACTGCATTACAAACACTACTGTCAGCAAAATGAGAAAAGAAGGCACGGAGTAGGAGAAATGATTTGTAAAATGCACAGGTGAAAATGAACTTATGTCCAATAGGAAAAAAAAAATCTTAACATTCCCTAAGGGAATGAGGAAAGAAACTAATTAAAGATGGACAGAAAGCTCTGAATAGAAATTTCATTAAAGATGTTGTACAAACGACACATAGATGGTACAGTACTCAACACTCTTCAATAAGGGACAGTTGTGCCTACCAGAAAGGCCAAAACAACGTTCACTGCTGACAATGTTGGCAATAGGTCAGGGACTCATGTGTTCCAAGCTTGACTGCAACTCACTACACAGCCAAGGAAAGCCTGGAACTTGGGATACTCCTTTCTCTACCAAGAACTGGGACTACAGGTATCTGCCACCATATCTGGTTTATGTGGCACTTGTGATGAAACCAAGACCTCTGAAATGCCAGGCCAGCCCTCTACCATGGAAACTACATTCCCAGCACAGGACCACACTCTACTGATGACCTGTGCCATAGAAGTGGCCAGGGGTAGAATTTTAACAGATTATTATCACATGATCTAGCCAAAGTGAGCCAGAAAAAATTCTGGTATTTATAAAACTGAGCTGAATCTTTATGTCACACAATAACCCTGCAGTGAGCTGGGGACGTGGCTCCGCGAGTGACAAGACACTTGCCTGGCATGTAGGAAAGCCCCGGTTTGCTCTCTAGCGCTGAAAACAAACTAAGAACAAACCACAACACCGTGTCATAGATTTTCAGCAGACTTATTTACACAATATCACAATGCCATATATGTGATATGTGGAGACAGCCAAAAAGTCTTTCCACAGTCTTGGCTAAGTAAACAAAGGTCTAATCTTAGAATACTACTTGGTACTAGAAAGAAATGATCTATCAAGCCAAGGAAAGACAGGAGGAAGCTTAAGTGTTGCACTGTACAAGTCAAACTGTCAGGTATTTAGGAGGGTAAACAAACCAGGCAATAAAAAGGCCAGGGTTTGTTGGAGGTTGTGTGGATGAGGAGGAGGTGGAGCCCAGGGATTGGCAGACAGTGAACCTTCTCTGTTTGACATCGAGATGGTGAATACTCTCCACCAGACATCTGTTGACACCCATGTAGACACCATGATAGAACCCTAGTGTGGACCGTGAACTTTGGCGGATGATGATGTGTGGACATGGGCAGTGTAGGCTGACAGTAGTTGGAAGCCGTGTGTATGTGGTGGTTGTGAACCTCTGAGAACTCTGCTCTTTCAGCTCAGTTTTGCTGCGAACCTAAAGCTGCGCCGAGAAGAATTCAGATTCAAACTCTTCTGATGCAAACTCTTCTGCTTCAGACCTGAAGTTCTCATTCTACTTTGGGAAAGTCCTGAAGTGTTGAGCAAATCTCTAACCATTTATTCCACAGTCTGCTCTAAAGAGTGAATTCATAGCTTTATCTTCTATTCATATTGCAAAATAAATACCAAGGAAACTTGGCTTTAGCCTGGGTCTTAACGCTGGTTTAAGTTGGTCCTCTTTCCTTTTCATTTGGCTCTAAATACAATAACACTGTTAACAGGGCTTTGCTTAGACCCTAAAATTGTATTGTGTCATGAATAAAGCATACATTTGAATAATCAATGTATTCCTTTTTGTGTCTCTGTTCCAGGGGAACACACACACACACACACACACACACACACACACACACACACGCAAGCACTCACACACAGAAACACACATGCCTTACACACAAACCATATACACTTTATATACAAACACCATATACACATACTATTTACACACACGCCATAAACATACATTGTATACATACATTGTATGTATAAATACCACACATGCACACATCTCACACACACCATATATACACACCATACACACACCCCACATAACATATAAACACTGTAGGAACAAACACATATGTGCACACGAACCCTATGCACACACACTGTATCCACACCCACCACATGAATACGAGAGTGACCCCCTCAGCCATATTTAATACCTTATTTAAGATCTTATTTAAGCAGGGTAGAGACTGCAAATGCAGTGTGGCAATCCCTGGCTGCCTATTTTGTGACCAACAACCTCTCCTGGTTCTGGGAGACAAAGCAAACACTTAAACAGGGCAATCAGCTTGGTGCTGAAGTAATTCTCTTTGCTGCTGCTTCTCCACCTTCACCACAGGCTGGTGCAGGAAGCAGGCTACAGGCTTCCCTAGAGATCCCAGGGAGGGAGGCCTCACAAAGCATGGGAAGGGTATTCTGACTCAGGCCTGTGATGAAGCATCACGTTGTCTTGATCAAAACTAGCCTACACGATTTCCTCCCAAACCAATTCATGAGTAAAAATAAAAGTAAGGCAGTCCCCACTCGGAGATGAATTCTGAGGGAGAATTCTGGACCCTTTTTTTTCACTTCACTAAATTTATCATGGTCTTCTTATAGCTCTTTATGGCCACACGTGAATGATGCTATTCAAACTGAGGCCCGGCAGCAGTGTCCAGCCGTTTGGGATTGTGACACAATGTTGTCATTACCAAATGTGTTGGGGCACTTCCATAACTCTCCCACAGATCACAGGGCTGCAGGTTAGATACACTTGATATAGAACACCTATGTGCGTTCTCAGATGTAAGAGACCAGGCTGTCTGAGTTTTAACTCAGTGCCTTGTTTTTTGAATGGGGTAGGGGCAGTTATCTCATCAATAATAAAGATAATGAAAGAGAACGAGAGAGAGAGAGAGAGAGAGAGAGAGAGAGAGAGAGAGAGAGAGAGAGAGAGAGTTCTGTTTAAATTTGTGGCTTAGATTTTAACCAACCTGCAGGATATAAAACTACAATAAGTCCTTGCCAAATTCAAAGCGTATAGTAAACATTTGATTAATTAGAAGTTGCTAGTACCAAGAACTTGTGTGGCTTTCTGATTTGTGAGTAGGAATTTAATCTCTGGCCAGAGGGAATCAGATCCTGCACCTGCTTTCGGTTGTGGTAAGTAGGTCCACAGGTGGACAGCAGCATCAACTGATGGAGGATGCTATTTTTGTTTGGTTTCATTTTCCAAAATTTTAGAGCGTATAGTTTTAGGTAAATTGTTTTAAATAATTGGCTAAAGTTGGTAAATCCTTTGGAGGATTTCATAGTAAGAAAGTGAAGTGCTGCAGCAGCAGCTAGACAAAGTGTTTGATAAGCAAGCAGGGCAGTTTCTACTGAGTCTGGGAAGGGAAGGGAACACTGACTTGAATTAGTGTCTCAATAAGCACTAAGTGATCGTGGCAGAATAGAGATTATGTTTATTAACCTTTATTTTGAGAAATGCTCTAAACGAGAGTAGAAATCCAATAATAACTCTGTACCCATCTGAAAATGTGCGCAGCAGGGCGCCTGCTGTGTCCTCTGCCTGATACCGACAGGAATGGAGTCTTTGACTTATATATTAAGGGAAATGGAAAATTAAAAGTATCCAAGTGAGGTGAAAATGAGTTTAGGGAATGAATATTGCATATGCAAGCACCCCATTGCTATCAGGTTAAGAAGTTCCCAGGCTCCAGCCAAAATATCTTAGCACTCAAAATTAGAATCTGTTCATTCAAAGTAAGTGGAATATAAAGTTTTTGGTAAGAAATTTGTCAAAAGAAATGGCTAAGTTTCAAATGAGCACCAGAGGGCATAAAGCACTTTGGAATAACTGAACTGATAAAATGTATTTTAAATTCATTCAGTTCAGATGGTAAGACCTGAAAGGGTCATATTGTAGGCATCAAGTTTTAAGCATAGAGCATGCATGAGTAATTTTAAGGACAGAATAGAACAAACACAATAGCTAAGGTGTTTACTTGAGTTTACAGGCTTGTATGAAGTTTTGATACTATATCTAAGATGCCCATATGGAATTCCTTTTCAAGACAGGATTTCTCTGTGTAGCTTTGCGTCTTTCCTGGAACTCTCTTTGTAGACCAGGCAGACCTCAAACTCACAGAGATCCACCTGCCTCCGCCTCCCGAGTGCTGGGATTGAAGGCGTGCGCCACCACCACCTGGCAACCCATATGGAATTCTTAACAAAAACATGGTAGCAAGACCATGGAAACACGTGAATATCTAAGTCACAGTGTTTAGACCCTCAGATGGCATTGTTTTGCGGTAGATAAGAACCATAGCAGTGATAGAATTATATCATTATCTCACTTTAAAAATTCAGCATCCTATTAAGAACAGGAGTTCTCAAACTGTGAGTCTAGGAATTAGACAAACGCTCTGGTTGGCAAACAAGCGGGGCCATGGCTGCACAATAAAGAAATGCCTAAGATGGCTTACCTTCTTCCTCATTGTCCTGATCAGAGATGAAAGCATGGGAGCTGAAATCCAAGGCCCTGTAGGCCTGTCTCCCATCAACAAGCCCCGCCCCCCGCCCCCTCTCCCCTCATAGACCAGCTCATCAAGTTAGACGTGTTTCCATAACAACTGTGGGCCAATCAGTAGTCAGTCTTTCTTCAAACCGACCAACCTTAAATTAGAGGAGGAAGACCCTTCAGAGAAGCTACAAACTCCAGCTCTGGAGAAGAGACTGGCTTTTTCAGCTTCCCAGCCTCCTCTGTGTTTTGCAGAGGGTCCTTTTCTCTGTACATTTGTTGTATTGTGTGTTTCCTCATCCTGCATAAACATTTTTCTTCAACTGATGCTT
This sequence comes from Peromyscus leucopus, assembly GCF_004664715.2. NCBI lineage: Eukaryota > Metazoa > Chordata > Mammalia > Rodentia > Cricetidae > Peromyscus > Peromyscus leucopus. Next base: position 133,073,779 of record NC_051067.1, on the reverse strand, counting down.
TATCTACTGCTGTCTTCGGTGTTTGGTGTTTGAGATTTCTCCACTGCCACCTGATGTTGTCCTCAAGATTTTTCCTGGCCATTTGATTCTTCAATTGGCAGGAAAAAAAAAAAAAGAAAAAAAAAAGAAAAAAGAAAAACGAACCTAATCAAGAACTCTAGACTATATTAAAACCTTTTGATCTAACAAAACATTAATACTTTAAGAACTGTTGAAGACTTTAAGGAGTATTTATTAGTGGATTTTTTGTTCTCCTTGCTAAATTAAAAATTAAATGTAGACATTTATAAAACAAAAAGTTACAAATGCACATTTCACTACCTGTGAAGATAGTGATGTCATTCCACGCTATCTGTGTGCTTAAGGAATGAAAGCTCAGTTGAGAAATTGCCTCCATGGCCTGTGAGCATGTCTTCCGGAGCGGTTTCTTCATTGTTAATTGATACAAGAGGGACAAGCCCACTCTGAGTGGTCCCATCCCCATCTAAGCCTGGGTTGTGATAGAAAAGCAGTTGGGTAAGCCAGGAGAGTAAGCCAGCCAGGAAGCAGCGTTCCTCCGTGGTCTCTGTTCAATTCCTGCCTTCAGCTTCCTGCTTGAGTTCATGTCCTGACTTCCCTGAGTTATGGATTTTGACATGAAAGTGCATGATAAAATATCCCCTTATCTCTCCAAGTCGGGATTTTGAGACAAAGTGATGCAAAAGTAAGCAAAGAACCAAACTACTTTTCAAAGAAAGGCGTACTGATGCTTGTTCTAGCTTCTTTCTGTTGCTGTGATAAAACACTGACCAAGTTCACTTATTAAAGGAAATATCTTCTCCTTGTGTATTTTGACACTTTTCTCAAAGATTACTTGTATATGTGGAAGTAAAGTTTTTATAAGTAGCATAGTTGATTTATTAAGCTACTGTCTTTTCATTGGATAATTTAGTGCATTTACATTTATACTCAAGGTGATTAATTACAGAATTTGATGAGTTGCCTTCCACCTGTTTTACAAGTCCTTGGGACAGATGTGGTTCTGTTGCTTTCTCTTCCCATTTGCATGCTGATTATGATTTACGTTGTGATTACTATGAGTTTGCATATAGTCAACAGTTACATTAAACTGATAACAACTCTATATTTTCACCCTGTGCTCTCACCATCTTTGTTTTTAATGTCAAAATTAAATTGCCTGATATTATTATTTCCTAAAAAAACTACTGCCCCTATTAGCAAGAGTTGTCTTTTATCTTATATGCTGAAAACACGAATGATTTGTAGTCACCAGTAGAGTATAAATGTTCTGAATTTCACCCCGTACTTACTTTTTCACCTTTGAATTTTGGGATATTTTGACATGACTAATTAGTGTCATTTCATATCAGCCCAAAAGATTTCCTTAACACTTAATTTCAAGGCAAGCCTAGAAGTAATACTTTTTAAAATCATCTTGGAAAGTCTATAGTGAAAACATTTTTAGACAGATTTTCCAGGTCCAGAACTTTGGTTGACAGTTTTGATCCTGCAAAACTTAGGAAATATCATTCCACCTTCTCCTGGCATGAAGTTTCTTCAGGGAAGCCTGTTTATTGTCTAAAGGGGGATCCTCTTACAGTCAAGGAATGCCTTTCCTCGTATTTCTTTAAGATTGCCTCCTCTTTAATTTTTGGCAATTTGACTACAATGCATAGCTGTGAAATCTTAATTTATCATAACAGATGCTTCAATCATTCTGCAGACTTGGGTAATTTTCAGCCACCATTTCATTAAGCAATATTTTTATCCATTCATTTCTTTTATAAATTATAAAATGAAAATTTTAAATCAGTCTCATAAATCCTTTGGGGTTTCTTCATTTCTCCTTATTGCTTTCTTTACTTATCTCGGACAGTATTTTCTGACATCCTGTCTTCATGCTCATAGACTTTTTTCCTTTTCTTTAATTAAACCATTTGGGGATAGCCATGGCATCACTCCATTTCAGCCTTTCTATTTGGCTTATTTATTTCTGTTTTCCTGCTTTGCTTTTAATTTCAGTTATGTATCATTTACTTGAGTTTTTAAAAGTTGTCTATCAGTATTTTCTTGTGGTTTGCCTAGGTCCCTAAAAAACAATTATTTTGTACTGTTAATTAGCAGATTCCTCCTTTTTTGGGGGGGATCATTACTGGAGCACTTGTTTTATTTGCTGGGGACATGTTTCTGTGGACTTCCATTGTTCTTACTGTTATGCATTGCTGGGTACACAGCTTAGGGAGTGATTTTACTTCCTGTTGTGGTTTAAATGTGAAACATCCCCCATAGGCTCACATGTTTGAATACTTGATCTCCAGTGGTCATGCTGTTTGGTAAGGTATAGTTGGTTGTTTTTACTCTTTGGTCTTGTGGGCCTGCCACTCAACTCCCAAATAATCACACAGAGACTTATTCTTTCTTATGAATGCCTGGCCTTAGCTTGGCTTGTTTCTATCCAGCTTTTCTTACCTTAAATCATCCTGTCTATCTTTTGCCTCTGGGCTTTTATCTTTCTCTGTTCTATAGCCCTTTCTTACTTCTTACTCTGTGACTTGTTGTGTAGCTGGGTGGCTGGGTGGCTGGGTAGCTGTGTAGCTGGATGGCTGGGAGGCTAGGTGGCTGGCCCCTGGAGTCCTCTCTCTTCCTTTTGTCGTTTTTGATATTTCTTCCCAAATTTCTTCTCCTATTTGTTCTTTCTGCCTGCCAGCCCTGCCTATCCTTTCTCCAGCCTAGCTATTGGCCATTCAGCTCTTTATTAGACCAATCAGGTGTTTTAGACAGGTAAAGTAACACAGCTTCACAGAGTTAACAAATTCAACATAAAAGAATGCGACACATCTTTGCATCATTAAACAAATGTTCCACAACATAAACAAATGTAACCTGTCTTCAACTAATATTTCACAATAGGAAGGTTGTGGAATCTTTAGGAATTGGAGCCTTGCTAGAGGAAGTGAGTCACTTGGGTAGGCCTTGAAGTTTTATAGTTCAGTCAACTTCCTGTTCATGCTCTGCTTTCTAAATGCAGATGTATGTAATGTGACCAGTCAGGCTCCTGCTCCTGTGACCATGCCTTCCATGTCTGCTACTACATCTTCCCCTCCATGACAGACTGCATCTCTTTGGAACTATTTCCTTAAGTTGCTTTTGTTAAGGTATTTTTCTCACAGCAATGAGAACATAGCTAAGACATCTCTTTTAGACTCTGTGGACCAGTTTCAGTGTATAAAGATCTCCACCTATGGGTGCAGGCACTGGTTGGGTGGATATTGTGGTAGTTTGAAAGAAAATGGCCCACAAAGGGAGTGGCACTATTAGGAGATGTGGCATTGTTGAAGTAGTTGTGGTCTTGTTGCGGGAAGTATGTCACTGTGGAGGTGGGCTTTGAGGTCTTCTATATGCTCAAGCCATGCACAGTGTGGCAGTTCACTTTCTGTTGCCTGCACAAGATGTAGAACTGTCAGCTCCCTCTCTAGCACCATGTCTGCCTGCATGCCACCATGTCCTGCCATGATGATAATGGACTCAATCTCTGAACTGTAAGCCACCCCAATTAAATGTTTTCCTTTAGAAGAGTTGCTGGGATCATGGTGTCTCTTCACAAGAATAGAAACCCTAAATAAGACAGATACAAAGGTTCTAGATCTGGTGAGTGTCAGCTCAGAGTCCATGCAGTCCTGTCTACTGAGATCCATGTCGGTGAAGATGGCAAGGGTCCTCGGGGGCCAAGCCCTGGGTCCCTGGAGCAGCTGTGGGTTTATGGTGAGGACTCTTGAAGGATCTCTTGGTCAGTGCTTCACCCCCAGAGAGTCTTAGAGCAGCAGGAGTTACAACTATTTCCAGATGCAGCTTATGTGTTTGTGTGCTGATTGTGGGGCACAGCACACGTGTCTGATGCACAGAGCCCATGAAGTGACTATGGGGTTAGAGGCTAAGACACAGACAGGCATGAGTGACAGGTATTCTTGGGGTCAGGGTTCAGATATGCCTGGTTCAGGGTGGGAATCCGGTGTCCACAGTACTTGTGCTCATGGTGAGGGGAGCAGAGCTGATGCTAAGTACACAATGGGGCTAGTGCACAGTTACTACCAGGCTTCCGGTAGGGCTAGGGCACAGCTGGCTACAGGGCACACACTTTTGTCTTCCCAGCTGTTCTATTTCTAGGATTTAAAAATAACTTTGAACAGTGCCTCCTCCCCTTCTCAATGAAAGCATTATAAATCAAAATCGGTATGGCGCTACCAATAGGAACATCATTGTGTACCAATGTCCAAATTTCTGTGATCTCTCTCATTGTGGTTGTGAAGTGAATGGACCTTCATTTGGACTGTACACCTCTGTGGCTCATGAATTCTTCAGGGTAAGTGAGGAATCATGTTTGGAGAAAATCAGCACAGCCATTTTAAGATGTGGTTCAAATTAATATTTGCTACCATTCAGAATAAAGTCAGAGATGCGTTATGCTCTGCCTATGTTTTGTGAGATAGGTCTTTCTGGTCATATCTCTATCATAATGTTTATATTGCGATATACATATTTACATATCTCAGTCACAAACTCGCAAGAAAACTTATGTGAGCAGAGAAGCCAAATCAGACTTTAGAGAAGGGATAGTAAATAAATTCCTCTATTCTATAAGACAAGTGGAGTCTTTCAGAATAGGATTCAATGAAATACTGAAGAAGTAGAGGCTTTTTCAAACATCTCTGTTTACCTTTATCCTCTATTCTTCCCAGTTTTGAGAAAGATGGGTCATTTTAAATGAGAGAGAGAAAAGAATTAAGATTTTGCAGTTTCTATATGACACTATTGTACTTCATAACTATTCTTTTTATAAAGTATATTGATCATGTTTCATAGAAAAGATACTGAAAGCTAAATAGGAACCAAACTTAGATCAAGGAAAAGAGAATCTGTGAATAAAAAATAAGTGGAAACCACTGGATGCATCATACTGCCAACACATCAGCTGAACGGGAGCCCAGCTTCTCATAAATGCTACAACGGTCTTGCAAACCCTTCTAATGGCAATGGGCGAAACATTAGCCTTTTTGAATAAAGGCCAGAGTTGCTTAGTCAGTTGGCGTTATTCTGAGCTGCATTGATGTCAAGGGGATGTGTAAGACTTGGACCCAAGGGCAGAGTGGATGCCCAGAACTGCTTGAAATCCACATGGACAGTGGGATTTGTGAGCCATCATTCTTACTTTATTTTGCTTTACTTTTCTTAGTTTATACCTTCTCTAAGCTATAAAACTGACTTGTATTGGGTGTTGTCTGCCCTGACTAGGGAATCACTGGGTTCTTCCCCTCATTCGACCTGCACCATGGTCTGTGCAGCCTACCATACCCTCCTCAGTACATCTGAAGTAGATGAGGCAGGCAGAGGTGTGAGCCTGGCCTGGCCAAGGTCTCAAGGTCTGAATGGAAGAGTAAACTTTGGAGTCCGTGTCTCCTAACTATTTGTTTAGTGTCCTGAATGGCTAAATCTAGGTCGTAGATTACAAAGTAGTTGTGATTTTACTTTATTATGTTTATACTGTTAGTAAATGTGCCCCTCAGTTCATGTTTTTTTTTTTTTTAATGTCATTTAAGGTAAAGCCGCCCTGCCTTGTAATTGCCATGCCATCTCATAGTGAACTTCATATGAACACACAGATTTCACCCATCATTCTCCAAAGCAAAACTCTGGGAACCCAGGCGCTTCAGCACAATGCCTTTTCTGTCCCCCCCCTCCCCCCCCCGCCTCAGTTGGGCCAGCTGTCATTGAGTTTACCAGGTGAGGAGGGTCTTCCTTACCACTCACCAGAGTCCCTTGGGTGCCACTGCAGAGCCATTGCTGCTCTGGTAACAATTTAGAAAAACATAAGATGGTGCAAAGATGAGGTAAGACCTCTTCTTCTCTGCTCAGTGCCCAATTCTACCCGTTGTTCATGAGGCAGAAGATGAAGACGGACGGAAGTATGAGGGTCAGATGATAATTCTCGGATAAGATTTCACTCCTGCAGGCTCCTGGGAGCCTCCGGTGGCCTCACATCTCTCTGATCACTGGGAGGGAAAGTCTGTGATGTGCAGCTTGGTTATTCGATACTGATGCCCTGCGTTCATTTTCAATACGAGGGCTGTGTCTTCTCTCAAGGAACATAATTCAATCTGCTCTTTCGAATAGCACATAATTTATAAAGTAGCTAATGCCTTAGACAGATGTTAGGTCAAGGCTGACATGTTTCCCTGCTAAAGGTTTCAGATGTGGACACATGCAGCAGGCATCCCTGTTCTCAGAGGCTAATGGAACACAGAGCCCCTTTCAGGCTTTCCAGGCACAAGATACGGGAGATTTCGGCATACTGTCAAACCCATTTGTTTCTTAAGAACAAAAAAAGAAAATAAGAAAGCACGGATACAATTAGCTACTAGAACATGTTGCTTTATTTTTATATCAAACATTACATTCACAAAATGCATCCTTAGGGGAAAGAGGAGGTAAGTGAGCTCCGGGCTTTGAGCATCTGGTTTCTGTTTATATCATTCTTCTGGTGCTCTGAGTTATTTCTCTTTCTTTTATGGGGCCCAAGAACAGATGAGCTGGCTGGGTAACTCACATGATCGCCATGTGAAGCAGAGTCACCTTCAAACCTCCATGAAGTTCTGTTTTTCCTTAGGGCCCAGCCTCAGGGCAGGCTCAGCCTGAGGGTAGACTCAGCCAGAACTGGTCTACCTTCAACCAAGGAATGGGTGGACAGTGGGGCTGTGAGCGTAGGTGCGGGCGGGGTGGGGTGAATCACGAGAGGAGGCAAAGAGGGAGATAAATGAGATCTTTAATGGATGAGGATGCTCTCAGATTTCCGTATTAAAATCCAGGCTCTGTCTTGGGACCGAGAGGGAGGAGAGCAGGGCAGTTTCTAACGAAGAGCACGGATTTGCCAATTGCACTGGCACAGTAGTGCAGCACATGCAAACGCTGCAAGATATGCCCACGGTGGCGCAGGGGTGAAGAGCATGCTGTCAGGGATCGCAGAGGTGGAGATCACGCTGGTTCCTTCCGGAGCAGTGGTTCTCAACCTGTGTGTCACAACCCCTTTAGGTTTTGTGAGCTGTTCACAGGGGTCGCCTAAGACCATCAGAAAACAGATATTTACATTATGATTCATAACAGTAGCAAAATTACAGTTACGAAGTAGCAATAAAAATAATTTTATGCTTGGGGGTCACCACAACATATGAGGAACTGTATTAAAAAGGACCACAGCATTAGGGAGGTCTAGACACTGGTCTAGAGTCTAGGGAGCACAATGAAACACTCTCACATGTGCTTAGTGGTAAGCCACCTTCTGTCTAGTGCTTCTCCACCTCACGAGTGTCTATCTTACTGTGGGGACAGAAGCCACTGCTCCCCTTGGTTCCCAGAAGAGGTGTGAGAGCTGCCATCCCCTGTGATAAGAAAGGAGCCAGTTCTGCTGAGGCCGTCAACACTGTGTTTAAAGTCTGAAGGAGACGATGGACTCCAAGGGATGCATCAGCTGACTGCCGTTTGGGCTTGCTGCCTGCTTTCTCTTATTTCCTGAGCCTGTGGTACTTTGTGAGTTCTCATTTCCTACCTCAGATGGCATTCCAGCAGGGACCCATCCATGTCATAAACTGTCATTTCCATGATGAGGAAATAAGAAAAACGAGAGACGAACTAACTGCAAAACTAATCTGTCAGCTGTAAGAAGTGTTTACAGCACTCAGAATTTGAAATGAACTTTAGAATTCGGGTGAATATTGAAGAGGAATCCACACTTTCCATCTCTGGTGGAAAAATTAATAGACAACAGCAAATAGTCTAATGAAAAGAATAGAAATGGGAGCTGGGGAGATGCCTGGATCTGTAAAGTACTTGCTACAGATGTATGAGAATCTAAATTCAATCCCTGTCACTGTCATTAAAAAATGCCAGCTATGGTGACTCATGTTTAATCCCAGAACTGGGAGGTAGAGACCAAATGATTGCTGGGACCCACTAGCCAGCTAACTCAGCCTGCTTGAGTGAGCTCCAGGTCAACGAGAGACCCTGCTTTAATAAAGAATGTGGACAGCATCTGAGGAATAACATGTCTAGCCTTTATATGTGTACATGTACAACACACACACACACACACACACACACACACACACACACACACAGCAGTGGGGGGGCAAGGAGAAGAGAGAAGGCTAGGGGAGACAGAGAGACAGAGAGAATGGTAGAAATGAGCCATGCATGGCAGCAGATAGCTGTCAGCCAAGTACTTGAGCGGCTAAGGCAGGTGGATGACAGATTGAGTCCATCCAGAGTAAGATCCTGCCACAGAACAAAACCCTCAAATAATAATAACTAGTATTGGAAATGTGTGATAATGTCTATTCAATGATTGTAAGTAATAGTGCTGATGGAATAATATAAAATTTTAATGTGCCTACCACTTGGGAGAATTGTACTGTTGCTGTAATGATTAAAGTGAGTTACATGTAAGTTAACACATTCAAATGTCTGAATTGAGCTGCATGTATAATATATTTTCTTTAAGTTTTAATAACAAAATACTTTGATAACATTTTATTACTTTTCTTAAGTTCTATGATAAATATTTAGAGGGCATTAATATAATTGCTTAAGGAATTTTATTATTATGCTATTTCTGATGTTTGGTAAAAACAAAGTATATAAAATATAATTTACTTCTGTATCCAAGAAGAAGAAATGTTTTTTTCAGTCACTCCTACCATTGGTCTGTAAAAGCCAGTTCTTAAGTTCATAAAATGCCAAAGTTTCACACATCAAACAATATCATTCCTTCTCCCAAATGACACAACACATATTTTTCAAAATTAAGATTTCTATTTCAGTCCTATATGGGATGTCTTCATCAAACCTCTCTCCTCAGGGCTCAGGGACATATGCAGAAGAGGAGGCAGAAAGATTGTAAGAGTCAGAGGTGGTGGAAAACTCCAAGAAAACCATGTCTTCCAGGCACATATGAACTCATAGAGACTGTGGTAGTATGCACAGGACCTGCAAAAGTTCAAGCCAGACAGGGCCCCAGAGCTGAGAGGTGGAAGGATACATGGGTTCCTATCCCTAACTAGGAAGCTATCTGCAATTAATACCCACCATTTTCTCCAGTGGAGTGTCATTGGATACATTAGTCTACTTCAGGGTGGGCCCCATGTCTATGAGTAGTGGCCAACACAAAACAAACTCAATGATATTTTTGTAGACTTTTTGCCTTGTTTAGGCACTGTTTTTCTTATTGGTCTTCTGCTTATATATTTTGATTTCCATTTTTGTGTTTCTGTGGGTTTTTTTTGTGTGTATGTGTTTCTTTTTGTCACTTGTTTTTAAGAGATAAAGGGCATGGAGTTGTGCTGATTTGGAGGTGGGGGGACCTGGGAGTAGTTGGAGGGTGGGAAAGGTATGATCAGAATGCAATGTATGAAAAAAAATGAATTAAAAATTTTAAAAAGGCAAAACAATAATTAGGATTTCCAAGTCAGGGACAATTCTCAATATCAAGAAGAGGGGTCAAGGGTCAATCAAATGGGGTGGAATGGTCTCAGAAGGAAACTGAATCCTTCCCTGTTCTGGAAACTTCTGAAAGGCAGCTGAAGGATATGCCTCCGTGCTTAGCAGTCTACTTTTCCACCTGAATATCAAAGGGGAACCACAGAGTTAGTGAGGTCAGGAGCAATTTGATCTTGATTGTGTTACTTTTGAGCTAAAATACTTTTTAAGTCACTTTAATGTGGCAGTTTTTAAAAACTAGGCAGATGTAAGCTCGTCAGTCTTTACGATGGAGAAAAAAGCACAACCGGCCAAAGTGCATCTTGGATTTTGCTGAAAACAAGACAATACTTTGAGGCATAATGACAGCGGCAGCCCATCTGCGTTTCCTAACGCTGCTGAATAGAAATTTGGGAGCCCCTGCAGCTCTGCGAAGGGATGCGCCTTGACCAGGCTTATTTCACATAGAAATACTCTGCTTTGCTTTACTGGAGCTCTGGAAACTACACCATTCGGGTACACAAAACTGTCCAGATCCTGAATTTTGTAAGTTTATCAAGGGTGATGGTGTTGTGATCCGTTTTGTTAATGCAATGTATGTTTTTCTTCTGGCCTTCACATATTTTTAAAGAATTTTTCAAACTTGAGTTCCTAGAACATAAACTCTAAAGCAGGTTGTCATCCTTGTCATTGAAATGCCTCAATCTTCTTGTCTATAAAACCATACTATTTGAGTTATGACAGCACATTTTTTATATTGTGTTTAATATGAAGTGGAATTCCTAAGAAGCTGCCTAGGTTATCTGGAGCCTGTAAACATCGCAAGGGATGATAGTAGTCAGCAGGACTAACTATCTCAGTTGCTTTTTCCCTGAGATGCTCACTTTACCTCTTCTGTCACTGTGCTTGAAGCAGAAGTCCGTTAAGGAGCCAACGGCCTCACCAGCCCTTTGGCACTAGCCACGTTGCGGCCAGCTGAATGCATGCAGTCACAATATAGCCAAACTTGCCTTTCCTTTGTGGTCAACATGGGAGACATTAAAAGAACTGGTGGTGCAGTCTTGACCACACACACACACACACACACACACACACACACACACACACACTTCACAACTGTCCTCTGGGCTCACTTTCCAGTCTTTCTGTTAAACAGTCTGACTGACTTTTTATGTTGTCTGAAGTCTGTTCTCTTCTGAAATGCTCTAGCTGAACAAACCTATTGACCGAAGCACAGTGTTTCTCTCTGTTGTTGAAAAACGTGAAAAATATGGTTGAAATGTCAGTTGATATGCTAAGATATCTGGCTGACAAAATATGTGATATATGAGTCTTTGACTTTATCTTATATATTGGCTGATCTCTGATATTTAGTTTTACTGTTACTGCAAAATTTCTATTAGCAGATTTTTCACAATCTGATTTAAAATTGACGGGATGTAGTTTCTATTTTTTTTTTGTGTGTGTGTGTGTGTTTGTTTTTGATGACACCAGAAGACATAGGGCTTAATCTCTTTCAAGTTTTTTTCTTTGCATTAATGAAGTTCTGTTGAATAGCTAAAATGTATATTTCCTGGTTCTGACATGATTCCATGGAACTCAGTTTGGGGCTGAATGTGAAGCAGGCACAGGTGGAGTGTCTATTTATGACAACACAGTGCTTGCTTGTGAACTGCATCTCACAAACATGCTGGAAGTGTGTGAGTAACTGGAAGATGTACTCCTGTCACGGCTTCTTCAGAGACAGGATGTTCTAGAAATTGCATTCCCTTAGGAACCATTTCTCTCTTTCTCCCTTTCCCCCTCTCTCTGTGTGTGCGTGTGTATACATGTAAGAGTGTGGATACACTCGTATGTGGGTGTGTGATTGTGCTTGTGTAGGCCAGAGGTTGAAATCATGTGTCTTCCCCAATTTTTGCCACCTCATTTGTGCATGTGGTGTGTGTGTGTGAGAGAGACAGGGCCTCTCACTGAACCTGGAGCTCATCAACTCTGCTAGGCTGGCTGGCCAGTCAGCTTCAGGGATCTTTCTATCTCTCTAGAGCGCGAGTTACAGAAGCCTGCTTCTGTGCCTAGCATTTTATGTGGGTGCTGAGAAGCTGAACTCAACTCCCCAGGCTTGTATGGCAAGCTGTTTATCTCCTGAGAAACCTCTCTAGCCCTGGATCCTTGGAGATCGGTCAATGTAGGTATAGCTCATTTCAGGTATTTACATTACTTAGGAATGTCTGGGTACGGAATGCCCTCCACAGGCCCAGGCTTAGTCTTCAGTATATGCACCATGGGAAGTTGGTTGACATTCTGAAGCATGGAGCCTATTGAAGGTTTGGGGCCATTGTAAGTATTCCCTTAAATGGGATAGTGGGACTTCAGTCCTTTAATCATTCACATCTGGCCCATATGTATACTTGCACATCTTGTCCATATGTATTCTTCCACATCTGGTCCATATGTATACTTGCACATCTTGTCCATATGTATTCTTCCACATCTGGTCCATATGTATACTTGCACATCTGGTCTGTATGTATACTTGCACATCTTGTCCATATGTATTCTTCCACATCTGGTCATATGTATACTTGCACATCTGGTCCATATGTATACTTGCACATCTGGTCCATATGTATACTTCCACATCTGGGTGTATGTATACTTCCACATCTGGGCTATGATGTGCTGCTTCACCAGAGGCCAGAAGCAGCACAAGCAGCAGTTCTACAACACAAGTTCCATAGTGGTGGGTGGGCCAATAGAAACCTTTCCTCTTCATAAGGTGACTGTCTTAGGTATATGTTGCAGTCAAAGAAATCTGACGAGCACCAAGGTCATCCTAGACATTTCCCAGTTATTATTCATTAACCTGAATTAATGGTCTTTTCTTAGAATGAAGTGGGACTATGACTAACGACCAGTTTGAGTTAATGTAGAATTCAAAACAAAGAGCGATATAGAAAGAAATAAAGTCAACAATTTCTTGATAAAAGAGGACGTCGAGATCATGATGGGAAGATGTGCAGAGATGACCAGCCACACTAGTGGAAGCCCATGAACTGTAGACTAGTGGCTGTGGAGCCCTCATGGGACTGGACTAGGCCCTCTGCATATGGAAGATGGTTGTTTGGCTTGAACTGTTATGGGGGAACCCAGGCAGGGGGATGGGGATCGATCCTTGGTGCATGGGCAGGCTTCTGGGAATCTGGTGCCTGTGGTGTGATGCCATGCACAGCTGTGGTGCAGTGGGAAGGGGCTTGGACCTGCCTAGGCTCAGTGTGCTGGGCTCTGCTGACTTTCCATGGGAGACCTTTATTTGGGGGATGTGGGGATGTGGGGTGTCTTGGGAGAGAGGGCTGGGGGTGGGAGGAGGGAGTGGGGTCTGTGGGTGGTATGTGGAGTGAGTAGAAAATTTCTTAATAAAAAAAATGAAAACAGGGCTTGGTAAATAGGTAGCTTCTAGGAGTTGAGTGATACTGGTACGGACAGATTATTGAAGTATTGAGAGAACACATTTTGTTGTGGAACTCTATGTGAACTTTCTGTAATAGTGCATACAGAGTTTCTACTGGCATTCTGAATGTAACACCAGTGAGAGATAGATGAACCCAGCAAGGACTGTAGCAGCCTGTGACTGGTGGATGAAGGAGGTAATGGTCAAATCAGTCACACGGGAAAACCCCATCGAGAGCTTCCTTCCTATGTGAAATAACGACAGTGCCTTTTGGTCTTCAGACTCTGCCCTTCTAAGGACTGGATGAGGTTTATCACAGGAGGCTTCCAGCCATGCTTTCCCACCAAGCCTGTAATTCCTGTGGTGAAGTTGGCTAGCCCACAGCCATATAGGTTTGTCCATGGAGCATCTCAGCCTTCTCAGCAAAGCAGAGCCCCGGGGCAGATAGAGTTATGTTACTGCTGCAGTCATGTGTTGTGCGGGACAAAGCAAGTCTGAGCCTAAGTGATTGCTGCGGGTTCTCTTGGTTCCTGACTTGGTGTTTGAGATGCTTGGTTCTGTGTCACTTGCTCCCAGTGAAAGACTGTCCCTTGTCCCACTGTCATGTTCTCTCCCCACATTGAGGTACATCTACATCCCTGACTTCAGCGCTCCTGGGTCCTCAGCTCATCCCATGAGCCCAGATTGCAGGTGTTCTCCCTTAAGTCTCCCTTAAAGACTAAGAACTTTAATTTGAACAAATTTCCACATCTTGAAAATCTACAATGCAGATATGACAAGCAGCACAGACGGTTTTTTTGATAACATGTGACTCGAGAAACAGCGACTTGTTGACCTCCTAACCTTGACAACTGAGTCTCCAAATGAAATAAATGTTTGTGTGTCATAACTTTTGTTATGTTCATTTAAGGAAAAAATTGAATGAGTTTTAAACAGAGTTGCTTGAAGCAGCTATTGTGGGCTATAAAATCCTGATAGGGTGAATTGAATTCTGGAAATTTCTGATGATCACAATGAAATTTTTTAAAAGTCAGATTCAGTCCCCGGTCTTCTATTGTTCTTCGAACCATACTCAGATCAGTGACCCCACAGAGAATATAGCTTTTACATGGAGAAGGCTGCCTTGACAAGAGGGTCCACAATAGCTCTGCAGGAGAGGACCGTGGCTGTGCCTGATGCAGACAGCAAGGTTCTGTGGCCAATTGTGTTAAAGAGGAGAGTGAGTGGAGTATTCACATGCCTCACTATTTGAAATTGTATGTGCTCTTCTTTTTCCTTTTTCAAATTAAGGAAGAAGAGCAATAAATCACCAAAGTAGCACACAACTGTAAATGAAATTGTTCCAGAAATAAGTTAATGCATCATTCAAATTATTAGTGTATTCAAGGAAGTGGGCTGCCTTATTTATTTGAGAAAGGTTAGGTGTGATACAAGTGCACTGTGAATATTCTCCCTTTATGGGGAATGTGGTGTGTGTGTGTGTGTGTGTGTGCGTGTGTGTGCGTGCGCGTGTGTGTGCGTGCGCGTGTGTGTGTGTGTGTGTGTGTGTGTGTGTGTGTGTGTGTGTGTGTATGTGTGTATACTCTGGCTGGCTCATGAGCCCCCCGAGAGATGCCTATTTCTACCTCCCCAGCTCTGAGTTTACATGAGGGTTCCATTATGCCCAGACTTAAAAAAAAAATTGGCTCTGGGGATTCAACACAGGTTTTTGTATTTGTGAAATGGAGCCATTTCCACAGCCCATGGATGAATGTCATAGAAAGCAATTACAGCCCATTTTTACCTGATATTCTTTAGGTTATTATATAGAGACTAGGTTAGATTGGCCACTCAACTAGCCTTTATGATACTCTGTATACAAAATGTTCTGAGATTAATAAAGACATGATGATCATCTTCAGTCACATGCATCCTGTTTTAAATCATCAAAAAGTACATTTATACGCATAATTTGTTGTAACACAACAACTTTGTGAGAAGAAAAGCGTCCCAGAGTCCAGAACAAAACTCACTTTATGAAGTACTGAAGGTTCCGAATGCATTGGCCACATCACTGACCCTGCTGCTCCTATGAAAATGCTCAGAACGGACGGATGAACTACTTTACCCTATGCACTTAAGGGCCCCAAGACAGCCGCAGATGTACCTGTTAGTCAGGAGGCCTGTCGTGCCCACCCTTGGCTTTGCCAGCACTCTTTTCTGTATCATCAATGCTGCTTATAAAGCGAGGCAGGGCTGTAAGTCTGAGAAAGGTTAGGTGTGATGTAAGTCACAGGTCCCATCGCTTTGTCCTGTCCCCTGTGCCTGGTGACAGCTACAGTGGGACGATGGGAAGTGCAATTAATTCACTCCAGTATCTGCCATCGACTAATAACTTGATGATTTTCTGGAAAAAAAAGGGGGGGCACAAAGAAGTGGTCCAAAGTTTTAAGGACCATGTTCTAGCTGGCAGAGAGGTTTGACAAGCAGATATACTTATCAACGAGATGGCAATGACAGCAAAGACACCGAGTAGTGGCCAGGCAAGCATCAGGAGGATAAGGATAGAGGTGCGCTCCCAGGCAAGGTGGGGACATTGGAGGTGATGGTGCAATTGCTGTACCAATGGTGTGTCACAACCGCTTTGCACTGTGGTGATGCCACAGCATACACAATATAAACAACACTTTATCTGTAATGCGGCTAGTCATGAGTGTTGAAAATCAGTGTCAACACTGCAGATAGGTGGATAGACGGAGACAGGGACAGGGAGGGAGAGGCTGCCTGGTACAGTGTCAAATAGGAGAGTCTGGAAATTCAATATTTAAAGCATGACCTGAAGAAATGGGCAGTAAGGATCAGAGATGGGAAAGTGCACTGGGCAGAGAGGAGAGCGGGCAGACACACAGGGATAAGCCTTGCCTGAGTACTGAGCAGTAGAAAAGCCAGATACCTGGGAAAAAAAAGGAGAATGAGACTAGAAACACGAGGTGAATTCCCACGAGTGCTGGGTTGGAGGCCACTGAGGAGCCTGTTTCCACTCTTGGCTGTTTGGGGAGCAGGCAGGTTGTTTTGAAAGAAGGACATCTTATCTCCATTTTGTTTTCAGCAAATCCCACTGCCAGCTGTATTGGAGACAGTGCTTGGAGAGAGGGAGGTTGGGGGATGGGGTGAGTCACTGGAAGTCACAGAAGGCATTTTAGAATGTGTCAGGGGTAATCACGAGACCTGAGAAGGGATCAGTTCCTGGTGCTCAAGCTCAGGCTCAGGGTGTGCTCACCCTGTCTTGTCACTGCAAAGCTTTCCTGTATCCTAGCCAGTCACCTGCCTCTAATTAGCAATAGTAATAAGCTACCAAGTTACTATGTACAGTAAACCATCAATCTAAATGAGTTATATGGCTACCACACAACTGAACCACAAACCTGAACACATCCTTCTGTTTGACGATGTCTCTTTAATGCTGGCCCCGCTGTGCAGTGGCTCAAAAATATCAATTCACCCATTGTTACAATAAATACACACAAAAGCTGGAAGAGTGCTGTAGTGAATCTACTTAGCTTTTGTGCCTTTTATTGTGATCCCCAGTCTTCATACTGGCTTCATTCTATGCTCAACCTCTCTTCTGCACACAAGCTGTACACACACACACACACACACACACACACACACACACACGGGATTCTATTTTTCCTTAATATTTTCAAATAATTTTGAACTTCTGGAGATGTTGCAGTAATAGGTTTTATAATATTTCTTTCCAAGATGAGGTAGTATGCACAGTTTAGCGTCCTGCACAGCTGTTTCCATGACCACCCCCCACCCCCACCCAATAAAAGACACTGCCTATGTAGCTAAGCTGTGACCACCAGAATAGGAAGTAAACATTTTTCTGCCACTAACTGAATTTATTATTTTTTTAAGTTTCTACTCCTTTCCTATCCATACGTAGTTGCAAAAGTTTTTGTCTTAAAATCATGCATTATGCCTTGCGATCTCAGGTTTCCAAATTCTTTCTATGTGGAATCTTTTCTCAAAGTTTTCCTTGATGTTCATATCCCTCACAGCTTGGCAGGTCAGGTGTCTTGCAGATATCCCCACTGCATGCTCTTCTGCTTGGGCAGGAATATCACAGAATTAAAGAGATGTTTTTCTCCTTGCACATAGTTGACACGGTAGCTTTGTCCCATTATTGGAGATGTTAACTCTGACATTCTCTTCTTTCAAGAAGTAATTTGTGAATATGTATTTAGGACCACAGGAGCATCTGTCTCCCTAGAACCAATTACTACTATCATGACTGTCGAATGGTGACCTTCCAATCTCCTTACTTGCTTTGCCTTTATTCTCTAAGGGAGAACTTCCTCATTTCTCCACTTTTTTATTCATCATTTTCTATTATTGTGAACTCATTGGATATTATTTTATTCACTCAACTGAACTTTGTTGCTGCATTAATGTTGATATTCAAGTTGTCCCAGATTTTGAAATAAAAGCCCCTTTAAATTAGTTTTTATGTATATTTGACATTATTTCCAGAATTTTCAGAGCAGTTGTTTATTTTCAAGCAGAATATGACATTCCACGGTAACTTTGGGATTTTTTTCTCAGCTTAAGAGTCTTATTTCTCTGAGAAGCCCTGGTTTCTTTCAATGGAGAATATTTGGGAAGAAAATGTAAGAGCTAGAAATCTATCTATCTATCTATCTATCTATCTATCTATCTATCTATCTATCTACCTACCTACCTACCTAACTATCTATCATCTGTCTAAATGTGCAAATACACATTCATGCTATAAATACATGTCATTGGCATTTATATTTTTATTAGCGTTGGTTTGTTTGCTTACTGTGTGGGTAGATACATGAATACTGGTGTTGAGACCCAAGGCCTCATACTTGTTATGCAAATTCTGTAATGCTGAGCCACCCTTGGCCTTTTTACTCGTTTTCAGTTACATATTGTAAACCCTGAGTTCACACTGATACCTTGTTGTAGTTCAACACTATAAGCTTTGCTGTAGTTCTTCCTTCATTGGTGTTTGTGGTTCCCTTCTCTGTAGTGTTCAAATGGTCCCCACCATCTTTAGTGTATTCATTCTTTGCCCTGTTACCTTACTGCAGCTGAATTTTCTTCCCAGATGGGTCAAGTTCTAGACCCTTTGTCCATGTAGACTCTGTCTCCATGAGATAGCCCCTCACACTCAGTGATGCTCCTCTCCTGATCTGTAGCCTTTTGACAGGTACCCTTGTCTACCACGACTTCTTCATGATATTCTGGAGCCCTTCTGCTCTCCTTATAGCTCTTTCTCATTCAGGATTAAGGGCTGAGATGTCAACTAAAATGGAAAGATGTATGTCTTAGTCAGTGTTCTAATACTATGAAGAGACACCATGACCATGGTGACTCTTATAGAAGAAAACATTTAATTGGGGCTGGCTCACAGTTTCAGAGGCTTAGTCCATTATCCTCATGGCGGGAAGCATGGTGGCACTCATGCAGACATAGTGCTGGAGAAGTAGCTGAGAGTTTCATATCTGGGTTGGCAGACAGCAGAGAGAGAGACTGGGACTGGCTTGAGTATTTGAAACCCTGAAGCCCACCCTCAGTGACATACGTCCTCCAACAAGGCCATACCTCCCTACAGTGCCATTCCCTGGCAACCAAGCATCCAAATCTACCAGCCTATGGGGGCTATTTTTATTCAAACCACCACAATGTATTAGTTACTTTTGCATTGTTTTGACCAAAATATCAAAATACAGCTCACAGAAAAAAAGTTTTATCTTGATCATAGTGTCAGAGTATTCACTCCACAGTTGCATGGCGTGGTGCTCTTGGGAAGAACATCATGGTGGTGGGAGAATGGGATGTAAGACAGTTGTCCACATAATGACAAGAGGGAAATAAGCAGGGATATACCCCAAGGGCCAGTGAGCTATTTCCTTCAGCAAGGCCTCCCCTCTAAAGCTCTCACAACCTCCCAAAATAGCACACATGAGCCATGGAGGCCATTTTATGTGCAAGTCATTATCAAACATCCATTTCTGACTTAAAATATGGTTCTTTGGGATCCTTGAGGCTGACACGTTGCCATTCTCTTGCCTGAAAATACGATCATGCAATAACCATTCCATTAGGGAACTGTGCTCTTAGGAGGTAATTCCAAAACCCAGCATGGATGTCAATATCACAGTATCATCTATGAGTGGACTGAATGAGGATTTACTATCTAGTTCCTTTCCAGAAAGAGTGAGTAATTGCCTAGGAAAGGAACCCTATCAGTAATCCACTGAGCCACAGACTGGCAGGGATCCAGGTCATTTGTAATTGTGTTTTGGTGGTATTTCTACAACCTCACAGACATCTGTTTTAACTAGAATTATGACTTACTTTTAGTTCAAGGTGACCATAAATATCTTTCATACTGTTTAATGACTTCTTATTGATCAAAGAAGATTACTTATAACACTAAAAGGTATTTATATTGTAATAAAACCAAGCATCATTATATGCAAAAGGATCTATGTCCATAATAGTGTTTTGCATTTGCATTAGACCTAGATTTTTGTGTGTGTGTGACTTACAGTATTTTTCTGTTTATATTTCTTTCTTTCACTCAGGTGTTTTTTTTTATTTGTGTTTGCTTTGTTTTGTTGGTGCTGGGTGTAGCACCCAAGACCTCGACATGTGCTAGCCAAGCACTCTACCTCTGAGCTACACTCTCAGCCCTATGAACCATTTTAAACTTGATTTCACAATCAAATAAAACTAATTTTGAGACTAGGCTGTATAATACCAGCAAAAGAGGGACAAGTTTATTGTCAGATAATACAGTAAGCCATATATATATATATATATATATATATATATGCATATGGAGTTTCCCCAATGTATGGGAAGTCCAGTAAGCAGCATGCTATGTGTCCACTCCTTACTCTGTGTCTATTCACTGCCTGTGTGATGCTTCCCACTCACAGAGAGGCTTTTGTGCTCTTTTAAGGGTTTCGGGGGTAGGACGGGCTGTGAGTTTCATACCATGTGACCTAGCCTATGTGCTGGAAGTCACAAGACACCAGTGAAAGTAAATTTATAAGTGAAAGTGTCTCACAGCTGTAAGAGGAGCAGAGAACTCAGCTCTTTGTGAGAGTCACGGGGGACAGCTGATCTCTGTACCCTGCCTCCAGAAGAAGACCCTGCAGGGATGTGTGACCTTATTTGGGAGACAGGGCAACAGCTAAAGGATCTGTGATTTAACATTCATTAGCGGTGTACCACTCCGGGGGTGGCGATGATGATGAAGGGCAGTGTGTATGCTGAGAGGGGGGCGATAGGAAACCTCTTCACCTTCCTCTCGATGTTGCTGTGACTCTAAAATGACCCTGAAATGTAAACGCTTTACATTGAGTAAATGAATAAAATAGAACAAATAAATAAATATACAGATTTAAACATGAGGTAAGAATCTAACAAGCCTGGAAAGCAGCCTGTCAAAACGTTAATATGCTTTCTAGATGTGGGGCTTCCAGGAAGCACTCTGTGCTTAAGGTTAGATCTGGGCTGTCCCACACTACCCGACTTAACCCCAGGATTTTCCACTTATCCCTCTTCAGTATTTCAACCTCCTTCTCAGTCACAGCTTCTAGAATGTTCTTGCATCACTCCTGTATAATAAAAACAAATACGCAGTTTTTTTTTTTTTAATTAAATTCTGGTGCTCATCCTGCCTCTTCTTTAACACATTCCATGACTTCCCTCTGCCAAAGAACAAGGTATAACTCCTTTGCTTGCAAAATCAGGATCCTTGGTCATTTGCCTCCACAGCATCCCAGGTCTCTCATCTGCTCTCTTCCTTCTGCCTGGTGCTGCTGAGTTTCTTCCCCTCTCCCCACAGCTTGGGCAGTGTCCTCCGCTCTGGTCATTTCCTCTTCTCTAGGGAGGTAGTGCAACCACCCTCCAAACTTTAGGAGGGATGCTCCTCTCTAAGGGCCCTGGCTTGGCCTCAACTGGCCATACTGGTGAGATCCCATGAGAACTGTTTCTTTCTGGGCCTCTCAGTACTGTTCATCATCAACATAGCTCTGGGTTCCCTTTCCTCCTTTCCCATAGTTCTGAGGTAACATGATAGACAGCCCACTCTGAGATTAAACATAATCTCTGTCTAATCTTTTATGACTTCTATTTTACCCGGTACAATGTGCTGATATTAAACAATGCCCAATAAATACAAGTTCAGAGAATTAAAAAATGAATGAATGAGCAGAAGAAAAAAGAGAGATGGTCAATTCTGCCATTCACATTTCTCGCTGAATTCAACCAATGACTCTGGCACAGAAGGGAGGTGTGACAGAGAGGAGTGTGACAGAGAGGAGTGTGACAGAGAGGAGTGTGACAGAGGAGTGTGACAGAGAGGAGTGTGACAGAGAGGAGGAGTGTGACAGAGAGGAGGAGTGTGACAGAGAGGGGTGTGACAGAGAGGAGTGTGACAGAGGAGTGTGACAGAGAGGAGTGTGACAGAGAGGAGTGTGACAGAGAGGAGTGTGACAGAGAGGAGTGTGACAGAGAGGAGTGTGACAGAGAGGAGTGTGACAGAGGAGTGTGACAGAGAGGAGGAGTGTGACAGAGAGGAGTGTGACAGAGAGGAGTGTGACAGAGAGGAGTGTGACAGAGGAGTGTGACAGAGAGGGGAGTGTGACAGAGAGGGGAGTGTGACAGAGAGGAGTGTGACAGAGGAGTGTGACATGTGTGCAGGCTTCTCACTGGACAGACAATGGAGAGAAGCTGCCTTCGTGGATGAGAGGGGATTCTGAAGAGCAGATGTCTCCGTGTGACAGGAAGGGTGTCATGGTGGGACTCCCCATCCTGAGCATTTGCAGAGCGCAGGATTTTAGGACTGGCCTGGAGTCCGTCCATCTGGGTCTTGACCATAGCTTTACTGTTTACCAGCCGGGTAGGTGAAGCCCAGCTGATCCACTCCTCATGGTCAAATTCAGATAAAAGGGTATTTAATCTTAAACATGACTATACTGATTTGATTAAATTATCTGTGCTAAGCACATACCTTAAATCAATGGGCATTTAATGAAAACCCGCAATGGTTATAAATAGGTTAAAATACAGTGAGTAGATGAATTGCTTTCTAGATCTATTTTTCAAAAAACTGGAAGCAACATTTAGTTAAGCTGTATGTAGTAAAAATCTAAAAATTATGAGCATAGCATTGGCGGATAATCTGCACAAGATCTGAATAAGATTAGGCAAATTCCAACAAGGGCCTATGAGGCCCCAGGCCTATCTGAGAAGCTATTGACAGCTAATGGCTGCGGGATAAAGGGATGTCATTTTCCTGTTGCCCATGTTCTGGTAACTAACTCCCTGCCTGGGCTTATACAAGAACCCTAATGAAACCAAGTAGGTTAAAAAAAAAAAAAAAAGACACAGAGGAAGGGGGAGCTTGGGGGAAGAAAGGGAGTGTCAGCAGAAGCATCGGGGTGTGTGAGAGAGTAATGGGGTGCATGTGATCACAGCACATTGTTTATATGCATGAAAATGCCAAAAACTGATGTTAAATTCTACCCAATGGGGAAGGCTAACCAACACAAATGATGCTTTTAAGAAGTGTACAGAAACATACTATTTTATGTTTCATATTATGTATTTGTATACACACACACACACACACACACACACATATGTGTATATTCATACAAAAGAATTTCATTGCAGTTGTCCTACACAGGGTATAATGCTCATCCTCGAAGCCATAGATCGCACAATAAACCATCCAGTGCCAAGTGTGGGGTACCTCTCCTAAAGCTGTTGATCAGGGGTGTCTTGGAAACTCAAGTTGGTGCTAACTAGGAAGGTGTCTCACTTCTGGCTGGTTCTCACAGTTTCAGAAGACACTATGCAGGGATCTGGAAGGAGAGCCAGCAACAGTCTTACCCAGCTGTGAACCCTGGAAACGGCAATAACTAATTGTATGGCAAGGTGTCTGCATGGGTGCAGCAGTGATACAGCTGTTACAGGGATAATAGGTAGCTTTCTGGTTGTATTTTAGGCCTGCTCCACAACTGTCTCATGATTGGTACTATACATCTGGCCAAGAATCCATGTGTGGGAAACGCATAGACCACAGGGATGAACCTATCAATATTAGTTGCTAAGCTGACATAATATCAAACGCCTCTTAATTTTTATCTCCATATCCACAGATTCATGCAGCTCTCAGACCCCATCAGAGAAGTTTCTATGTGCAGTGGATGATGGTTAATACAGAAACTCACAGCAGGTCAAAGGCAGGAGTCTCTGCAACCACCATGGCCTGCAGAGGAACAATCAGTGGGAAGCAAGAAGATAGTGTGGTTCAGCATGAGTCAGTAGCTGCTGTTGGTCTAGTAGGTTCTATAAATTGGCAAATTCATGACAAGGGTCTAGGGGAGGATCCTGTGTGGTCTCAGCTACAAAGACAGTTCAAAGATCACCAGGCTATTAATCACATCTGCTCCCTGCCTTCTGTGCAGATAATAGGTTATGCACCCCTCCCTTTGAAGGGACAACCCTGTATGCTTGATATTCCTTGTTCCCCTGTTGCTTATCTGTGAGCACAAGGACTTCTGTGCCTCCCATGGTCAAAGTGCAGAGAATAAGTGTCTGTGGAGTTCTCAACCCCAATGGGACATCTATACCACCCCCCACCCCCACTACTGACCCCCCCATCCCCTCACCCCACATACACACACATGCAAGGCTCAGGGACCACTGAAGGAGAGGAAAGAGAAAAATGTTAAGAGCCAGAGGTCAGGAAAGACCAGAGAAAAACAGTCTTCTGGACATGACAGGACCACGACATTCATGACTGAATAGCTGCTATGGTTCCCTGCACAAGACCTGTACAGGATCAAGCCAGTCAAATGTAACAACACGGAAGGGGGAGGACTCACCAGTTCCTGCTTCCGGCTGAGGAGCTAGTAACAGAGGATGATTTCTGGGGGATGGAGAGTCAATTATCTTTATGGCCCCTGTTAAGGGTGTGGGGCCCATGATAGGTAGACTGTGCTCCAACCGATGGCTCCACACTAGTGAGTACAAGCCAGCACAAATTGGACTTGGTGTGTTTATAAAAGAAAAACATCAGGACAGAAAGTTGGGAGTGTTAAACAAAAATGAAATCTACTTTTTGTTAAGCTGTTACAATCAACCTAGTAAAACTTTAAAATCTGCTTTTACTCAGCAATAGGAGCATCCATTGTCCATAGTTTTACTTCTATCTAAAGATGCTGTGACTTACGCTTTATTGTTTAAATATAATTTAAGAGCTTATGTTAAAAACATACTTTGAAGCATAGGTATTTTATGAATGTGATTATGAGGGAATGTTTTAATTAAGTTTAAATTAATTCTGTATCCACAAAGAAATTCATTATCCGACAAAGAAAGCTTCCCTGAGAGAAATTCTGTAGATGGACCAATAAAATTGAGCTTCGAAATAGATAATTCCTAATTCTTAAATAGAGAAGGAAATTTCTGTATGTGACCTGAACTTTGGGAGACAAAGCCTCTGTCACAATGTGTATTAGTCCTTCTCTGTTGCAGTGATGAAACACCATGACCAAGGCAACTTACAGAAGAAAGAGTTTGTTTGGGCTTAAGGTTCCAAAGGGGTATGAATGGCAGAGAAGTATTGCCACACACTCATGGTAGCCGGAGTATGAAGATGAGGGCTTCTGTCTTCAAACACAAGCAGGAAGCCGAGAGAAGGAACAGGAAATGAGGTGAGACTACAAGTACTCAAAGCCCACCTCCAGTGACGTACTTCCCGTAGGAAGCTCTGCCTCCCAAAGCTTCCATGGCCTCCCCAAACAGCACCACCTCCTGGGGACCGAGTGCTCAGGTCTCCCATAGGACCTGAGCCTATGGGGAGCATTGTCTTTCAAGCCACAGCAGGAGGTTCTGTGCTTCCTGTCCAAATCACCACAGTTTTCAAAATTCTTGCCTGCTAATTATTACATTATGTTATCCCTGGGTATACATTTTAGAAGACTCTGAGTGTGTGTGTGTGAGTGTGTGTGTGTGTGTGTGTATGAGTGTGTGTGTGTGTGTACGCGCACGCGCCTGTTCACATGCGTATGTGGGTATGCACTTGTAGAGGCCAGAAGTTGGCTTGTTTTCTTCCTCAGTCACTCTTTATGTATTTTTTGGGTTCTCTCACTGAACCTATTCAGCAAGTCTGACTTACCAGCCAGCCCTGGGGATAGATGTGTCTCCACTTCCCCAGCACCAGGGTTACAGGAATGCCTGCCTATTCCTAGCTTGATTTTACTCAGGAAACCATTTCTTTTGAAAGTGGTTCCATGTTGAGCAGCAGGTGTGTGTGCTCTCAGAAACCCTGAGTACTACAGATCCCACTGCTGTAAGATGCCACCCACCGTTTATTTCTCCCTCAGCATCAATGCTAAAGACACAATTTTGCCAATGGCAAACCTCAATTTTAATGGCCGCTAATTAGCTTACTGATTCTGACCTACAGCGTAACACGTCGTACAACTGTCAAGAAAGTTTAGTTGTTAGGTTTACCGATTTCAACAACCAGCAGCCTTCCCTCTTGCACTGCACATGTTTCTTCTTTCAGCTGACTTGTTCCTATATGCAGTTTGTTAGGCTGTGTTTTCTCTTGTACACATCTAGAAATGAGTCTTTACTGCCAATGAACCACTGATCCTCCTGAAAGCCTGGAGGGGAGAGCCAGCATCTTCCTTTCCTGCCTGCTCAGCCAACCGTGGAGGCCTAAGATTCCTGAGGTTTTCCAAAATGTCCCATTTTGCCCCTGAAAAGCTATTATTTGGTGAAACATTTCCCAATTTAGTTTAAGCAGAACAACAGGCTAGCTCTGAGTCCAAAGGAGCGGTTTGTGGGTAAAATCATGTAGGGAAAGCTGTCTTCAGCTATTTCCCATCTACACGTGTGTGGTGTGTGCAAATTTGCACGTGTTGGTAGTTACAGATCAAGACAAGAGACACACAGTTTAATGTGTTCTTTGAATTGCTAATCTCAGCAACGTCTCTCTTCTCCTTGCATTCTGAGATGGAGGGAATCCTGAACATCTCAGAAGCCTGCACTTTTTATACTTTGGGTCAACTAGATACACCCAGCATTTTCTGGCTGAAAAGAAGGCGTGGTTTAAATGCAGAAAGGTCTGAACCGGAGAAGAGGAATTCAAGACTGAAGCCAATGGAGCTTCTCCCTGGAAAATGGTCTCATGTCAAGCAGGACACAGACATACTTTATTCTGTTAAGGAACTAAAAGTATCAATGTCTCGGTTTGTTTTTAAAAACCTATTCTTAACACCAAAGACATTGTCAATGGTATGCCATCAAATCATTCAAGAAAAGGAAGGAAAACAAAGCTTTACCACATGAGTGGGTACGGATTTGACAATGTACAGATAGGCAAAGAGAAAACAGACAGACACACAAGAGCCCCGACTCTGGAAAGACTGAGGACAGAATGAATTAATTAAATATTTAAACAGATTTATCCTGAAAGCATGTGACTCATCATAAACCAAGGTAAATGGAAATAGTATATTCATAATTTTAATTCCATTTTAAGTGCAGAAGCCTGAAGAAGTTTGAAATAGTGTAAATCTTTTCCCAGTCTTTGCTGTTTCCATCAACCATTTATTGGGGGGAAATGTATAGAAATATGCCACAGGAAGCAGATGCCAGATAAACACAGGAAGTAATTACTGAGCAGGAAGGGTTGCAGGAAACGGGTTGTTTTTGTTTCCATGGTGTCTCTGCACACCGAGGCTCAGCAGTAAGGAACGGAGGAGATTCACACTTGCAGAAAAGCCACTGTTGACATAATGCTGGCATTGAAGACTGGTCACATCGTATTTTTAAAAACAAAGATAAACATAATCTGAAACTGAATATAGACATCCATCTCTGAAAATGTGCAAAATCTATCATAGTTTTCTTGTTTCTGTTCTTGGAAGTTAACATAAGGGAGGAAAAATTCATTTGAAGGTAAGAATTTTAAGACCTAGTTGTGGAGCCTGGACTTGAATAGAATATGATCACACAAGAATGGGATTTAAGTATTGGTGAAGTTTTCAATATAAAACTCTGTCACCCAAGCAAGAGAAGCTTGAGGCATTAAATGATTAAAACAAATTTCAGTCACTCGGGGTAGTATTGTGGCCAGAAGACTGGATTAATTCAAATTTAAAATTTACCTAATTCTAAATCCTTTGCTTATTCCCAAGTGCTATTTGATTAATCTCTTTCTGCTATCTTCATACAGGCCCCTCAAGCATGAACTACGGAGACAGCACGGATGCTCCCTCACTCATCTGTAAGTGGGATCTGGAACTCGATTTTCGCATGCCCGATGTGCACCTTCCTTCAGACATAGTGGCCTCTGTAAGATGAGCACAGCTGGGAGATGGCTAGAAGGAGGTCTGCTTGTAGCCCAGGGTGCCCAACTGTAACTAGAGAGGCCACCCCGCCCCCTGGGTCTAAATGTCATTTTCTGTTGGGAGCTGTAGGCCAGGAGGAAGAGCCCGACTAGCTGGCAGGTGACCTTAGGTCTGTATTTGAGTTGTGTGATCTTAGACAATTTAATTAACCTCTTCAAGAAAGTGTTGGCTTTCTTATTTGCAGAATGAAGGCAAGCATATGTATCTCAGAGTTGTAGTGAACATTGTGAGGTAATGGATAAGGTTTTGGAATACAGTATCTGGCACATGGCTTAGAACGTCTTTATTCATATTGACTACAAAACTAGGAAATGCGATGTCATGATCAGTCCTCTTGCCCACTGTAACAGATCACTGTGAAGAGGATAACTTGTAAAGAATTATCTACCTTGATTTTTCTCTCAGTGCTAGAGGCTGGGGCATCTGAGATGAATGCGCCAGCATGTGGCAGTGAGGACCAGCCACTTCTTGGTGGTACCGTGTCCCCCTGTCCTCTGGAGCTGATGGATGCGGTGCCCTCACATAGCAGAAGCTGGGAAGACAAGGGGGGCTTTGCTGTTTCTCTAGCTCTTCATTTTGGGGAATCCTTGCACAAGAGATACAGAGAGAGAGAGAGAGAGAGAGACAGAGAGAGAGAGAGAGAGAGAGAGACAGAGAGAGACAGAGACAGAGAGACAGAGAGACAGACAGAGACAGAGAGACAGACAGAGCCAGACAGAGACAGAGAGACAGAGACAGAGACAGAGAGACAGAGAGAGCCAGACAGAGAGACAGACAGAGACAGAGAGACAGACAGAGACAGAGAGAGGGAGAGAAGGAGAGAAGGAGAGAGAGAGTTAACCTAAAAACTTCACCCCCTGATCCTAGGACATACTAGAAATGTTAAGTTAGACAAAAATATTAGGCTAAGCAGAATTGTTCCTAATTTTTTCACACTTTCTTTGTCTCTCCCAGGGTGTTAATATGAGTCATTAGGAGAGCAGATGTTATCTGGAAGGGATCCATGTGTGGACTCACATAACTGGGTGACTTTACACTGTTGAAGTCAGGGTTGAAGCTGTTTCAGAGTCATTATTTGGTGGGGCCATTTTAAGGTTCAAATAAAGACCAGAACTTGAGCAAGTTGTACCTCCCAGTGAAGGGAGGATCTAGCTTTGTATTTTCTTTGAATTGTGCCATTGGGCCAGTGCATTCTCCACTATAGAGTTACGTTTTGTTCCCTGGAATTATTCGCGAAGGCAAACCCGCTTGCACCCTGCGAGTGACATGGTGAAATATTTATGCTGTCGCGGTGTTTGCTTATGAAAGTGTCTTTTGCTCCTCCGGCAGGCAGGCAGGCTGTTCGTGAATAACTGTGTAGGTGGCGGACCCATGGCTCCTTTCTAGCAAGGTCACGGGGCAGGCGGTAGCCACATGGTCCTGATGCTATTTTCTGGTTGTGCTTTGAATAGATTTTGTTCTGTGGAACATTTCTCAGGCAGACTGGAGTTTTGTGGTGATCTGCTCCCACTGCTCAAACTCTTGCCTCTAGCTATCTTTTAAAGATTCGACAAATTTTTTGCCTCTGGGCTCTCCGTGCTTGTTTGTGACTTTTAGAAAGTTTTCCTGCAGATAATGTGTTTTCTCTGAAAACCGATGCCAATGGGTTATTAGATAATGGCAGGGAATGCAAGGGCCCTTGTTCCGGTTCAAGCTGCGTCAAGGGGCGACATGAAGCCCATTACGGCTGTCCCTGGGAACACCGCTTCAGCTAGTTTTGTGTAGCCACAACTCGTTGGAACCAAAATTAGATTTCCTCTTCATTTCTGAAAATGATTGAGGGATGGGGCTGGAGAGATGAGTCTTCAGGACTGAGCACTTTCTGCTCCTGCGGAAGACCGGAGCTCAGTTACCCGCACCCCTGCTGGAAGCCTTAGAACCACCCACAACTCTTTTTTTCTGACCTCCTTGGGCACACACATACCTGTGTTCACACACACACACACACACACACACACACACACACACACACGCTCACACATAAATAATGACTCCTCTTTTTTTTTTTTTAAATCAAGGAGGGCTGGAAGGCTGGTTCAGTGGGTAAAGAATGTGCTGCACAAGCATCAGTCGAGTCTGATTTCCAACACGCCTGTAAAATGTCAGGCTTGGTGGTCCATATATGTCACACTAGCAGGTAGTAGGATGAGACAGGTAGATTTGCCAAGCTTCGTGGTCAGCCACTTTCGCTAACTGCTGAATTCCAGGCTCAGGGGAGAGACCCTGTCTTGGAAAATAAAGAAGTAAAAAGACCAATAGGGGGAGACGCCCAACACTAGCCTTTGACCTCCGCAAGCGGACACGTGTGCAATATACTCAAAGAAATGCAAAAATAAAAACAAGGTAATTCTAAAAATCAGTGAAAACAGTATAACTTAATATGATAGATCCTTTAACATCACATCCCTCTTTTTCTCCTGGGTCTGAGGAGCCTCGCAGGTAGTTGTGTTTGTTTTCTTGGGTGCGTCCTTCATGGGCCCATCACCTCCCTCCTTCTTCTGACCTTCCTTTGAAGATTACCCGTCACTTCTTCTGAATTTTCCACTGTCTCCACCGGCTTTCATTCTTACCTTCTTGTCTTTTATCAGACATTTTTAAAATGTCATTAGCGAATGGTTGCATTGCTACTTAACTTGCTTTCCTTAATTATTTCTAACCTCAGACTGAATCTCATATGTTATTTCTGTTTTTTTAAATTGCCTTTTCTTAAGTCATTTATTTTAGTCAACATTTCATCTGGCTTCTTATAATCACATTTGCATGAATTTATATTAAAATTACAACCACCTGAAATTTTTCCAGAGAATTTGCTCAACTGAAGATATGTAATCTGTATATATGTATGTATGTATGTATGTATGTATGTATGTATGTATGTAAGTATGTATGTATGTATAGGCATATGTATACGTGCTCATGTGTGTACAGGTGCACATGTATGCATGCATGCACATGTACATGGAAGTCAGAGGTCAACTCTAGGGTGTTGTTTCTGAAGACTGCTGTCCATCTTGGTTTTTGAGATAAGGTCTTTCGATGCCCTAGAGCTCACTGATTTGGTCAATCACCAAGGACCACTTGTCTGCACAAGTGTGCAGCATCACGCTGTTTCGTCTTCTTAGAAGACTGAATGCTGATCCTCTTGTTTTCATGGCAAACACTGCTTGTGGTGTCTTGTCAGTTGAAGATGCACAGGTTTGTTGGTGGTATAACTAGGAGGAAGTTCTCAGGAGAGAGGAAGCATCTCCTGCTGAGGGTGTTTGAGGCTGTGTTAATGAACAGAACCAGATCATGTGCACATATACGTTTCTGTGAAGAGTAACTTTTCACTGTACAGAAGCCACACAGCTGTGTCTCTGTTGACGTACTTTAAATAGTAATTTCCTTCTGCACATCCTTTTAAAATGTCACTTTTCTTGAATGTAACAGTAAAGCCCTTTCACGGACGCTGTTCTTGTATTGTTGGGCTATTTGCAGCACGATTGTAGAAAGGACTGGAAACTCATTCACTTCCTGTGTCCATCCCACTCTCTTGGTTTCAGTGACCAGGTGAGTGAGGTCACGAGTCTGAGTCTGGTTGTGAAGTGTGAGTCACGTGAATGTCACGCCAAGTCTAAGCTTGTCCTTCTTACCCTGGCATTGCCAGGCTGCCTTTGTGGGTTTAGAGAAGAGAGCCAACCAGTGAACTGGATCTGCAAGCCATGCTTGTATGTGGAGCTGCAGGGAGGAAAGGGTCTCTGCTCATCCTCCTGAGCAGAGAGCTACCCAACAGGAACATTCTTACCAGCACCCTGTGAGCACAAAGCTGGGTTGTGCGGGCTGCTGAGCTGGCCCAGCTAAACTTCCTCTCCCCAACAGCAGCTTCCACAGGGGCGCTAGAGCCAAATACAGAATCCCCCGCTAAACGTGAATCCAAATTACAGCCAGCCAGGAACAATTGTCTTCTGTTCAATATGAATGCATCCCATGCGGTCCTGGAATACAGTTAACTCAGGAAAAGAGAGGTTACCTAAAATACAAATTATAGCATTTTTGTATTTGTGAAATCTGAAAACGCTTAAGAATGGAAGGAAATTAGACTTTGGAGAACAAAGACTGCTTTTGTTGCTGTCTCCCCAGTGGGCTTAGACCCATGAAAACTACTCAATGCTTTTCTATGTGGATGCCAGACCTTAGCATGGGAGGAGAAAGCCACCATGGTGCACCTTTCCAGGGTGTTCTTTACTGCTTTTCGGGGATCATTCAGTGTCAGCCACTTCCAGTGACATTTGTCAGTGTTGAAGTTCCTTAGACTATGAGTTCCCCAACCTCGTTAATATTCTACAGGTTACCTTTCGACCCTACTGTCCTTGACTACTAGTCTGATGGCGTCTCTCTTGTCACATTATTTTGTTGGCCATTCTTGACTATGGAAATGTGTGCCCACATGTGTGTATAAAAAAATGATCTCACAGATTTGTGAAGAGCTGTATTAAGCTCCGATGGCGACTAGTCTGCACTCACTAAATGCCAGTATTCTCCCACTGTGACTGCCAAGAATGTCTGCAGTCATTGCCAAATAATTCCCAACGGTCAACATTGCCCCCAGGAACTACTGCATTGAACCCTACTTTGTTTTCTGTGGGCCACATAGAACCAGGCCATTATAAATTTGGTGCTTTAAAAAATATGGCAATGAGAATAGCGCAATACCATGTCATAGCGCATACACTGGGCTATAGGAAATTAGTCCACAGGGCACAAGTCAGTAGAGTTTCATGGTCTGTTCAAGTCCATCTCAGTGTGTACGCTTCACTGGGCTTCATAACCAAGCTCTTCCCTGTCGTGACTGT
This sequence comes from Peromyscus leucopus, assembly GCF_004664715.2. Classification (NCBI taxonomy): domain Eukaryota; kingdom Metazoa; phylum Chordata; class Mammalia; order Rodentia; family Cricetidae; genus Peromyscus; species Peromyscus leucopus. The sequence continues at coordinate 133,041,473 of NC_051067.1, read as the reverse complement.
CTAGGTACATTTCATACCATCTACAGGATTCGAACATCTTGAAAACAACTTGGAGTGGAAGTAGAATACACACAACACCCTTTGCTCTAGGTAGAAAAAGAAAACGCGGCGAGTCTACACTTCTTTCCGCTATACTCCTGTGTGCATGGCAGTCCGTGCTATTGAATGCATCTGCGTAGAGTTTGACAATCACTGATTACTATCTTGAGAGAGAAGGTTTACACATCAAACATACATCACCATGTTTGCATGGGTGAAATGTTCTTTTCAGTGCTTTGGAATTTCATACAGAGCCTGGGAATCCAGTGTTAAATAATGTTCACTCATCATGATGCTTTTATACAAGATGTGGTGTGTAACATAAGCTAGTGCACAATTAATTTTTTTTTTAATCTGAAAAACAAAAACATCATTGCTGTCAGCTTACCCAGGGTTTCTCCCCAAAGAAGCCTATATATCGTTTATTTTAGGATTCTGTGGTGGTATTATGTTCCCCAAAATATTGTGCACTCTAATAAACTTATCTGGGGTCAGAGACAGAACAGCCACTAGATACAAAGGCTAGAAAATGGTGGTACTCACACCTTTAATCCTAGCATTCCAGAGGCAGAAATCCCTCTGGATCTCTGTGAGTTCAAGGCCACATTGGAAACAGCCAGGCATAGTGACTCACGCCTTTAATCCCAGGGAGTGATGTAGAAGGCAGAAAGGTATATAAGGCGTGAGGACCAGAAACTAGAAGCATTTGGCCTGGTTAAGCTTTCAGGGTTTTGAGCAGCAATTCAGCTGAGACCCATTCTGGATGAGGACTCAGAGGCCTCCAGTCTGAGGAAACAAGACCAGCTGAGGATCTGGCGAGGTGAGGAAGCTATGGCTTGTTCTGGTTCTCTAATCTTCCAGTTCACCCCAATACCTGGCTCAGGTTTGATTTTATTAATAAGAACTTTTAAGATTCCTGCTACAGGATTCTGTGATAATATCCTACTGAGAGTAAAATAAGAAAGTTCAATATAGTGTTTGCCAAAGAAATTTACTATAATCTTGTTATTCAGTTACATATTTAACATAACATATGCATCAAGGTATTTTTTATTAGTGATGGAAATATTTGTGTTTGAGACAGGAGCTCCTGAGATCTGCAGTGGCCTAGAACTCTCTATGTATCTATTCTGGTTTGCGTCTTAGCTACTGCTGTGATCAACACCACAGCCAAAGGCAGCTGTTGGGAGGATTGGGTTTACTCCATTTAGAGGTTATAGTCCATCGTGGAGGGAAGGCAGGGTAAGAGCACAAGGCAGGAACTGAAGCAGAGACCATGCTGTTCACTGGCTTGCTCCCTCTGCCTTGTTCAGCTAACTTTTTTTTTTTTTTTTTAATGACCTAGGCTTATCTTCCCCGAATGGCAGTGCCCGGGGTGGGGGTGGGGGGCACGTTGGGGGAGGATCGGCCCTTCCACATCAATTAGTAATTAAGAAAATACTTCTACAGATGTACCCACAGGCCAATCTGATGAAGGCAATTCCTCAGTTGAGGTTCCCTCTTGAGTTCCCACGTGACTCTAGTTTTAAGTTAACAAAAACTAGCCAGTATAATAGCTGAGGTAAGCCTTGAACTTCTGATCCTCTCCCTCTTCTCCCAAGTACTGGGATCGCAGACATCAGCCCCCACACTTGGTTGGTCTTTTTATGTAATATATATTCAGGCTCTGATTTTCAATAGCAAGAAATTTTACATAATTACTTTTTTTCTTTTACAACTTGTATTTCCCTCTAGCTCTCCATCAGAATTTACTCTCATTTATTGTATTTCCTAATTCAATGTATTTTTGATAACTATATTAGAGCCTGTAAAAAATGTGCATAAATTTAAGTTTTACTTAGTGATCACATGAGTATTCAGAAAACAAAACAAAAACCAAAAATCTTAGATTAAGTTATTACCGTGAATGATTATCGATGGACATTCACTCAAAAGTGGAGGACTGAGTACCTCTCTCCAAGTCTCAACTCTATGAATTGCTTGGAGATAGGAGTCTTACTTTCCTGTTCATTGTGTTCAGTGATCCAGAGGTTTACTGGCCTTACCCAACACAATTGCTTGTATGGTTAGTTTTGTGCAGAGCGCATACATTTAGTACAACGCTCACTTTGCAGCCTTGTGGACAGAATTCAATAAACACAGGCATTTCTTGATGACAGTGTTTGCCACCAGACCCTGGAGTCCAACACTTGGTGAGTTCCTGTGTTGGGCCTGGGGGTGGGGGTGGGTCTCCAGGGCACAAGACTCCAGCTCAGCATCGAGACTCGCCATGAGTTTCTACCAATGCAGGCATCATCCTCCAGGGTCCACCCTCCCTTCACCCACCCACACACCATGTGTTTCTTGAACATTGTCTTCTCTTAGAGGAAAAAAACATCCGGCAACCCCAGGGAAAGCATCTCTGTCAGTTGACTGGGGCAGAACTGTAAATACCACCCCATAATTTCAAGCAAGCAAGATGAAATTACAGCCACTTTCCATTTCCTCTTCCCCCTGGGGACCCATTCTCAGCAAAGTTGTGAAGTCAGTTTTCAGCAGCTCCCAGAATTCCTCTTCTGACCCTTGCGCTGGAGTCGTAAACACAGCAACTCCTTCTGGTTTATTTTACAGTTCTTCAAGCGAGTCTGTGATTTGGAGCAGAACGCCTCACTTGACACATCTCCAGTGTGCTCAGCTTCTGCTGCAGCTGATTCTGGATCTGGGGTGAATAATGGATGCCGTCCCGTTCTTTGCTGCAGTAGAACTTGGGATATAATTGGTGCTGTCTTCATTCCGGCTTCTGTGGTTGGCTCCAGTCTGCTTCACACAACTGAGACTATGCTAGATGGTAGCTGGTTCTACGAAGATAGCTTTGGCCTCTACCATGCCACATTTGTTATATCTGGGATGCCAGCCGGGTGATGCCAGATTCAAGAATTGTCCTCTTCTCCAAATCAGAGTGGGTAGATCTGGCGGAGATCAGAATTTCTTTCACTGTGTTGGCTCACTGCAGTGCAGGGGATGCTGTTAAAGGCATAACTGAAGGGCATCTTCTCAGACCACTGTACTGTTTGGGCATGCTAAGGATGCAGTTCTCATCCCTAAAACAGGGATGCAAGGAGTGGGGCTGAGGTCCAAGGAGTGGAACTTTCTGGTAGTTCAAAGAATGAGTAACCACTTCAGCCTGGCCTTTTCTCAATACCAAAGGCTTTTCTCCATGTTAGGGAATGTCTTAAGCACAGGATCCCCACCTGGGGGAGGGGTGGTCTCCTATATAGCAGATCTTTCCATACCCCATTGGAGATCCATTTCCTGGAGACATGTTTCCATTCCTAAAGTCACATGGCTTTTATCTAAATTAGCAGAAGATTCTAAGAACTGGCTAGCTAGCAGTCACACTTTCAGTCACAGAGAAGATGGAGCATGCTAAAAATGGGGAGTCTCCAGGGACACAGAGGAACTTGAAACTTAGTGTGACAGGCAGTCACAAAATATGGAACTGTTGCACAGTACACAAGTTTGTTACAATGTGACTCGACCTAGATGGAAAACACATATACTTAATTAACTGCCAAATGGAAGAATGTGGTGGCCTTTGCCTTGACGACATTAGCTTAGGTGAACAAGAAACATTAAAAGAAGCTGAAGCCCTCATGTGTGTGCCCATCAGCTGTTGATTGATTGCCCAGAGCTGCAGCAGACAGGCATGAACTCTGTAAACAGAAGCCATTTTTAGTATCAGAACAATATGATTCCAGGCCCAGCCAGGCCCCAAGCCCAGGTCAGCAGCCCTGTCCGTCTGTTTGGATTGTGAACAGTTCTGTTTAGAACACAAGCCCACACTGAAAGGTATTCCTGTCTTGACCCTTCCGACGAGTGATTCTGAGATGGGACATGCTGATTAAAACTTTCTTCATCCAGGTTTTTCTTTCCAAAACTGAAGTCCACATAGACACTGGAGGTTTTAAGTACTGACACAGCCACACACCATGTCTTTAAACATCTTAAATGAAGTTATCAGACACTGGTTGAGAATAAACAACTGTTGTTTACTTCTAGAAGCTTTTTTTTTTTTTTAGCAATTTAAATCACCGATATTTAAAGTTATTTCTATGTGACATCAAAATGTTAGATGAAGCCAGGTATGGCGGCTCATGTCGTCTGTAATTACAACCCCGGAGAGGTTGAGACAGGTGAATTGCCCTTTTGAGGCCAGCTGGGCCATAAGAGCAAGCTCCATGACTGTAGAGTGAGGACCTTTTCTCAAAAGAATAAGCGTGTGTGTGTGTGTGTGTGTGTGTGTGTGTGTGTGTATGTGTGTGTGTGTAGCTTCAAATAGTAGCATGTCCATTCTTTGTCTACTCTTTGTTCAAACGCCAAGCAACTGTAAGATTTCCAAATATGAGCATATACACACACGAGTGTAGCAGGAATCTTAAAAGTTCTTATTAATAAAATCAAACCCGAGGCGAGTTATTAGGGTCCATGCTGGTAGATCAGAGAGACAGGACAAGCCACAGCTATCTCACCTTGCCGGATCCTCAACTGGTCTTGTCTCCTCAGACTGGAGGCCTCTGAGTCCTCATCTGGAATGGGTCTCAGCTGAATTACTGAATGCTTAACCAGCCAAAATCTTAACCAGCCAAAACCTTCTAGCTTCTGGTCCTCACGCCTTATATATCTTTCTGCTTTCTACCACCACTCCCTGGGATTAAAGGCTGGCTTTCTGGGATTAAAGGCGTGTGTCACCATGCTTGGCTATTTCCAATGTGGCCTTGAACTCACAGAGATCCAGAGGGATTTCTATCTCTGGAATGCTAGGATTAAAGGTGTGAGTGCCACCATTTTCTGGCCTTTGTATCTAGTGGCTGTCTGTTCTCTGACCCCAGATAAATTTATTAGAGTACACAATATTTTGGGGAACACAATACCACCACATTTCCTCTCTTTTTGTCTAAAATTAAAAAAGCTTATAACTAATACAAGAAAAACTATCTTCAATAAGTATATGCAATATACAGTCAAGATTACATTAACAATGTCTAGTCCATTAACATTTGACAGATCCAGACAAAAAACTCCATTATATATATTAACAATGTCCAGTCCAGTAACATCTGATAAACTCAGACCAAAAAATTTTCATTACTTATCTTATTTAAAACAAGTAGTTCCTTTTTAAAAGTAGATTCCACAATCTCCCTTTTTATCTTATCATATCCTTATTCTTTTTTCTTTCATAATACATTCAGTAGTCTACCTTTTGTCATTTTTATATCTTCCCCTTTTCTTCAGTGTAGATTCAATGATCTACCTATTTATCCTATTATTTCTTTATCTTTTTTCTCAGAGTAGATTCGATGATCTATCTCATATCTATATTCTCTTTTTCTTTTTGCTTTCTAGGGGTGAAGATATCTTTAGGGAATCTTGAAAAGAAAATTTTTGGGTTAATCATCAAGTCCTGTATCATTTTTCCAGTCTCTGCATAATAGGAAAGTTCAGGGCTTTTTTCAAGTCCTTGTTTGAGTAGTCTGTCAGGCTGGATCTTCTCAACTAGTCCTCTCGAAATTGTTCTGACCAGTTTGTAGTCCAAAGTCGATTTTTCCATGGTGTTAATTGGCTTAATGGCTTTATCATAGTCCATGTGGAATCATCATTGTAAGATCCCATCATACTTTTGAAGATTTCAAAGTCACTGTTAGGCGTGGTTCTGGTTCCCTGCGGGATTTTTTTTTTTTTTTTTTTTTTTTTTTTTTTTTTTTTTTTTTTGCCTCCTATGTGGTTTGGAGCAATCATAGTCTGATAAATGTCTGTCTCTCGGAACCATGAACATTCTTCCCTAGAACAGAAAATCTTCACAGCAATTTTTCCCCACCATTTGTCTTGCCAAACTTTTCCAAACTGACCTTTGCCGATGCTTTCTTGTAACACAATGGTCCTGGCAATTCTTCTCTGAACCAGCAGCAGTAAACCCTTCGTCCCAGGTAGCAGCATCACCGTAGTCACCAACACAATGAGAAGGAGCTGGCAACGTGGAGCAGTAGCCACTGCTTCCATGGTCCCACCACTGTTTGTTGTGGTTCAGTCCGGGCCAAAGCTTCTCCCAAGCCTCCTAGGCTGGCCTCAAACGTGGGATCCTACTGCCTCTGTCTCCTTCAGCAATTCCTACCGGCGTGTGCCACCACAACCGGCTGAGTGTAACTTGGGCCTGAGCTGGGGCTCACAAGGCCACAGGCAAACAGCTTTTTCATGAATTCGTAACACGAACGTTGGGCGCCAGATGTAGATGTAACCAACTGTCTTATTAAATAAGAAACACAGAAACAATGTAAAAGAGAAAGCCGAGAGGTCAGAGCTCAGAGCTAAAATCTCACCCTTCCTCCTGCTGTCCCAGCTTCGCGAAAAGAGACCTCCTGTCTGTTTGTTTTTTTTTTATAGTATGTTGTTCTGCCTTCTCATTGGTTGTAAACCCAAACACATGACTGCCTCGTCACTGTCTGAATATACAGCCCCCTAGGTCTTAAAGGCATATGTCTCCAATGCTGGCTATATCCCTGAACACACAGAGATCTATGGGATTAAAGGTGTGAGTGCCACCATTTTCTGGCCTTTGTATCTAGTGGCTGTCTGTTCTCTGACCCCAGATAAATTTATTAGAGTACACAATATTTTGGGGAACACAATACCACCACACATGCGCACATTTATTGTTCTGTAACAAAATAACAAATAATAAAATAAAATTTAAAGTGTATCATGGTAATTTGTAATTCCAGTAGGAAAACTAGAACTCATTGCCTTTGATAGTGGATCCATTGTTCTAACTGAAGTAAATAAGTCCATTGTCCTAACTACTTGGCCACCTAGTCAGAACATTATATTTTACCTTTAGAAAGTCGTTGCTACAGTAAAGACAGCAGAAAATGTCAGCACTCATATTACAGAATCTGTAGTTTAGTTCTTCAGGACAGGTCCCTGGAACTCCTCTCCTAGTGTGTGTGTATGTGTGTGTGTGTGTGTGTGTGTGTGTGTGTGTGTGTGTGTGTGTGTATTTCTGATTTTTGGTTTCTTCAGGGGAAAGGGAAGAAGAGGTGGGTCACACACTATGGGCTCTGTGACTCTCCCGTGGTCCATCTCCTTCTCCGGGCTCAGGGAGGAGAGTTATCTTTCTCTTTCTGCAAACACAACTGCTTGTGGACAGAGGAGGCAGCAATCATGAGCAGCATGTTCCAGGCACTCCTACCATGTGCATGGGAGGTATCCGGAGTGGTTACACTGGTCTCTTAAGCATAATGAGAGATGACCATGTGTGTAGCTGGCTATACATCTAGCTGGCACACAGCCAAAGTAAGTCAGAGGACGCCACTTACTTGCAGCGCGGTGCACATGTGCCTTATTTTACACACGAAGCTCCAGTTTTACATTTTCATTCTTTAGGCCCTCTTTGCTTTTCCTGATTTCTCTCGTCACTCTTGCTTTGCCTCTAAAGTTTGCTCCTGGGAGTGTCGGAAAGGAAAGAAAGGCCATAGTGAATCCTCCTAAGGCCACTTTTGTGCATGTGTGAGTGCATCTGTAGATGTGCGTGTGTGCATATGTGTGTGCATGTGTGGGAGAGCAGAGGGCCATCTCGGATGCCACTCCTCAAGGGCTAGCCACCAGCAATGTCCTTTCCTAAGGAGGTGATTTTTATGATGTGCATGTGTTTAATTTCCTGTAACTTGACTAATGTAATCCTTCTTTGAAAAACCATGCAGGACGTGTGGACTGAAGAGAAAAGGAAATGGAGAACAGTGGAGCAGAAGAGGATAGAAAGGGTCTCCTGCCCTAGGCATCTTTTGGCTGGTTAATTCAAATTCTGTTCATTGAGAAAGCAAGAAAAGGAACTAGTGTGTCCACGCTGGCCTCATAGGTGGTCTCGTAGAACGTAGAAGAGCCGAACTGGTCTGCTTTCTGTCCTTCTTAGACAATAAGCAGCAAGTAGGGTTCAGACAGCAGAGGGTGGTAGTCTCAAGCTTCTTAGTATGTCCCATATTCTTACAGCAGTTTCTGGTGGGTGTGTCGCAGAACAGCCAGAATACTCTACTGAGAACCAATGCTAATGCTGATTACACAGTGATGCTCTCAAACTCCTGCTCAGCTGCTTTCTACAGAGTCCAGTAGCACCTTCTGGTACCGTGAAAGCTAGACCTAGGGGAGGGAGTTTTCAGATCAGTTCTCGCTCAGGTCCTCAAGGCCCTGTGTTTGGAGAGCATGGTGTTTTCAGAACGAAGGACTTACCTTCCACCTTGAGGTGGGCAAGGGCAATCAAGGACATTAGCAATAGCTTGTAAAGTTTTCAGTCTCTTGGACAACTCTGAACAACTCAAGAGAGGGCTTCTAATGCCTGCTAGTAGGGGTTTTGCTTGATGGTCTTTGGCTTCTAGACAGAACATTGTGGCCGGATGGGAAATTTTTATTTATATATGTATATTTATATACCAACTTACATGTATAAAAGATGTTTTAGGTAGGTAGTTAATAGTATGATTCCTTATGACTTTTTCTGACATGCTTACTGTTATTTTATACTCTTCCATCCTTCTATATCTATCTCCCTCCCTCTCCCTAATCAGAGCCCCCATTTTCCCCATTAGATCACTGTGCCCTGCTATTCTTCTTTCTGTTGCTCCGCCCCCTCACCCCGTTTATTGTACTTTCCTGGTTTCTGCCGTTACCCCAGGATATCCACTCACATCTGAAGAGATGGAGCTAGGAGCTTCAGATGAGCAATAGCATGTCACATGATGTTTGTCTTTCTGGATCTGAGTTATCTCACTCAACGTGATCTCTTCTCTTCCCTTTATTTATCTACAAAGTCCGTGGTTTTATTTTTCTTTACAGTTGAATAGTGTTGCATAGTGTGTATGTACCACGTTTTGACTACCCATTCATCAGCTGAAGAACATTCAGGTTGTTTCCAGTTCCTCGTTATTAGAAGACCGATGAGTGTAGCTGAATATATTACCTGTGAAGTAGGCTGTGCTTCTGGCATAAGCCAGCATAGCTGCCTCAACATGAGCTGAACAGGAACAATAGACACGCTGACATGGAAGCAGGGAAGCTCCTGAGGCCTCAACCCTACACAAAGAACTGCAGGGAGCTAAGGAATGCTGAGAGGAGAAATAGTCCTTCCATGGAAGGACACGCCAATTGTCTGTCTGATACCAAATGGTCAGCAATGAAAACATACATACATGGAACATTACACACATTGAGCAGGTTGACTGATGTGTTTAGGGGTGTGTGTGTGTGTGTGTGTGTGTGTGTGTGTGTGTGTGTGTGTGCAATAATGAAAAAGGTCATGAATTTTAAAAAAGTTCAGCGAGGTATATATGGGGAGGTTTGGTGGGAGGAAAAGGGAATTAAAAAGTTAAACAAAGAAAAAGCCCAGCAGCAAAAAAAAAAAAAATACACTCAGTCTTAAAGACATACCCTCAAGCACCTGCACTGCTTTGGTTCATTCATTCATTCACTCATTCATTCATTCACTCATTCCTTCATCCATCCTGTCTGTGATAAGCAACATGTACACAGAGTCAAGAAAACCTCTTCTAAAACACATCATTCTGGCTAACAGTATTTCTGAAATTTTCCTACGTAGATCATAGTCCAGCAAAATAGCATTAGAAATGAAAGCTGGCTTAGCAACACCAGTGCAGTCAAGGTCCAGCCTGCAAAATAAGTTCTACGGTATAAAGCATGTTTAAAATTGGGGTGGGAGGGAGTTTGGGCAATGACTTTGTCTGTAAAATGCTTGCTTTGCAAATGTGAGGATCTGAGTTTGATCCTCAGAACCCCCGAACAAAACAAACAAGCAACCAACAATAAAAATGGGACATGGCGATCTCCCTAGTGCTGGGGAGACAGAGACGGGGAGACTTGTGCCTTGTCAGCCTAGCCTAATGGGCGAGCTTCAGGCAAGGAAGAGGACCTTTCTCAAACACAAGGTGGGCGGCACCTGAAGAACAACAGCAGACGTTATCCCTTGGCCTCCACAGAGTGTATATGTGTGCATTCACAGACATGCACGCATATGCATATCACCCACCCTCCACACACACCTACACTCAAACGCTATGCTTCACATGTTTCTACAACCCCTTTCTCTGCTAAAACTACCCAGTTTCAGCAAATGGGTCTTTAGATCACTGTGGTAATGGATAGTGACTTCCTTTCTTGAAGGAACTAATTTTAATTTAATAAAAATCTTTGTAACACATTTGCCCTTCCCCTTTTCTTCAGGTCCTGTTTAGCGAATTCCATTTAAGTTCACAAAATACTTCCTGCTTACCTTTGGTCTTTGCGTGTTCATCCCACGGCACAGTACTCACCTTCCCAATTGGGGGCTCTCTGTTGTACATTCTCACATTTTTATCCTGTTTCCCTGGCGTAAGCCCCAGAATCCCCTGCCTGAAATCATTACATAACTCCTATGTTTAGAGAGAGAAGGTTCCACGGAAACAAGAGCACTTACTGCCTGTCCTTCCATTCCACAGCATCTCAGAACACTGGGAAGGACTCAGAAAACAGGTACAGAAATGCTTTCCAGTTCTGGAATTTGTAAACCCTAGAAACTCAGGATGACTCACAAGCAGAAACACCTGACATCTCTAAGGAGCATCACCTTCTCTACTATCTAAAGGATGAAGTGAAATGGAAAAACAGACTTAAAAACAAAAATAAACAAACAAACTGAGACCCAAATCCGAACTGAAAGCTTGGGTGGGGAGTTGGGGGAGGGGCGGACGATGCCTTTCTTCCTCAAGCCACCCTCCAAGGAGAATGGGCTGGAAAGTAAAGTGCCTGGCTTCTTTATTACTGTCACGATGGCTCTTTTGAGCTTCTAGCAGGCAAAGGGCTCCCAATACATATTCCTCACTCCGAATTCCTAACACTGGCAACCCTCATTTTGCATACAGCTGGCTGAGTGACCCTTGACTGAGAAGACCCCAGAATGAGGACAAAGGACCTCTACAGGGCTACAGGTCATTGTGTAAGTAGGAAAAAGCCTTGCTCCGAGGAGCTGAGGCAATGGAGTTTGAAAGTAATGGACACAAAGGAACTTCTGTTGGGGACAGCTCTGGAATTGTGCACAAAATTCCCAAAGTGTTTTCTTTCTAGCATTCTATGATTTGGGTGGAAAAGATGTACCCTTCCCCACAGCTTTCACAGCACCGGAGGGGTCATTCTTGTCTGCTCCAGCTGCGTCCAGCCTGCAGCACCCTGATAACACCTCACTCATGCCTGTTGTCCTAAATGTGTCAGACAGTGTTAAGACAAGCAGAATACACATTCTGCATGCCGTTTCTTGACAATCCATTCTTTCCCGTTTTGATTTCCAGAAAGCCAGGATACTCCCACAATACACTTCTTGTTTATTCTAAATGCCCAAACCTAGAAGATTCACAGCCTAGCGGCCACACTGAGGCATCAACATTATGTATGGTATGAAGCCACTGTTTCTTCGCATTAATGAATTCATTGTGTCTGCAGTTACTAGCTAACAATTAGTCACAAATAAGTGTTGACACTATTGTAAATAACCACTTAACCCATTTGACTCCTGTTGCTCATAAAAACCTTGGTTTAGTAGCAAATACATGGGATCTAAGTTAGGGACATTTTCTCATGCTCATGATCTGACAGTACCCTATATTTTAGGATCTCTTGGTACTGCCCCTTGCACCCCAGTCACTTGCTTCAAAACTATCTATGGTGATTCTGTGTGTGAATGTATTCAAGTGTGTGGGTTTGTAGGATGTGCATGTGTGTGCACATGTATGTGGAAACCAGAGATCAACCTTGAGGATCATTCTTCAGGGGCTGTCCACCTTACTTTTGGTGGAAGTTGGCCTGGGACTTGCGGGTTAGGCTAGGCAGCCTGGCCATCACCTGTGTCTGCCTCTCTAGTGTTGAGATGACAAACACTGGCCACCATGCCCAGCTATACAGGGGTTCTGGGCACCAAGCTCAGGTCCCAATGTTTGTGCAGCAAGCGCTTTTCCAACCGATCCCTCTCCCCAGCCTGACATACGCTAATTTTATTTAGCTGATGTCCCTAGATCAGTCACTTGCTCATTTTAGACAACATATTAAAATGTTTGTGAGATTCTATCTTGACCATTAGGATATAAAACATCTGCGACACCCCTTAACACCCCACAGAAGCTTATCAGCTTCAGTGAAAACATCTTCCATGAGCTTGCCAAGGACCCAAACCTAAGAGGCCAGCTTCCTACTGAGGCCTTTGAAGGGGAAAATGTTTCAGAGGAGTGTGAATGAAAGCAGGGGAGTACCAAAGGTGGGCGTTGGGCTGGAAATACCCAAGTGGAAGTGCAGACGGTAAGAGTAACAGGTTCTAGTGTTCTAGGACCAGCGCGTGACTACAGCAAGCTATCGGGGACTTCACGAGCATCCGGGTGCTTGACTGGGAAGATGCAGAAGAACATCTCTTCACCCCGACAGGCATCCATAACAGGCCAGAGAAACAATTCTCCCCTCGTCCACTCTAGTGAACCATTGAGTTCACTGCATTTACTTCGAGCGGTATAGATGGCTGAAAGGCAACCACACCACCAACGGTGTTGACACTCACGACTGCTGCCTCCCTGGAGCTAACTTGCAGACAGCTCTGCAAATGGGAAGCCCTGGCTCTCTGCGGGCCTTATTGCTTATATAACCTCGGGGGGAAGGGGTGTGGCTTTCCTTCCCTGCATATCACATAGCTTTGCACTCTGTTGTGGGCCTGCTCTCTTTCTTTCCTGCGATGGTTGTTTCACCTGAGCTTTGTCTCCCAGATGCGCCAGGAGTGTGGGGAGCAACCTTAGCACTGAGGTACATATGGATGGAGGATCTGAATTCATCCTTTCCAGGTCACCTGGGTATTAATCACTTTACTGGAGGGATGCTGCTGTGGTTATTATGTACACTCCCGAACTGCTGAGTTCTCAGGGCCCACAGCCATGTATGACAGATAGGTGGCTCCAGAATTCAATATATCTGTTAGACACGAATCTGCCAGACTCCACAGCAATTCTCAGTTGATGGGGTCTCCTTCCAGGTACCACAGGTACCACAGGTACCAGCTCTTCTTATTCATGTTCCATCCTGAGCCAGCCTCCTGACGCCTGCATCCTTCCATCTATAAAGTCTTGCCCCCCTGTCTGCTACAACTACCTCTTGGGCCTTTCCTCGAGCAGAGACCGAGGCAGCCCAAATTGAGGCTTCCCTGGGGTTGTTCTCCCCATCAGGTCCCCTGGCTTAGCTCAGTGTTTGACAATGGATTCTTTCAAGATGGTGCCCAGACACTGTCCTGTCTTTCCATGTGACAAAATGGAATTCCTGTGCATGGCTGACCCACCAGTTGGAGGAATAGATGCCTTACCAAAACCTGCACGTGGATTTGAGGCTCTGGGGACTGTGGGCTTGTGTTGTCTCTGCCTGGCTTACTTCTAGGAGTAGTTTGGCTTCCCTTGCTGCACAGCTGGGCATGTGCTCGACTTCTGGACCCGTGACTGTTTCCTTGTACTTTTCCCATATTCTGTTACTGGTGGAATTCTGAAGCTCTTCCTCTTTTTCGTTCCTTGGGATAAAGTCTATTTTTAATTATATTGACCCTCTACTTCACTGGTTCACACAGTGGCAGCCTCTAGTCCACTACCTTACCCGAAATCCTCTGAACTGGGCTGTTAAGCATCATGCCACAGGGTGACCATGGTAACCTCATGAGTGAAGTCTCCCAATACACATGTATGGGGCATCTATTCCAAGCCTGGCATTGATACTGAAATGTTTTTACTGTTTTTTTTTTTTTTTTTGGTTTTTTTTTTTTTTTTGGTTTTTATGAAGAATAGTGGCAAAATATCTTAATGTAAAACACATTTTACTTTGCTGATGGATATCTTTGACATAAAATTTATTTAGTAGTATTATTAAAATATTAGACACCTGGTCCCTGGTCACACAGTATGTATTCATCTCTGTTCATTGCAGGTAACTGCCAACACCACAAGTTAACTCACGATTTCCAAGCATCTGTTTGATCTCTATTGTGTTAATGCTGTAGCAATAAGGTTTCTACACCCATAGTATGCATTTAAGCACGTACACCTTAACACGCAAAATATGCCAGGAAAGGACAAGGACCACAGGACATTCAGAATGCCTGCCACAGAGGCCTGAGCCCAAAACACTGGAAGTCTCTGGGGCCAGATAAGTAGGGCCATGAAGAAGGGAAGTGTGACAGAGGCCTGGAGTGAGCAAAAACAGGCATGGCCCAGGAAAGGGGAGCTGAGTGGGACGGCTGCAGAGAGATGGGGTGCAGAGGAGGAACAGTAGGGAAGGGCATGAGAGCTGTGCCCAAGGCGTGGAGCCACACTGAGGAGATTGTGACAGTGACCTCGAGAGTTCCATTTGATTACTCTCAAGGAATTCTGGAATCTGTGTTCTCACTGCCCATCTAAAAATTCTGTATTTATATAAGCATACTTCATTTCCTTGCTTTTACAACTTTTAAAAAACATCAAATGATTACTTGATGTGAAAGATACCAATTAAGTAAAATCTCCATTTTATGTATATAAGTGTGTTTTTAGATTACATTTCTCTTTTAATTATCTTTTTATAGTGATGATATTTATAATAAGTAGTACTTTGAATATCTATTTCTGATTCACAAAATTCTGCGATTATCCCCAAGAACTTTTTTCTTTCTTTCTTTCTTTCTTTCTTTCTTTCTTTCTTTCTTTCTTTCTTTCTTTCTTTCTTTCTTTCTTCCTCTCTTTCTTTTTATTTCAAATCGTGTGTGTATGTTGGCATGAGAGGGAGAACAGGTATAAGTGTGTGGTGTTTTCATATAGTATACATGTGTGTACCATGCATATGTATACCTGTGGTGGCCAGAGGAAGACACCAAGTGCCCTGCTCTGTCCTTCTCTGCCTTATCCCCCCGAGACAACAAGGACCTCAGAGCGAGGCTGGTGACCAGCAGGCCCCAGTCAGTGTGTTGTCTGCCCCCCCAGCACACCCCTCAGTGCTGGGTTACAAGCATGGACAGCCACAGCCGGCTCTGAGTACTTCTTTCTAAGCTCAGAAGACGAGCAATATCTGCTTGTCTTACATTAACCTGCTAGTCTCCATTTATCATGAGAATAAATATTTTAATAAATAATATTTACACTCAGCAATGATGACCAGGCTGTCAGGGATTTGTCCACGGGTTGATAAGAAGTGAACATGAAAGTTTCCTCTTAGAATGACGACTGCATAGTCATAATTCAGTGCAAGTCCCTCGGGAGCACTGTGGCCTGTCTGCCTTTCCTAAGGTCCAGATCATGAGAAAGAGCATATCTGCCTTTTGTCAGAGTCACACTGGGCCATTGTTCTGCTTGGTTGCTTCATACACACTGCGGAGCCTTGGTTGGACAATTCCTAGTTTTTCCTAGCATCTCTGTCATTATTTGTCTCTCACACTTTTAAATGAGGAGAAAAATATTTGTTCATTCCAAAATCCTGTGTCAAACCATACTGTAAATGAAATTAGATATTAATTAACCAAACCCATGAGGCTCAAAGATTTTGGCTTTAGAAGATATGTTTAATCAGAATTAGGAAGTAAGCCAAAATACACCCAACCAATCTTGTATTTAATAAATCCAGGATAGATAGATTAAGAAAGCGGATATGTTGTTGATGCTGAATGAATATTTATGATGGCTGTGATGTGAGGGTTAAAGGTCACAGCTAAAGTGGGGAGAATGGAAAGAAAATATGCAAGAACTTTCTTTAATAAACACGTGTGCAAGCTGTGTGTGTGCACGTGTGTGACTACTAGAATTCCATAGTTCCTGAAAAATGATGGATGATACAATATTTGGACTAAAAAAAATGAAGCCACTAAATGAAGACATTATGGAACATATATAGAGGTGTAAGAAATAAAATATAAATATTATATGTGTTCATATAGTTGTGAATAGTATTTTCATAGTCATATGAGACATCAATACAAATTTAACTTAAATGTTAGTAGCAATAGTGACAAATTAGAGAAAGGGAAGTTCATGTGCATGTGTGCATGTGTGTGCATCTATCTACATGTTTGCATATCTTTGCATATGTATGTATATATACGTATGTGTATATGCTCATGTATGTATGTATATATGTTTTTGTGTGTTTGTGTGCATTTGTGCATGTGTGTGTGAATGACTGAAGCTTTATCTATGCTCATTAATAACAGCACTCACATCATTGGTTTTGCTCCAGTCTTTGTGACTGTTGTTTGTATGTGTTTGAACTGTGTGTCTGTTTGTGTGTGTGTGTGTGTGTGTGTACTGCCAAAGCCTCATTCATGTGTACCAGTGAGGACACCCGAGTCACTGCTCCCTCTCCCTGTTCTCTTGTGACCCCTGTGCATGGTGCTGGTTGCAGCTCCCCGAGTCTGACAGGGTCACAGAGGCATTTGCGGCTTCTTCATACCAGCACCCATGGCATCTGCTCTGACTCTCTTTGAAGAGAAGCCCTAAGCACACAAAATGTGAACAGTCAGCATCCATTACTACAAAGCACTAGAATCCTTCATGAGCTTAACTGCTGATTCCCTCTGCCACTGAGAGCCCAGTCTCTGAGCAGACGCTGACAAGCATGTCATTTTGAGCAACTCAGTATCACAACCAGGATCACAGCTCATTCACATCACTGCTTCCCAGAAAGACACTTGGGAGCAGCAGGGAGACTGATGTTGGCTCTCAGTGCCTTCAAAGGCCTGCACCAGACCCTGTGAAGCTGGCCAAATCTCCATCTGAAGAGGCTTCTTCCTTTAACCCTGAGTGCTGATGTCTTGAGGAGGTGACCTAACCCTTTCTGGAAATAGACTATAGTCATTGGAAAATAAATCAAATAGATTGGATTACCCTCCTTAAAGCTCATCAAAATTAAATCTTTGAGATAATCAGCTAAAGGAGTGTGTACAGTTTTTCTATGATGTTTTATAAAAAACATTAAAAAAACTTCAGCCTTGAAACTCTAGCCAAATATTTAACAAAAGAAATAATTTGTTGGTTTTGATGTGAACCCTCCACAAGTATATTGTGAAATGTAATCAAAAAGAGAAAGAGAGAGAACATTTTGTTCAGATAAAAATTAAATTGTCTATCACAGTTAATTCATGTTGTTATTTCACTGATCTTAAAATGACCATGCATTTGGTTTTGCTTTTCTCAAAATGGAAAAGAGAAACATGGTTGACTAAATAGGCCTCTTGTGAGGCCATACATGCTGGTGGAGCCCTGGTGAAGGACTTCATTTTTGATGCAAACTGAGCTGATAGACCTTCTGTGATTTTAGCTGTTCTCAGCATAATATTTATATTTGGTACATTGAGTTAAACCATATTATTCTCCCTAAAACCTCATTCTGGAATTCCAATTCTTTGTAAAATCACGTAATTTCGGTTTTGTAAAGTATGATTTGTTTATAGACCTGTGGGCAGTTTCTTGACCATAGAATATGTGGAGCATACCTTACAAAAACATACATACAGCCACTGACACTTTAAGATGATAATTTAAATCTTTTAAAAACAGTTTTAGAATAAATTGGTGTTCTTTGTGGATATTAGTAAGTGGTGCAGATTCCCTGAAAATTCCACATAATCCCTGAATGAAGGTTTTATAAATGAGGACTGATATGTTATATTAACAAAGATCAGTGAACATGAATTGTTGCCCCTGAATCTAGGCTTTTAGAGAAACTACTGCTCTTAAAAACACACATATTAATATCTAGGCAGAAAATAACTATTGTGTGTAAAGGAGTGTGAGAACTTAAAAAAAAATGCATGGAAGTATCCCGAGATCCTAAAAATAAACAGGAAAGCTGGATACTGCTTAGAAAACATAGGAAAGGAGGAACTGAGGAAGAAACAAAGGAAAAAGAAAACATGAAGAGAGGAGTTAGGGGTGGAGATCAGACGTGGAGCCCTCCCCTGGCTGCCAAGCAGCAGGCCCAGGGTTTTCCAGGTGCTGAATGTAAGGTGACGACAGAGACCAGTGTCACTCACTTCACAAATTAACTTGGAAGATGACGTCTTTAGAGAATAATTGGGTTGGCAGACTAGATCGGTATTGCTTCTGCCTATTGAAAATTGCGCTTCCTACTTTATTTTTCATTTATTACCTGATGAGTAAATAAAATGTCAGATATACTAAACATAATATATTAAAAATAACATATGATGTGAATCCAGTCAGAGACACCATTGTGCTCACTCAGCTTTGTTTTCAGTTTCAGTTTTTTATTTTGCAAAGAGTATTGTCAGTTGTGGCAACAGAAAAAGCTATGCTACTCAAGGAATAAAACATCCAACTGTGACTAACATCTAATATTTGCAAAATCCTGTACTATTGGGTATATAACCTACATTAAATATGCCTTATGTCAAGGGAAGAAATACTAGCTCATAATTCACAGTGTGCCTCTACCTATGTCCTAATTGGTGTACAAGCTTGAGCCAGCTTCTCAGGACCATTTTAATTGCCTCTTCCTTTGAGTTTAATATCTAGTGATTTACACATTTCCATTGTATTTAATTTTAAAAAATTAAAATAAATAAATAAAATGTTAAAGAAAAAAAAAAAAGAAAATTGCGCTTCCAGCAGACTGTATGGAGAACTGTGGTTGTCACAGATCAGATGTGACATCTCAACACACCTGTGCCCGTGAGGGCATCTGAAGTCACTGCAGGGTTAATGTATTTATATTACATATTTGTAAGCTTTTTCAGATTTCTACATCTTGCTGTTCCTGTTTAGTTACAAATAGTTATGTCAATATGTTTTAAACATTTAAACTAAATGTTTGGACTTATATATGTAATTGAAATATCTAAACTAAGTTAAAGATACTATTTAAAACTAAAAATATAGCTGTGATTTTATTGTCAATTAATTGTTTTGAATATTAAAGAAGGTTAAAAATATTCTCATAACAATGTCATTTTCTATTTTTAATTCTAGTTGCATCTAAAGCACATGTCAGGAAAGAAAGCTGGAGACAGAAAGATCAAATAAGAAAGAAGGTAGACACTAGTTTGTTCAAACATAAATTGCAAAACCTCTTCAGTATCTCTATTTTTACACCATTTTGCTAGCATGTTTACATGAGAAACCACCATGTCTGCATTCAAGAGCAGACATATGTACATGCTCCCCTAGCATGTGTTTTGGTTGTTATCTTCTAACTGCACTGTACCATCTTCTTCACATAGACCTACAGATTAGAATATTTACATGTGCTAACTGGGCAAGTGTTATACTACTGGGCCATATCTGAATCTGAAACTCAAATTCATTTTATGGCTTTTAAAAAATCTATTTCTCTCTCCTATGAAGAATCTGAATTTAAGGTGTGTGTGGTGGGGGAAGTGTTGTCTGCCTGTCTGTATGTGTAAAATCTCTCTCTCTCTCTCTCTCTCTCTCTCTCTCTCTCTCTCTCTCTCTCTCTCTCTCTCGTGTGTGTGTGTGTGTGTGTGTGTGTGTGTGTGTGTGTGTGTGTGGTGTAAAATGACATATCCAGAGATATGACTCAGTGGATAAAGGGCTTGTCCTGTAAGTGTGAGGGCTCAAGTTTGGATCCCTGGCTCCTATGGAAAAGTCAAGAAGGAGTGGTGGCCCCCTGAAATCTCCGTACTTGGGAAGCAAAGACAGGGATCTCTGAGGTAAACTGACTCTCCTTGCGTTCAGCAAGAGGTCCTGTCTCAGGAATTAAATGGAGAGTGATTATGATGACATGGATGTCAACATATACATTAGGCTTCTGTATGCACATGCAGACATGAGCACCCACACACATTTGAGCATACATACACCACACACACATCCACACACCCCAAAGAAAGCAAGTAATATAGAAAAGGAGGAAGTGATCCCAAGGAAAAGGAGAAGGGAAAGAGGGTGATGGAATCCATGAGACATGAAAATAGAAGGAGAGACCCGGGGGAAGAAAGGGACAAGCAGAGAGGACAGGAGAGGAATGTGGGGGATGGGTACACACCAGAACAAAGTATAATGGCATACAGGTATCAGAATGCCACCATGGAACCTATTGCTTTGTACCTAACTACAATCGATTTAAAGATACAGGCTTAGTCTCTATTCTGGATCACCATGATGCCTGCCTTAGGTGACTCTCAGGGAGTTCCCTCCTGGGCAGTGATGATACACTAGTCATACTACATTTCTGCATTGATTATTCAAACAAATAACAAAAACGTTGCCTTACTGACTTACAGTAATGACATTACTTTATAGAAAGGTTTGAAAACAAGGTCTATTTCATAATTGGACACGATTGCCCCCTCTTTAAGTTCAATGAGTTGTGCAGGTTTGCTGTAGCAGATCCATTTGATTTAAATAAAATACGTGTACTGATGGTTGCTTAGGATGTGCTGTTGCATTTATTTGAAGTCTCTCCTAAAATTTAGTTAACTAGTGCACTGAGGAGGTTGTCTTCGATTCTTGGGAAAAAGAGAAAAAAATATCCACGAAGGAAGACATGCTGTAAGTCATGACTGCAGTACAAGTTGATTTGCAGACCCGCTCACTGATTTATGAAAAATTAAAACACAGAAAGCCCCAGAATGCTGGCTGTGCGGACATACCTCAACTCTCAGTGGGCAAGGATTAAATCAGTTAACTGTGTCTATTTAAAATGCTGTAAGATTTAATGTCACCATGACATTTCTGCTTCCTCTGCTATTAGGTGTGAACTCTAGTAAGGGTTTATAAAGGTGTTTGGGGACAGACAAAATGCAATCTCTGCCAAGCCTGACTCAGGACAGTTTACAGAGGAGGGTTTGTGTGACTTAAGTCAATAAAGTCCCCAAACGGTACCGAGACCATCTGGAATCGATAATCTTCCAGGGCTGCTTTTCTCCCCTCAACTCCTCTTTCTTTTTTCCTTTCTGGCAAGTTCCCCAACCTATAACTCTAGGAATTATATTTAGCTTGGAGACACAGCTGCAAACACCAGCTCCGGGTCAGAGTGAGATCAACTGTGCACAGAATTTAGGAGATGGGAGTGGGAAATCATTTTGTTTGTGTTTTTTTTTTTTTTTTATTCAACTACAAAATAGAGCCATCTTGAGAAATAATAGCAGTTTTGAAAACTCAGCTTTCAAATGAAACAAACTTAGACCTTCTATAAAAATGAGCAAGACTTGATGAGGAAAGTCTGGGTCCTGTGTTAATCTGATTTGTCTCAGTGAAGGCCCAATTGTTGAAACAGAAAGGAGCGTTTAAACTAATCTCATAAAGCATGGTCATATTGAGTTGAGTCGATCCAGAGCCTGGGAGGAAAAGAGTCTTCTGCATGCCTTTTGAGTGTATTACCACTGTTTACCTAGCTGCTCATGCCAGACAAAAAGACCTATCTTGGCTTCTTTCCCAGCAAAACTTTCCTTATGTCTGGGGCTGTAGCTCAGGGGTAGAGCAGGCAGGAGCCCCTGGGCTTCCACAGCAGCAGAGTGATGACGGCAGTGACGACAGTGTCGCTTTCTTCTATAGCACGCATACGATGGGACCTCAAGGCTCTTTCCCATCCAGTTTCTCCATCACCTTGTGCGGTGGGCTAGCTCCTCCGGTGCCGTCTGCCTTACTTCTTGAGACAGGAAGTCTCCCTGTCCTGTAACTTGACAAAGAGGCTACAGTGGCTGTCTGATGAGCTCCAGAGAACTGCCTGTCTCCACCTCCCCAGTGCTGGGATTACAATATGCACTTTTTCGTTTTTGATGGGTTCTGTGGGTTAAACTCAGGTCCTAGTGTTTGCAAGGCCGTCACTTCCCCACCTGAACCACACCCCACTTCGTCATCGTTATACATTATACAGATCACATCGGTAACATCTCTGAGGAAGAGCAGCACGCCACGGCAGCAGCCCCTACTCTTCACTGGGGAAACTACATGAAAGACTGCCACCTTGACAGTTACTTGCTCACGAAGATTTGCTGCTCACATCTACTGTCTCTCTTCGCTCGCCCTCCAAATGCCCCATTTGGAAGAAATGCTGAAATGTCAGCACCAGCCGAGAAAGCAGCCACCCGACGGTGCCACCTGGGCATCAGGAAGTGATGAAAAAAACCCCAGACAGCCTGGGTTCAGGCAGCAGGACTCCACTCACAATTATTCTGGAAATCCCCCCAAAGCTCTACCCAACAAACCATTATTACTCTTTCAAAAGTGTCGAAGATAGAAAAGAGGTGTGGGGGTTTCCTTATACTGCTACGTGTGTATGTGCACATATATGCACACATACATTTGTGCTCCCGAGGAAGCCAGGGGGTGTCTTGATCTATCTCTCTCCAATTTACTTTTTGAGTTCTTTCACAGAACGCCGAGCATCAGCAAGCACCCAGGACTTGCCTGTCTCTGGCCCATAGCACTGGGGTGACAGACATGTGCCATCTCACATAGCTTTTGGGTGGGTGCTGGCACCTGAGCCCAAGTCCTCCCACACGAACAGCAAGCCCTTCGTCAAGTAAAACCATCCCCCCAAGCCCCTCCCTGCAGCATTCTGTCTGAAGTTCTGTTGCTGAGGTGAAATGATGGAATCTGAGAGGTAAAGTGTCAGCTCACTTCATACTCCAAACCAGACCGGAGGTGGAGAACAGCATTCACAGCCCTGTAGCCTAAAGAGAGCACCGCCGAGGCTGACAGAATAATGACTGCCTTCTCCTAACACAGGACTCCCAGTCTTGACCACCACCTGCTTGGAACAGAGATGCCCGGAGGTGGTGTCCAGAAAGGAAGGGAAGAATGATAAAACATCTCAGGTGCGCACGTACCCCAAAGTCAGGATACCTTGTCTTCTACGTTCCACACTGGGATCACATTTTGAGATGTACATCAAATCAATGGTTTTAGGCCAGTGTGATGTCTCAGTGAATAAAGGTGCCTATCCACAAATCTGATGACCCACATGTCTTCTCCAGAAGCCACATAAAAAGCCAGATCTGAAATCCTTTGTGACCCAAGAGGTGGAGACAGGATAATGGACCCTAAGTTTGCAGGCCAGCAAGGCTGGTGTACGCAGTGCTGAGGCATAAACAAAAAGAAGCCCTGCAGGGTGGAAGGAGCGATCCCACTCTCCCACTCTTGAAAGTTTTTCTCTGACTTTCCTATGTGCACTGTGGTATGTGTGTATGCACACTAAAAATAAGCAAGAGAAAACTGAAAACGCCAAAGGTCTAATAGAAAATGCACGTTTCTCTGTTAATGTCAGTTTGGATGTTTATTCCAAGAGCAGAAGAAATTGCTTATTCTTTGGCTGTTTTTGGCTGTTCACTTGCTAAGTCGGCTTTCAAAAGGGTTAAAATAATTTCAGCAGAATTCTTCTGCAGAGGGAAATTATCAGAAGGACTGAGCACTCTGGAGTTTACGTTCAACTCGGGTCAGTTCTGCTAGCTTGAATTAACTCTGCTAGTGCAAGCAGCAATCATAAATCCTGATTAATGGGTAAATATCAATGTTGTTTTATAGAAAGTGCTATTAATTTTGATCAAAGTGCTCAGCCACTGTGTTGGTGCCGACACCTGTTATTTCGCAGAAGGCATCTGTTAGGACTGATTGGACTTGACTTGCCTTCTAGAATGGGAATATAATTTTCATGGTCTTTAATAAATGTGGGATGTGTTTCAGCTTTGCAGCGCCCCCCAAAACAGTCTTTCACTGTGGGACATCTTTAATGATTTAATGGCACGATATGTCAACTTCATAACATTTAAATACACTTTGTGCTTTTTTTTAATTGTGACTGAGTAGTTTAGAACACGTGTACTATTTAAAATGTTCCTCATTGCATTGTTGCATAGCAGAGGTTGAATGAGTTGTTACATTAAGTAGGTGCCCATGGATTAATGTTTTAGTTAAGTTGTAATCTTTAGAGCAGCTTTATTTATATAAGTTTAAAAGTCATACACAGAGTTACCAAAGAGGTTCCCTCCACACTCCATACTCAACTTCTGCTGTTCATAATTTGCCTGGGGATGGGACACTTGTCATAGATAATGAACTGTATTGACATGTCCTTGAGCAGCACAGGTCTATACTTTACTCAGAATTGTTTACTTCTTCCCTGATATCAGGCTCCCATGAGGAATAACATGTGAGTTGTCCCACCTCCTTAGCTTCCTTTCTGTGGTGATAATTCTCAGATTTCTCTTGTTTGGAATGACCTTTGTATATTGAGGATTGCTAATTACGTATTGTAGACTCTCCCTCAATGGGCATTTTTATGGTGCTGTTTTCATAATTAGACTGAGTTACAGGCTTGGGAGCACAAAACCAGAGAGAGGAAAGGCCATTCCCAGGTCACTGTATCAATGTGGGTTACTGTGGAGGTCATTTCAATCCTCTACACTCCATGGAAGAAAGCTGAGCCTGCCACCCACACCCCGGTGCATTAAGCTAAACAAGGCCATCTTGAAGTCTTCCCCTCGTTCGCAATCGGAAGCTCATCCTGGCTTCCTCCCCCTCCCTGATGTCACCTCGAACACTAAGAAGCCTGAGCTTCACCTCAACCGTCCATTTCTTCCCATGTAAAACTCTAGTACCCAGGTCATTTGTCATGATTCTCCGGGGAAACAGAACCAGTGAGCTGTATATTGACACATGAAAAGGAGTTCGTCATGAGAATCTCCTCATACCATGACTAAAGTGGTGGACTATTACCTATAAATCCGAGGTCCGGAAGATCCAGAAGCATGACTTGGTCTGAGTATAGAGGTCTGAGAACTGGGGAATGACTCGGGTCACTCCTGCACAAGACTTTTGGCCTGGACACTACAGCATGGGACTGTTCTAGACTCCAAAAGTGTTCAGAAGAGAGAGAGAATTCACCTTTACAGTGTGACTCAGGATTGCCCGAACCCTCACAGACTAGACAGGGTCTGCCTATCTCAGGCAGGCTAAATCTTCATTGTTTGGTCTCTAATCCACTGTGAAGTTCTTCCAGAATGTTCTCTTAGATATACTCAGAAGTGATGTTCACCTGCTGCATAGGAATCCCTTACCACAATCTAGACATATGATATCAGCCGGCACAACACATATAATTGATAACACACAGTTCTGTGGGAATTGTTAGCAACTAGACTACAATGCTTAGAAGGAAGTGCTCCTGTCCTTAGTAATTACAATATCCCCACACAGCTTTGGGAGGCAGGTTCTACTGTCCGTGTCACGTCCATTGTTTTACCAGTTCTATGTCCATTTGCTTCTTGATGGATGCAGTTCATTTGATCTGTCACATATTGAAAGATCTCTTAGTTACAATCAGTTTGAGGCCATGAGGAGTCATGTTATAATGAATATTTGTGTTCAAGCTATCACATGGATGTAATATTTAGCATTTTACTTATGTTTTCTTTGCTATAATCAAAACCATGACCAAGGCAACTCACAAGAGCAAAGACTTGGGCTTATGGTTCATGGGGGACCAGAGTCCCTCTTGGGGAATTGTGACAGCAGGCAGAACGGTAGCAGAGGCAACAAGCTGAGGGCTCATCTCTTGAACTACAGGAAGCAGAGAATAAACCGGGAATAGCCCAGGACTTTGAAGACCTTAAAGCCTGACCCCAGTGACACACTTCCTTCAAGGCCATACATCCTTAGCCTCCCCAAAGGGTACCACCAACTATGGACCGAGTATTCAAATGCCTATGACTACTGGGTGACATTTCATTCAAAACACCATACTCAGGACTGTGGGAAACTCTCACTCATTGGCAAAAGCTGCCAGGCTCCCTTCCAAAGCAATGTTACCATTTTTCATGGCCATTCTGGTACAATGATGCTCAACAAACCAGCTCGACATTGGTGTCATCATGTGTCTTTCTTTCAGGTTCTTTGTGTTTTGGTTTCATGTGATTTTTTTAAAGCCATTTAAATAGTTATAGTTTCCCCATGGTTATGTAAACTTTAGAGTCCTGAGGATCAATGCAGTTAAAGGGTCAGTGAGAAGTAACCTGGATACTTACAGATTATTTCCTCCCAAGGTAGACTGGATTCAAGAAGAGTTACACAAGTTATATAATTTGAATTGTGCCAGGAAAGATTTAAGCAAGTCCCCTAATCAGTAAGGTTATCTAAGCACACAGCACTGTCATCCACTACAACCACATTTGGCCATGTCGTCCAGAGTCTCTGAATAGAGCAGAGTATTCTTAAATAGGACACCCTCATTCTTTCACGTCTGTGTTGGGCCAAGAATCAACACAATTTTTCAAAGTCAAGTAGAAAGTTTATCCAAAATGCCTCAAACGTAAGAGAACTATGAAGTTACTAAGAATTAGAATGCAAAAAGGGGACCATACTCAAGTCACAATTATGGGCTGGAGAGATGGCTCTGTGCTTGAGAGCATTTTTGATGCAGTGGGGACCAGGGTTTGGCTCCCAGACCTACATAATGAGCCTGGCACTGCACAGACCCCTGTTACTTCAGTTCCACAGGATCCCATGCCTTATTCCAGACTCCAAGTACACACAGGAACTCACACTCACCCACATGCATGTATATGCACACACGAAAATAGCAATTGTTTTAAAAATTAGAAATACTTGTACTTTTAGCAAATATAAAATTTTGAAAGACTGAGTAGTTTGGTAGAATATAGTTTTGCCAACTCTTTTAAACTGAATTACATGGAATTTTGTCGTATTAAATAGTAGTATCATTTTAGAAGAGTTAGGATGCTTATTATTTCGTAAGTGACTCTGGTAAATCTCAACAACTTAATTATCTCAATATAATTGAGTTATCTGTCTTTTCAAAACTACAGATTCTCTTTTATAGTTTTTACTGAGACATATTTGAATACATTTCTGAAGGACAAATTGGGTAATTGGATTCATGTGTGCAAGTGTAATAACCAAGCCAGGGTGATTAGCATTTTCCTACTTTGCAACCATATTTTAACATATTGGTACTAATGGACAGGAATTGAAACATAGTGTGCAGAAGTAAAAACGGATCTTATGCTATGGCTGATTTCCCCCGAAAATCTTATCTCATGGTGATATCATGTTTAAAGCATGGTTAACTTTTACTGACATACAAAAGCTTTGCAAAAGGGGACATTACAACAGAGTGCCATGTTTTCACAGCTGCCGGTGCTGTATAGCTCCTCACAGATTCTGCTCACTTACACACTGGGCTGTAACCTCAGAAACAATTAGGGAAGTATGTCTCTTTGAGCCGGATAATTAAATGCCAAGAAAACTCACCACTCAATATGTAATTCACTCAACATCTTGTTGTTTGAAGGAGCCAGTGTTTAGTGTAGGATGGATTGAATTCCTAACAACATCTGGCATGAGCAATAGGTTTGGCCCTGGTGTAATAGCATTACACTCATGGTCAGAATGACAGCCACATGGATGGATGGAGCTGGTCTCTAATGGGGTGGATTCATGGCTAGAGCATAATGAATCAGAGTGTTATAACCCCTGGTCATATCCACCCTGCCCTGTGGCTCCCTACAAGCTCTATCAGGGGATAGAGAGTAAATTTCTCTTGTCAGATCTAATGGTGAAAGATTCCGGCTTCTAACTTTCTGAGAAAGCAAAGTAAAATGTCCGCTCCAATAGTCTGGATCAAAACATTTCCTCATGGCTGCGGTCAATTTATTCTGTCACTTAATTAAACCCAAAGCATTGCAAATTCTGTACGTCACCTCTGTAGCCTTCAAGCTAGTCCTTGACACACATAGTTAACAAAGTTGCTCAAGTTCTAGGATTTGCAGGAGAGTTGAGGTTTCCTCCAAGGCTTTTCTGTGGGATAAACAGGAATTAAAACAAATGGCAAACAAAAAATTACAAACATAAATTATAAAAGAAATCAGAAAACAAGAGAGACTTCTCATGAAGTGATGGAAAGCAGAATTCCCCACAAACCCTCCCACGTGATAAAAAGCAAAAACACAAGGTCAAGGGAAGAGAAACACAGCTCTGGTCTCCAGACCATTCCCTTAAGCAGAAGAAAGTGAGCTCTAGGTTTCCTGAGCTAATAACAGGAGAAAGTGAGCTCTAGGTTTCCTGAGCTAATAACAGGAGAAAGTGAGCTCTAGGTTTCCTGAGCTGAGAACTCTTGTATTTTGGAAATGAATACTATCTATTGAGTCATTCATTTGTTTTCTGTTTGGATTTGTTTTGTAAATCTCTATTGTGGTGTGTCTGTCATTTTCTGAAATCTCTTTTTAGCCTTTGAAAAATATCTGTAGAGAAATATCCTTTAAGGAAAATCCCCAAATTAATCTATCATAAAACCTGAATTTTTAAAAAAAAATGGTTTCAGTATATCCTTTCAGGTGATATATGCAAATTTTCACACAATCCGGTTGCATGAAGGAGAGCTGCAATAACGCAGCTTTGGAGATGGCCGTGGGGCAGCATCATTTCATGTATTGAAATGTCCTTGTCACTCTCATCCTGTCACTGTCTAGGCTCTCCAGTGATCTATGAGCTGATCTCACGTGTGTCTTTGTGGGTGCCTGCTGTCCATGTGCACCGAGTGACTAGCCTTACACTGCTCTGAACTTTTCACTCTCTCCTTGGAGTTTGAAGACATGATGATTTGCCTCGGGAGCAGAGCTGTTTCCTGACCACATATTTGTTATGGATATGTGTGGACGCTCTGGGGAAAGGCAGGACGTGTTTTCTGACTCAGAGGGTCTAGCACGCTGCACAATGACTACTTTGTGCACCACAGAGCAGGGGGCTCACCCCGTATTTTAAAGCAGGAAGCTATCATTTGGGTATTTTTTTTTAGACTCACGTGCAACTATTTCACTAAGAAGAAAGCAATACACAATGGTCATGCAGCTGATAGATGCACATGGTGGTTTGAGCACCCTACAAATGGCTTCATGGAACACATTCTGGAAATACTGTGACCACAGAAAAAGGAGCAGAGAGAGGTGAAGAGACCACTTCAGCTCTTTTCCAATGAGTTCAAATCACTCAACATGTAGATTTCAGATTAGGAAAAACAAAACAACAAACAGTTCTCTGGGTGTGAAGACAGCTGGACCTGTATGGTGATATTTTATTTTGTACTAAAATGTTATTGTATGTTAATAAATAAAGTTGCCCGGGGGTCAGAGCTATTAGCAAGCCATAGGAAAGCTGGGCGGTGGTGGTACATGTCTTTAATCCCAGCACTTGGTAGAAGAGCTAGGTAGATCTCTGTGTGTTCAGGGATATAGCCAGCATTGGAGACACATGCCTTTAATCTTAATACCAACCATAGAAGACCTGGAGGTCTGTATAGACAGGCCGTGATGAGACGGTCATGTGGTTGGGTTTACAACCAATGAAAAGGCGGAACCAAAAGTCTTTATAAAGACTTTAACACAGGAAGTAGCTTTTTTTTTTTTTTCCGGAGAGGTAGGATCACGGCAGGAGGAAGGCTAAGGTTTTAGCTGTTAGCTCTGACCTCTTGGCTTTCTTCTTTGCATTGGTTCTGTGTTTCTTATTTAATAAGATGGTTGGTTACATCTACAGACCTGCATCTTGTTTTATTATTATTATTATTATTGTTGTTATTTATTTAATTTACATCCTAACCACAGTTTCCCCTCCCTCCTCTTCTCTCATCCCTCCCATGCACCTTGGTTTTTGTTTCAGTCAGTAACACAGGGTATTGTAAAACAGTTTAAAGCACAGAGTGATGATGACTAGGAAGATCCAATGACTGAAGAAGTCAAAAGAAGAATGGTAGAGTATTCACCAAGACGTCTGGAAGGCTTGTATATAAACCTATGTATATAAATGGCTAGACACATGCTATCAATTTGCTAAAAAAAGATCACTATAGGTCTGAGTATTGAAGGATGTGTTTTTTAATTTCATAGAAAAAATAAAAAGGAGGTGATTTCTTGTATCCCATACCCTAGGATGTAAAATATATTCATCAGCATTTTGTTGATGAGTAAATCCATGTATGAGACACCAGGGAGAGGTCATTTTACTTTACTTGCAATTATCAGCTGCAACATGCGTTTTCTGGTATGAGTATTAGAAATGAGTTCTCACTGCGCTACCAAGGTTGACCACATCTTCTAGGCTCAAAGATCCCCTTGCCTTAGACTCCGGAGGAGCTGGGACACAGAAGTCCACCACCATGATGATCTTGTTGGGTAACCTGCTTTACCATAGGTACAACAATGACAATGCAGTGAGATGTAGACGTGTCTTTCGCTAGCATTTAGCATTGCAGAGGGGAAGACAGGCAAGATGGAACTTATCATTGTCAAAGCTGTGGTGCCGGAGCTGGAGAGATGGCTCAGCTGTTAAGAGCACGGGCTGCTCTTCCAGAGGACCAGGGTTCAATTCCCAGCACTCACACGGCATCTCACAACTGCCTGGAACTTCAGTCTCAGGGGTTCTGAGACTCTTCTGGCCTTCTTGAGCACTGCATACAGTTTGTACACTTAAACTCACATGCAGTCAAAACACCCATATGCATAAAAATAAAAATGCAAAAAAGCAGATCAAACAAACATAACCATGGCCCCACTCCTTTAGACATTTCCTCTCTTTTATTCCCCTAACATTCAGGAGGAAGAGGACAGGTAAACTCCAGAAAAGTGAATTGATGGGTGCCTTTAATAACCATCACTGATCAAAAGAAGTAAAAAAAAAAAAAAAAAAAAAAAAAAGTGCCCAAGGGAATCTGGCCAGAAAGAGGGACACAAAAGATATCGAAACAGTGAGCCCTGCCACCTCCCCAGCCACTCTTTCCTGCAGTGGACTCCAAAGATGGGGAAGACAGAATTACTATGTAGGTAAGAATGAGCAAGAAGCTTGCGTCTGCAGCATTATTTTGCTAGGTCTGTCCCAAGAATCAGTCATGAATGAGCATCTTACACCACGTGTGGATTCTCACAGCTGTGCATGCTGGAAGGCAGGGCTGGAGGTCAGAGAGGAGAGGTTTTCTCCCACTGTTCTCATGGCCTGGGAGACAGCTCCTTCCTGCCACCTACAATGGCCTCTTCTGAGAGTCAGGCTATTTCTGGTGTCTGTATCCTTACCTTCTCTTCATGTAAGGATACCAGTGAAACAGGATTAGGGGGAATTCTTGTAGTCTCCTTTTAACTTTACTCCTGCTTCAAAGGCCCCATCTCCACAGTTATTGTCCTGGAGTTTCTGACACCAGCATAGGGATTTCAGAGGGACACAACCCGGTCTGTAAAAGCTACTTACAGCAGTCACAGACTCTGAAAAACTTTATTCATGACCGAAAATGAAACTTTGCAGTAAGGTTACACCCGCTCATGATGTTCCCAGCCAAGTCGGGAGGAAAGACTCACATACCATATGTGCCATAAACACCCACCCCTCGTGATGCTGACCTGTCTTTGTTGTTTTCGTTGGTGATCACTATGTAACAAGGCCCCAGTGGACGTGCTAAGGGATCATGACAATCCCTAAGTACAGGAGAACTGGGCTGCGCCTGAAAGGATAGATGTTAGGTAGGCTTTGGTCGAGCAATGCTCTCTGGTGCTGCTAGTTGTGATTTCAGACATAACATCCAATCAACATGTCCCGTGTGCCTTTAGAAGTAACTGTGTTCGTGTGACCAGACTCTCCCAGAGAGCTGACCTTATATTTTCTTGAGTCATGCTTCTATGGTCCTTATTCAGCATTTGAAGAATCTTGATGAAATTCAGCTACTGTAAGAACCATGCGCATTTGCTGAAGGATGGATGCTAATGTCATGGTAATGCTGGGTTCCGGCACTCTGCAGAGGATGCTGATAGAACAGTATGCTCAGAGGGCCAGTGGAAAAGAACCTAGAGCATTGTGGGCATCTCAGGATGGATGAGAAGCAGATCACCAGGACCATGGAGACAGGGGGATGTCACTATTATTAGGTGTGGGTAAATGTGTAGAGGGCCTGGGTGCTGGTTTTCATGGGTCCTGGAAAATTTACCCTTGTGAGTTCCTTAGAAGATATGAAATTTATATTTAGCATAAATTAAATGTACAATCCCTTACTCATTGAAACTTGCCAGTTTATAAATGCTCTTTTCCCCCTCTTTTGAT
Organism: Peromyscus leucopus; assembly: GCF_004664715.2. Lineage (NCBI taxonomy): Eukaryota > Metazoa > Chordata > Mammalia > Rodentia > Cricetidae > Peromyscus > Peromyscus leucopus. The sequence continues at coordinate 133,009,314 of NC_051067.1, read as the reverse complement.
TAAAAATATGCAATATCTCAAAAGTTTTGTGGGCTCTGTCAGGGTGTTCTAGCTCATGAATATATAGTGCCATTTGTAGATAACAGGGAAGTTAAATGAGAGCATTCCTACTCATTGGTCTCTGTAAAAGAGGGGCCAAAATCTTCTGCAACCAATAAAATGAACTATGGATGAGAAGGACAGTTCATTTGAGTTGAAAAGCAGAAGTACAAGGGCTTTGATGTAATCTACAGAAGAGTCCCGAATTTAGATTCTTCGATCTCTGTGATTGTATCAGTTATTTTCTTGTTGTGGTGACCAAACACTTGGCAGGAAACTACTTAAGGGAAGAGGGGGTTCAGGGTAGTTTGCTCTTTAAGGGTATGGTCCGTTGTGGGGAGGAAGGCATCAAAAGAAGCTCTTGGCTGTGGAAGCAGGAGCTGAGAGCTTGAAGCCATCCATCCACATCTAGGTGGATCAGGAAGTCCGGAGAGATAGGAAGCGGGACCTCCAGGCCCATCTTCTCAGAGATAAAGGGAATTATCCCTCCAGCTAGGCCTACCACCCAGAGGTTCCATGACCTCCAAAAACACTGGCATCAGCTGGAGACCTAGTTTTGAAATAGCTGAGCCCACAGGAGAGATTTTAAATCTCAAACTGTAACGGTGCCTCTGATTTTTCTCAACTAATTCTCAGGCACTGTGGTGGACGAGCAGAAAGAAGAAAGTTTCATAGATACTCGACTGAGTTTTACAAGAGATTTGGAGAGAATCCAGTGTGACAAATCAGTGAGGAGAGAATGGGTCCATCCTGCAGTCTGGGTGACAAGCCAAAGCAAAGACAGATGAGATGCACCCTACAGTCTGGTGTGAAGCGCAGTTTTCTGGAAGTTGTGTTTGATTGCTCTGCTCTGTGCTTTGCAGGGGACTTGAGAGGATTTGCATGATGAATTTTTGCTAATAACGTGGGTGGGTTGCAAACAATGTAGCCATGGGGAGAATTAAGTAGAGGCTACCTGTGAGCCCCACTTGCTCAAGGACAGATGACTTCCTGGAATGCCGAGGGCTGTGGGTCTCGGGGACGAACAAGCCCGATGTGTTTGCTCCCCTAAACAAGTTTGTTTGCACTGGAAGTGCTGGGCTGGATGTGAACTGCTGGCACACGGGCAGGAAATATGTCAGGACATATGCTTGCCCCTGATTGGACCTGATAGGAGATATGGTGTCCTTATGGGTTTGCCTTTCTAAGCCTCTGCAAAATGTGACTGGTGGCCATTTTCTGGGAACCCAGAGATGGACTTGGCTAGAATCCATCATCCTGGGCAGTATTTAGTTAAAATTGACTCAAAAATTGTGGATTGATCTTTCTCTAGCAATTTTCAGGATTAACATTACCAGCAGTGTAGAAATTCCAGACTGTAATAAAGTCTAGGCGATTTATTGCTACAATGGAGTAGTCATTCACACACACACACACACACACACACACACACACACACACACACACACACACGTTTACTGATTACATTGTGGCTGGTGGATTGAAATGGGTCCGAGAGTTATTCCAGAGCTAAAGACGATATACCTGAGCCACTGGCCCATATATTCACCCCCAGGACTGAAACATCTGGAGGCAGCTGGACAAAAGGAAGAGCCTATCATGCTGACAGCCACACCGGAAGACTAACTGCTTGCTCTTCCTTCTTTCCCAGCTTTCTTGCTTGTTCTCTTCCTGCCTTCTTTCTCTACCCACTACGTATTTCTTCTTCAGTGTTTCAGGGAAATAAAACAGTTGAGTAAAAGCAAGCTTCAGAAAAACGGCATCTCTCCTTCTTTCTAGATCTCCAATTCTTAGGAAAGTTATGCAATAAATAGCTCATACTTGAGTGACAGGACTGCAGGAAGGAATGTGTGCTTGTGGAGGAACTCGGTTTCAGCCCAGGCTAGAAGGGCCAGGCAGGGTGGTGAATGATGATAGAGGGCAATTTGGCTACAAGGTGAAGGGTGTACCACTTCGAAGTTTAGCTTTCATTGCCAACACCACCTAGACTCTCCCAGGTAAGGGTTTCAGTGAGGGATTTTCTGTATTGGGTTGGCGTATAGGCTTGTCTGTGAGGAAGTTATGTTAGCTGAGGTGGAAGACCTACCTATGTGTGTGGCACCTTTTCATGGGCTGAGCCCTGAATTGTGTACAGTGGAGAAACCTAAGCACAATCAAACAAATGGGCATATACATTCATTTCCGCTCTGCTCCTGCTGTGGAGGGGATGTGCCCAACTATTTGAAGTCCTGCCACCCGGATTTCCTGCTATCAGAGACTAACCTAGAACTGTGAGCTAAAATGAACACCCTTCCCGTAAGATGGTTTTTGTCCGGGTATCTCGTCACACCCACAGCAATCGAAGTAGAGCAGTCACGGAAAGTTTGCTCTGGAGATTAGCAGGGGGCTGGGGGAGAATGGAGCACAGACTTGGAGCCGGAACAAAGAGAGGTTTTGCGTGTTTACTGGTAGTCAAGGATTAAAGGTAACCAGCAGTATTTGGCACCAAGACCCTAGTGAGCAGGTAGGACGGAGGGCACTCCTGTGCCCCGCAACACAGAGTTGCTCCGTGGTGTCTGCTAACCCATTCTTGTGACACTGAAGAATTTATCTTTCTCAGCAAAGTGTTGCCTTGTTTATTCCTAAGTCAAGACTTGAAACTTCTAGAAACAACAGATTCCCCCATGGAAGCACATATATGCACAGGAACACTCGGTCCAGGCAGTGTTCTGGAAGCGCTATTATTTTGTTTTCCACCCCCTGTCTCCCTATGTTTTATGACCTATTTTAAATCCTATTTTATTTATTTGTGTGTGTGTGTGTGTGTGTGTGTGTGTGTGTGTGTGTGTGTGGTGAATGTGGAGGTTAAAGGGTAATTTGTGTGAGTCAGTTCTCTCTTTCCACCAAGTGGGTCCCTGGGATCAAACTCAAGTGGTCAGTGTAGCAGGAATCTTAACAGTTCTTATTAATAAAATCAAACCTGAGCCAGTTATTGGGGTGAACACTGGAAGATCAGAGAGCCAGAACAAGCCACAGCTACCTCACCTTGCCGGATCCTCAGCTGGTCTTGCTTCCTCAGACTGGAGGCCTCTGAGTCCTCATCCAGAATGGCTCTCAGCTGAATTGCTGCTCAAAAGCCTGAAAGCTTAACCAGGCCAAATGCTTCTAGTTTCTGGTCCCCACACCTTATATACCTTTCTGCTTTCTACCACCACTCCCTGGGATTAAAGGCTTGCTTTCTGGGATTAAAGGCGTGATGAGTCACCATGCCTGTCTGTATCCTTGAACACATGGATTTCTACCTCTGGAATGCTAGGATTAAAGCGTGTGCTACCACTGCCTATCCTTTATGTTTAATATTGTGGCTGCTCTGTCTCTGACCCAAGATAAGTTTATTAGCATGCACAATATTTGGGGGCATACAATACCGCAGGTCAGACTTGCTGACAGCTGCCTTAGCCCACCAAGCCAGCTCACCAAGCTGGAGTTCTATTTCAATGAGGCAATCTTAGGACTCTACTATGTACTTAACTCTGTTTCTATTGGGAAATTGATTAAAAGCTCAAACAGCTGATTTTATAAGTGGACTTACCAAAGCAAACTCATTTATAAGTTGGGGACATTATAGTGCCCAAATTTGTTATAACGGCCAGAAAAACAAAAACCAAACCAAACCAATCAACCACCACCAACAAAACTCCCCACATATGAGCATGTGTGGCTGAGTATTACTCAATGGATCATGTCTATACTTATTTGATGTTAAAAAATTCCCAATGAATTGTCATTTCTTAATTAATATTTGAATACCTTAAAGCTGGTTGTTAAGCAGTCAATAATACTTCTTCCTGAGGTGTTTGGATGGTTATCCTAAGGTAGATGGACAGTGTGTCCTTTAAGTTGATTATATCTCAGTGTGTCTCAAATAGCCTTTAACTGATTCGTATGTATGTGTGAACTTGTGTGTGTGTCCGTGTGCACTGTGTACATGCATGTGGAGGCCAGAGTTAAATGTCAAGTGTCAATCTCTAGTTTATATTTTGAGCCACCTCCCCAGCCCTAAAGTTTTGGTTTTGGTTTTTAATTTATTGGTGATTCTGTGGCTTTTCTCTACAGAGTCATTTCCTTTCCCAGACACAGATGGATAAGGGAAGATGACATGATCCTCTGTCCAGCATGCAGTTTTACAGCAGCAGAAAATCCCTGACATCAATACATGACTTTTCTTTGGTTCCTAGCAATACTTGGAGCAATACACCTCTCTGAGTATGACATCACTGCCAACATAACTCAAAAACAGCTTATGTGGCATTGAATTCTTCTGATAGCATTCTGATAGGATCTAGGAGGCAGCATACAAGGACCATAGCAGTGACTGTTGGGCAACAGGCTGCAGACAGAGCTCTGCGTTTATCACTTTTCTCCTGGTTATGGCAAAATACCGAGCACGAGAAACTTAATGAAAGCAAGATTTATTTTGAGTCACAGTTCAAGGGTACAGTTCATCACAAAAAGGAAGGCATAGCATAGGAGCTCGAGGCAATTGGTCACATTGTATCCATAGTCAGGAAGCAGATTATAATGAATGCCACTTCTCAGCCTCTGCCCCTGGAATGGCGCCACCTACAGTTAAGGGGTGTCTTCCAACCTCAATGTACCCAATCTGGAAAGTCCCTCACAGATATGCCCAGGGGTCTGTCTCCTAGTGATTCTAGATTATATCAAGTTGGCGGTATTAACCATCACAGCTTCTCTGCAGAGTTCTTAAAGATGTTCATGTAGGTCTGCAGAAGCTGGACTCAAAGTTCTGTTGGGAGTGGTTTTTGCAATCACAGACCTTCCAGAGCTTGATTCTATTTCAAATGCACTGTCATAAGACTCTGTCTTGTGTACCTTTACAGAATGTGGAGAACAGCTCTGCCCATTAACAGCACTGCTGTGAAGGAGCTTGGCCTGAGAGGACCTGTTTATCTGAGCCCTAAGAATGAAGCTTGCTGCTTGTGGCCTGTATATTTTCATAGGTGAGAGAATGAAGTGGCTGGTTTTTGCTAATCTGTCTGGTGATTTTTCTCAATTCCACCTCCCCACCCAAATCTTCCTAACGTTGAAATATCATAGGGAATACAGAGGAAGGAGGATGTGGTCCTCAGTCCAACAGATCCCAGTTCAAGTATGGGCTGGGACAGGACTGGCTGCCAGTGAAGGCCAGTGCTTTCTCATATGTCCTGAATCTGGATGCAGTGTTGAAAGGTAGAATGAAACCCCAGGGTGTGGCTGTGAGCTGTGTATTTGTGTGTCTGTGTGTTTCTGTGGATAGTGGGATGGGGGCGTGGGGAAGAACATGTAAACACAAGATGTGCTTCACACTAGAGACACAATGCCTGCCAAGAGATGAACAACCAGTATGTCTCCTGCTTACTGCCAGACATCCCAGGTGGGCCAGTTATTTGGTCTTGTAACTCTTTCAACATCAACCCAGTCCTGCTGCGGCTTAGCTGAGTCTCTCGCCAAGTGCGCATTTGGCGTCTCCTGCAAGACATTTCCATCCAATGATGTGCTGGTGGCTGGCTAAGTGTGTGTGTGTGTGTGTGTGTGTGTGTGTGTGTGTGTGTGTGTGTGTGTGTGTGTGTGAAATCTTCATGTACAACATCTCACACTTTCCATTGTGTGAACTCCCATGTTGTGGCCATTTTAGGCTAGAGACGTTCCACCAAACAGATGGCAACAGTCCTGATTCTGTAACAGACTGCTCCCCTGAGCTTTGGCACTCAGCTCTAGCCCTTCATCTCCCTATGTGGACAGGAACAAACAACCCCAAATGAGTAAAATACAGAAATGAGTCTAGTGTTTGTTGTAGGAAAATAAGACTTGTATTCATAAATGATGGTATGTTGTTGAACTTATAGTAATTAATTACTTAAAAACCTTTCTAAAAGAGTAAAACATTTGCCTTTAAATCCTGCATATTTTACTGTTCTGGGAGGGGCACTGAATAAGTAGTTGAAGGAATATAAACAATTCTTAAAAGCACTAGAAGAGAAAGGTGCCAGTCCTGGCTAAAGCTGCCTGTAATCCCAGCACTTGGAAGGCTGAGGCAGAAGAATTGCAAGTTCCAAGCCCACCTGGAATACAGTGTGCTCAAAGACAGCCCGAGACATAGCAAGACTTGTCTGAAAAACAAACAACAAAAAGCCCAGTGCTTTACCTAGACACAAAGGACTTTTATTCTGCTGTAAAGAATGAACTGATGACATTCATAGGCAAGTAGATAAAAATAGAGATTATTATATCAAATTAAATATGCCAGACTCAGAAAAATAAAAACTGCATGTTTTCTCTCACATGCAGAATCTAGATTTAACTTTGTATACCTAACATATAGAGAGACATGAAGATAGAATGGAGATCGTGAGAGGGGAGAGAGAGGTCCAAAGAGAGGCAAATGGGAAACGAGACTGGTAATGGGGTATATATGTCATGAAAGAGAAGAGGGCACTGTCTGGGAGGAGGAAGAGACCAGTGAGAGGGAAGAGTATGGACAGGGAGGACAGAGGGGAGGAATGAGACAATAATGCGATATGTATGAAAACGTCACAATGAGGCTCATTTCTTTGTATGCTAACTAAATTTAGAAAGATGAAAGTAGCAGAATGTGGCTGATCCCTGTACACCTAAGCTTACAGTCTGCATGGTGAGCACTTTGTTGGAGGCGACCTCGCTTGCTATTGTTATTTAGATGTCAGGCTTTTCCCAATTCTAGGATAAGTCTCCGGAGGATAAGACCCAGGTGTCAGGTTTTACCCCCATTTCTCACGGAGCCTTGCCCTCCAAGAATGCGAAGCAAGCCAATGAGAAGCAGATGTTGGATTCCCTGAGGCTCAGACTCACTTGCTCTCCAGTTGGCAAGCCTACACTCCCTCACTCTATCTACTTTCATGAGGATGGATGTCTAGTAAAAACACAGAGCATAGGATGGGGCTCTCGTCATGCACAGGTCTCTGTCTAACCATTGAATGTAAGGGTCCCTGGAGTCATGGCGGAAGAAGGAAGAGTGGCCTGGGACTCTGTAAGAAGGTGACCTCCTCAGGTGCGATGCCCTCCAAGCAGCCAGGGGACAGTGGCTGCAGAGGAGGAACAAGGCAGCCTGAGCTCAGGGAGAAAGCTGAGGGACAGAGGCCAGCAGAGGGAGGAAATGGGAACTCCACAGAGGGCCAGCAGCTGAAGGCACTGTTCAGGGGCTGTGCGAAGGAGCAACCACAGGCTCAGGCACACAGTCCTCCAGCTCTATGGAAAAGGGACCTCACACTCATAGTGTGTCTTGCTCGCTGATGAGAGGAAGATAGCAGAGGCGTTGTTTGAATTCCATTCCATGAACGTGCGCAGAGAATGTAGTGGAGTTTAAAACCAATGCACACCGAAAGGAGAGCTACGGACAGTGCCCGGTCCTTTCCTCAGAGGACAAGTGTACTTTGGTGCCAGTCATGGTGGAACTGTGATGTAAACAAAGAGCACAGAAAAGCATCTCTTAGCTACTCAGAGGGCCCAAGATATCCAGCAAGAGGGATCTTCTGAGCTGGGTTTAAAACCTAGGCCTGGAAAGCATGTTTGGGGCAAGTCAGGTAGTAGAATAGCTTCCCTCACTATTAGCATATTTCACTAGGAAAAAAAAAAATCAAATTCCATCACTTGAGAGGTTTCTCAGGTCTCACTGTTGGCAAACACAACAAGCCAGACCAAACAAAAACAACAAACAACCAAATATAAAAAGATCTGGAAGTGAGCACTCGGGGAGAGAGCTGGTGCAGGGCAATTCTGAGCCGAGATGTCCCACTACAGCAATTCCTGGGATCCTACTGATTTTATTCTTTGCTTTTCAATCATCCAGCCCTGTGTTCTCCATATGTTTTTTGCATCCAGGAAGCTCTACAGCCATTGCTTGATTTCAAATCATAATGTTCTTCAAGCAGAACAGATTCTTCAAGTTATGCTAATAAACTGGCCAGACAACGAAAAAGAAACTAAAGATATTGTTTACTACCTTCAACTCTCTACCATGTTTCTGGGAAAGTGTCTTTTTCTCCCTGTTATTTTTCTTTTATCCTGAATGGCAAATGGAAACAAGACCAAGTAGAAATTATTTCAAACTCAACAAAATACTTAACACACTGACCAAATACATACAATTTAAAATTTTCTTCAATGGAAAATATTTCTGAATAACACCACTACTTCAGTTGTGAGCATGGGACATCCTTATTGGAATATTTTAAAATATTATTGCAAAATAATATTTTTCATATGCAAAAAAAAAATATTTTCACCCACTAAATCCTCACTGCGAAGGATGACTGTTTAGGATGCTATGGAAGAGCCCTTCTAACGTCACTGCTCCTGTGTGGAAAGGAAGTCTCTCTGAGAGGAAATTCCCACTGGCTCCCAGAGTGCAGGAGGACCTTGAGGAGGACCTGGCTGATGTGGATTTAAAGGCCAGGCTCTGTTCAAAAAGGCTTCACATTTCCTGACCCAGGAAAGACACAACTAGATGTTATCTGTAAGTTCACTGGATATGAACACACTGAGTGTCTGGTGGGTAGATGGGTGTAGCAGCCAAACCATAAGCTGGTGAGTTCAATACGCAGTTAGGTCACATTTGGAAATATTTCTGTTTAAATTTAAGGCGTTTGACTGATAACTTCAAATTATAGTAAGTAAAAGCATTTTGTCAGACTGACCACCTAGCTGTGGCCTGAGCTTCCAAAACCTGATGTGCATTGGTAATGGAGTACCATACAGTCCGGGTTCTCTTGTCTGATGGTTTTCCTTTTTTATTTTTTCTCTCTTTCTCTTTTCCTGAATTTTACCAACTGTGCAATTTACAAAGAGTTTCTAAGATCCGAACCCGGATTCTTTTCTAAGCTCCTTCCTCTTTACAGAACTCCAAAGAGAAACTCACCTGCGTTTTTAACTTCTCAGTTCATTTATAATAATAATAATAACAACAACAATAATAATAATAATAGTTCTCATCTATTGGACACACCTGTAAATCCATTCAACAGACTTCCATATTCTTCCTGGAGTCACTCACTAACCAGCTTGTCTCCTGAAACTCAACATGCCTCTGTGAGCTAGTACCATTTCATAGCAGAGATGAACACTTTCCTGTGAGCTAGTTCCATTTCGTAGCAGAAACCAGCACTTTCTGTACTTTATACCAAGAGGGAAGCTGTCAGCATTTAATCCTTCTGTCTCAAGTAGGATACCCACTTATGAGCATTCTCAAGTTGAGTATTTCATTTCCTTAACTTACCTTTAATGTTTCCAAAGTATTTTCTTTAAAATGCTGGTTTTATACAGCACTAGATATTTATACATATAAGTGGTTCTTCAGCAGTTATTCTATATGATCTGAACAGGAACAACCACAGCTTAAGCTGTTCCAATGAAGTCCATAAAACACTTCCAAAGGCCAGGACTATAGCTCCAGTTCTATCCACATGAAAACATGGACTTCACCAGAACCTCCTTCCCAGGAAGTGCATTTTCTCCATGGCATCTTTTCTAATATCGGTCTCTCTATGCCTTTGAAAGAAAACAGACTGAATTTGCTTTAGGCAACTTAAATCTACAAGTAATAGTTATATTTTAGTCTGTACACATGCCCCTTGCCCTTTTATAGTGTGTGTGTGTGTGTGTGTGTGTGTGTGTGTGTGTGTGTGTGTGTGTGATATGTGTGTGAAATAGGAAATGGGAGGAGATAATGTATAACACCTGCTATATTATGTATACAGTGTTTTTTGTTTTACAATATCTGCTCAATAAATTTAACTAAAATTAACAAATGTATTTTTTCAAATATCAATGATAGCCACATTATGTAGACACAAAGAAAAACAATGTATTAGTCCCCAACTCTGTCTCCAGAGTGTTATAGTACCTAGAGAAAATATCATGAAGAAAAATATCAGTTAGAAATTACTCGCAAGTCTATGGGTTTTCTACTTGAAGTTTGTTGCTTTGTCTCTATAATGCTTAGGAAATTACACAGTAATTCAAAGGAACTTCCTATAGTGGAGACTGTCATTGACTACTTATTCCCTCAGCGTGTTCTGCCTCAGTACTTTCTGTGACATTGTCCTGTGGCTGTCTGCCTCAGGTTCAAATTGGCTCTGGAACCTGGTAAGACTTGGGGTGTACAGAGAACAGAGCACTGGGGAGCTATGCTTCCAAGAAGCAACCCTTACCAGTGAGAATCAGGACACAAGGTATAAATATCCCACTATTTTGGCTGCCCAGAAGTGCAGGGCACAAAGGAGGTTCCAGGGAGCATCCTGAGAAACCGATGGCAGAAGACAACTGAAACTCCCCTCTCTGGCCATTGGCCACAAGTAACAAAACAGAGCTGCATAGAAGTGCATGATACGTAAATAAGCCACAGAAAGGTAACCTCCTCCCAGTCTGGAGCTTTGACCTCTCTCCAGCTCAGGCCTGTACCCAAGCCAGGAAGTATGTCTCTCCTTTAATAAACTACCTCATTTTCTGTTATTGTTCCCTTGTCTTTGTTCAAATCTTTGTTCCAAGACATCACAACCCGGGCATCTCAGCAGGTGTGCCCTATACTCAGGCCCATGGTCATAACAGGAGAAACAACAGTTCTTTGGTTTTTGCAGTCTCCGGCATGCCTGACGCCACTTGTCTGAAGTAGGAACCCACACAGAACACATTCTACAGATGCTTCCTATCTCTCTGCTTTCCCCACTCTCTTTTCTCCCATCTGGAAGATCACTTTCCACAGAGACTACCGGCATCCAAAAACTCCTCGCTGGGTGTTCTTCTGACTCTGCAGCTTACACTGGAGGGTTTCTTGCAGCTGGGAGCCACGATGATGGGCTGCTTGTCATTCTGCACTGTCAAGGCCCAGACTTCACTTGGTACCTGCGGTGTAATTCTTCTAAAGAAATATTGAAATAGCCCCTGGAGTCAGAACGCATCAATTCAAATCCCCCTTCTTCTTTGGACTGAGGTGACAGCCCGAAAGTCCTGACTTAAGCTTCCTCCTAAGTCTGAGAAGAGTGATGTCGTCTCGGGCTCGCAGGGATGTGAGAGGATTAGCAGAAGCATAAGAGTCAGGAATCTTTTTTTTATTTGATTATTTTTTTCATAAAATATATTTTGTTCATGTTTTCTCCTCCCCAAATTCCTCTAAGCTTCTCCCCATCTCCCTACCCACCCATCTATATATTATTTATCATAAAAAAAACTCACAAAACAGAAATAGAACAAATAAAAGGCCAATAAGACAAGGAAAAACAAAACAAAACAAATAGTCCACACAGAAAAGGAGTTAGCTTTCAATTGATGATATTCTTTCACATTTTTAGGCTGCCACCATTGTTATGTAACAGATTTAGAGCATAAAGTTCAGAAATAATTGGATGAAGCATCTTGTGTGATACTGGGCACAAAGATAATGAACAATAAGCATCCATTGCTATTTTTAACATCTACATATTTGGAACATCCTGGAGGTTTTTATGTTAACTTTGTAGAACACTTTAGAATACCATGACTTCAATACTGAGAAATTCAACCTTAGCTTGGCACCTCCAGCATACATTTTTGGAGGTCTGGATTGACACCACGGGCTGAACTACCCCACAGCTTGTCATCCATGGAGGACAGCTAACTGGTGGCTCCCTGTGGGATCCACACCCACAGTCTTGGGCAGTTGCTCAGAGGTCTGCAGTGGATTACTGTGGAGATTTCCAAATTAGTAGAATACTTCTGTGAGCAAGCTGCAACTACTAAATATTTGGGAAATTAATTAGTCATAGGTACTCTCAGGACTCAAAATATTTTATATTACTGTGGAGATTATAAAGTATGCTTAAGGAAATATTAGAGATTGTTTACTGCAGATAAATGTTTTCCACAGAGACATTAATTGGCTAGAGGTTTTTCATGGAAAAAGAGATTCCATTTCTTTTTCACTCAGTAATATGAACTTTTGGTCCCTTTTTTTTTGGTTATTATTTCTGGGTGGGTACAGAGCTCATGATTTATGTGAGAAGCTATTGGAATTTCACAGAAGAAATTGTTGGAAAATATTTCAGTTCCCAAAACTGTTGCAACAGCATTCCTTAAAAAGGATTTCAGTGAAGTGGGGAGATTTTTCTTGTTCCCACTAGATAGCTTAATGAAATCTCCATCAGCTCCAGAGAATTATAGACACCATAATCTCCTGGGTCCTCCATGTTTAGTTCGGCCAACAAGGACCAAATGATTTCATCAAGTCTTCCCTCAATGTCTAGTTCATGCTATCCAAACACCTCCTTTCTTCTCTAACCTCATGTTGATCCTTCAGATTCTCCTGGATGCTCGCTTTCAGTGCATTGTGTGAGTTCTTCGCCTTCTGCTCCCTTCCCAGCAGATGATAAAAGGAGCCAAGAGCCTCAGTAGAAAAACAGAAAAGAAGGGCCTGGGGAAGTGAGTGAGTCAGGAAAGTGCTTGCCCCGCAAGCGTGAGGACCAGATTCAATCTCTAGAACCCGCCCCAAAAGCCAGGCATGGTGGAGCTCTTATAAGCCCAATGCTGGGGAGTGGAGACAGGGAGACTCCTGGGGTTCCTTGGCCAGCTAGCTTGGCCTATTTGATGAACTGGAGGCCAATGGGAGAGCTTGTTTCAAACATGGTGGGTAGAACTTGAGGAGCAGCAACCAAGGTTGATCTCTGGCTTCCATGTACCGCTCACATTTGTGTACATGCACACACATACACACGTGCATATGTATGGGTATGTGCCCCAGCACACCTATGTGACCCATACCCCCACACACTGGTATACAACATGCCAAGAATTACAGAAAACACAGAGGATGAACAATATGGTTATATTATTTTTTCATGGTTGAATCATAAGAGGAATACGAGACATTGTAAGGCAGTCTCAAGTTGTAAGGAAGTAAAATACATGGACTTCAATCATTGAAAAGTCAACAAAACCTTGATCAGTACCTCTTCCCCTCTTGGCATGTGACAGCAGTCAGTAATGTGAAGTCCTAAGAAGAACATGGCAACATGCTCCGGGTATACCGTAACCAGGCAGGAGAACTTTCTGTTACATTTGTTTGTTTGCTTTTCTGTCATGTCTAGATGGACTCCTACAATCAGCTTCTTATGGCTAGGTCTCTCTCATCTGCTCCCTTGTAAGTCAAATGAGTTCAAGGTCTGGCATTTACTACTCATGTGGCCGGCCGTAGCCCTAGGCAGGCCCCTTAAGTCTTCAAAACATCTATATACATCTATTGAAAACAGGGTAGATAGCCGGGCGGTGGTGGCACACGCCTTTAATCCCAGCACTCAGGAGGCAGAGACAGGCGGATCTCTGTGAGTTCGAGGCCAGCCTGGTCTACCAAGTGAGTTCCAGGAAAGGCGCAAAGCTACACAGAGAAACCCTGTCTTGAAAAACCAAAAAAAAAAAAAGAAAGAAAACAGGGTAGAGCTGGGCTTGGTGCTTGTCTAGCACACACAAGGCCCTGGGTTTGATACTCAGCCCTAAAACAATAGCATTAACTACAACCCTAAGAGCTCAAGAGAGCAGGGCTAATAATCTTCTCACAAAGTTACAGCAAGAAGTAATTGAAATTATGCAAAAAGTTGTAATGCAACAATGAGGAGAACCTCAATAAATGCTAATTGCATTTCTCCCCTGTCCTGCAAGGGAGGGGTGTAGTTATAAATCATTTTTCGTGTTCTTTTCTCAAGAGATGATAGCTCTTTGTAATTCTCTTGTCCCTCTGATAGCAGCCAAAGGACCCTAGAGTGCACCAGCCCCAGCTTCCTGTTCTCTAAGCCGGGTCCCACTGTCACTTGCCACTTACTTGGGGAAAAAGACAGGTCAACCCCTAGCAGAATTACCCCCAATATTTAATAAAATCACATGACTGTGGAAAACAGCTGGGCATAGTGTTTGACATCGAAAATTTAAAACCATGTCATGGGGTCTCTGAAGTCTGAAATCATCAAGTCTTTAAAAAGAGGACACTACTTGTCTTCCACTCTAAGCAGAATGCTTTGGTGTCATTTTAAATTCTTTAATCTCAGATGGGTTAGAGATATACGGCTATGAACTTTGCATGTCAAAACAAACCCCGTCTGCTAGCCACTGAGGCAGTCACCCTAGGGAACGGTGGACAGGCGGGTGGGTCAGGAGAGGGCCGGGTGTACTCATTTCTGGCTGCAGGAGGGCCTGACGTGGAGGAAGACAGGAAGAAACAAAGACAGTGGGAAGTTATCCCGGGAGCAACAGAAAGAGGAGAGAGGGATTCTGGCAGAGAGCACAGCTGGAAAGATGAACTGTGTGGTCCAAGCGAGGCCTGGAGGCAGTCTTCCAGAAGCAGGGACCAACAGGAACTCAGGAACTACAAATGGGTGGTAATGGATATGGAGGCGCGTGTGATTTGTTCGCATTGGTCGAAGCCATCCCCAGCTCTCTGCTCACCAGTCATCTTCCTTGCATTCTCATCAGCAGGGTAGCTGCAGGGAACTTCCTCTCAAGGATGGGCTGGTACTGTTGACATGATTCCGGGATGAACGTTTTCCCTAGATTTTCAGCCATGTCCTTTTTTTTATGGTAAGTTTCTGGCACTACCATGGCTAGTGAGCTGCACTTCTTCTTTCCACCCATGACATTACAAACAGACAACATACACACACACACACACACACACATACACACACATACACACACACACATACACACACATACACACACACATACACACACATACACATACACACACATACACACACATACACACACATACACACATACACACACACATACACACGCACATACACACACATACACAAATATACACACGCACATACACACACATACACACACATACACACATACATACACACATACACACACATACGCACATACACACACATACACACATACACACACACATACACACACACATACACACACACATACACACGCACATACACACACACACACACACACACACACACACACACCTCACTTTGAGTATTTTCCAACAGTGCACGCATGGCAAGCAATGTCCTTCAGAGGGTAAAAGGGGAGGGAATCTCAAAGTCAATGAAAGTTTCTATTTCAGGCAAGAGTGTCAGACCACCCAGCATGATGTGCTGGACAGTGCCAGACCCAGCAGCGAAGGGCAGCTTTGCTGAGGCCTCAAGGACAGGAAGGGACAATTTTCCATCACTGGAGAACCTCAAGGCCACCAAAGAACCCAGCTCTACTGCTAACTATGTTTTTTAGAATGTCATTTAGGAGCCAGGGGTGGTAGCACACACCTCTAATCCCAACACTCAAAAGCCAAGACAGGAAGCTTCCTAACCTGGGCCACATAGTGAGTCCCAGGCTAATCTGAGCCACAGTGTGAGATCTTCTCCCAAAAGATCCCCACCTGCTAATATTAAATAAATAAAATGCTCTGTTGTCAACAAACACGGGACAGAGGAGAAGGGGTCAAATGTGGGCAATTAGAGAGGAAGACCATAGCTACTAAAGAGATGGGAGTTTGATAAAGGGAAACCATCATTTTGATTCATAATTGATTTTCCTCAGCAGAGCACAGGCAGTGCAGCCTGGCCATCTTGTCTCCTTCCTCTGTAATCAGAAGTATAATACTCTGGGTTTGCTATTCTTACAATGAAAACTAAACCTAGAAATCGGATGCCAGTCTGAATGGCAGAAGGGCTATTTTATGTATTTTCACAGTGGGGAAATGCTTTTCCATAGTGACTGATTTTACTGGGGTGGATTCTTTCACAATTACATTTATGGACCATTCAGAGGTTCCAGTGGCATGGGGTTACCATCTTGTCTGAGTAGATCACATGACTTCAGTAACTCAGACATGTCATCTTCCTACCAATGCAATGATTATATATTTGGAAAGGTTTACCATTAAATAAATAACTAAAAATCAGTATGTTCTCTGTATATGAGATTTCATTGCAGATTATTTACAAGCAACAATATCGCTTTGAGTAGAGAAGAACAGAGACCCTTACTAAAGATTTTGGAACAAAAGCCAAAACCACTTGGTCTAGCTACCAAACAGCATAGCCATTTGGTATACGGTGTCACTTTCTTGGCTCCAAGTGGAGAAGAGAAATGTAAAAAGCTACCCGGATGCCGCCAGGAAGGACAGTGCTTTTCGCCAAATGTCAGACTTTTTACAGACAGCTCCAGTTTTCCGTGGGACACTTTGCTGTCCCCACACCAGGTCTGCTCTACCTAGTTCAAACAAGGGCTTCGAGGGAGGATCAGAAATGTGCTCAAAGGTGAGCTGAGAAACAGACCGTTGTGTAGAAACACTTACTCTTAGTTTTTGGCATGGTGACTCACACGAATCCAGCTCACAGTGGCTTCGCTGGCAGCTGGGGAGCGTTTTCCTGGTTCTGTGCCACTTTCTCTTGGATCCTCTTCTGTCTGGGTTTTTTATGGGGAGACGCCTGACTCTAGGTGAAGTGAGACATGGATGTGGGTGTTAACAGTTTTCCACAAAAGAAACTTGGCCTCTCCCAAATGTCAGCATAGTTTGTGTGTGTGTGTGTGTGTGTGTGTGTGTGTGTGTGTGTGTGTGTGTAGACAGGTCTCTCCATTGGCCTAGATCTCAACAAGTTGGCTAGGCTGGCTGGCTATTGAGCCTCAGGGGTCTACCTGTCTCTGGCTCCCCAGAGCTGTGCTTATAAGCTTGCCACTACATTGGGCTTCTTCTCTTTCCTCCCTCCCTCCCTCCCTCCCTCCCTCCCTCCCTCCCTCCCTCCCTCCCTCCCTCCCTCCCTTCCTTCCTTCCTTCCTTCCTTTTTCTCTAAACATGGGTCCTGGAGATTGCACTCAGTACTACGGTGACTATGGGCTCTCCACAGACCCCAGCCCACTACTAAAAAACAAACAGACAAAACCTTCTGTTATAGGCTTCAGTCGCTCTCACAGGCACCTGGGGGTGGAGGGACCACAGCAGGACTCTACTGAGAGGTGTCAATGTTCTTGATCTCAGTGCCCAGCTTTCCCTTTCTGCTGGCTGTTTGAATGGCAAGCCATGTCACCATTAAGTGAGCCAGCAAGCTGAAGCCCTGGTAGGAAATAAGAAGGAAGCAAAAACAGAGATCAGAAGGGCATTGGCACCCTCTCTTAAGAGCTTCCTTGGTCCACTCTAAGGAGACTGCATGATTTGTTCTAACAAGTATTTTCAACTCTCAGAACAAGCCAATTCTGAATATATTTAATTGTCCTTTTAAAGGTCTTTGAAAGCCATGCAGGACAGGATAAGTCTTTTTATCACTCTCTCTGCTTTTCCCATGAGCTCTGTCCTAGCCATGTTTTTCTTCACAATTTCCTAAACAGACATTTCATTCTACAATGAGTTTAATTAATGATAATAGTTTGAAATTTGTTCCTTTGCTATTGGTGTTGATATTAATTCCCCAGTTACAGTGAAATCACTGTAGAGTTGGTAATGTTTTTATTTTCCTTTTTTTTTTTTTTGAAACTGAGCTTCACATATTTGATACAGATATTCACATATCACAAACTGGTCTTGAACTCACTATGTAGCCCAAGAAGATCTTGGATTTTTGGTCCTCCTGTCTGTACTTCCTAAGTGCTAGGATGGCATGCGTACATCACCAAGCCTGGTTTGTGTGGCACTGGGGATGGTACCTTGAGTTTAGTCCATGAGAGCTAAGTACGATACACATTAAGCTATATCCTTGGGCCTGAGCTGGTGGTCTTTGTAAGGTACTCCATTAATTCCTTAAACTAAGGAATGTACCTGGCGTGACATTAGAAGTGAAATAAACGTTTGATTGATGAGTGAAGTCTTTAGAGACTTGGAAATATTAGCAGGACATGATGGCATACACCTGTAGTCCCAATAATCTGGAAACAGGAAAAAGACTACAAGTGGAGGACTGCCTGAGATACATGGCTTTTGGAACTCTAACCTGTCTCAAATGAACAAACAATAAAAAAACCAGCAAAGGAGAAATAGAAATCATTAGAATGTATTGTGGAGGGCATTATAACATGTGCAGTATGCAGGAGGCACAGCATCTTCAAATTCAGTGTCTCTGTTTATGAGGAAGAATGCTGGGACCCGTTGTATCAACCACATGGAGTTGGGCCAAAAGCTAAAATCTGGGACTAGTAGAAGTTGATCTAAGAAGGAAGTGGAGCTGGAGGGATGGCCCAGCAGTTGAGAGCGCCCGCAACTTCAGTTCCCAGTGCCCACATGGTGGATCACAAGTCTGTAGCTGTTAGTTTCTGGGGATCTCATAGCCTTTTCTTGCTTTTGTGGTCATCAGGCACACATGTGGTAACATACCCACACACATGTGGGAAAAACATGCAGTCCCATAAAGTGAAAATAAAATTTAAAAAGAAAAGCATCTTGAACATCTTACTGTTAAGCAACTAACCAACGGGACTTTGAGTCACCTTCCTGCCTTCCAAAGGCCTCTTGGAGGTGTCAGAACTGACACCCATAAATGCTGGTCCTCTCTCTGAGATGATACTGTGTTAAAGACATCTTACTGTGGGCTGGGGATATGGCTCCGTTGATAGAGTACCTGCCTAGTAGAGTGCATTCCTAGTCTGCGCAAGGCCCTGGGTTCCACCCCCAGGCTAACATAAACTGGATATACACTCTCAGAACTCAGGAAATAGAGAGGGGAGAATAAGAAGTTCAAGGTCATCCTTCCTACACAGTCAGTTCAAGGCCAGCCTGGGCAATCATCTCAAGGGAAAAAAGAAGAAGTTTTAAGGTATTCTCTGTCTGTACATATATAAGTTTATTTGAGAGGGTAGGTCTACAGCTGCTCTGCTTGATCATTTGGAAAAGAAAGACGGCCCACATAAATAAATTCACAAAGTGAGTAACAGACATAACATGTGTTATCTATGGAAAACTTGTAGGCACTGTGAAAATGAGATGGAGAAAGAACTTTGGAACGGGCTGCCAGTAGACATAAAGGATCCTTTACAAACACACAAGCCAAACAGACTGCACCACCAGAGATTTTAGTTAGAAGATGTAAATATCTATGGCAGAACACAAGAAATGGAACGTTCTTTATTCCTCCTCCTGTGGATGGCTCTGTGGCTGGAACCCGGGGCCTCGTGCATGCTAAACGAGTGTTGTACCGCTGAGCTACATACTCAGACTTGACATTTTATTTCTTTATTTTTTTTTAAAGATTTATTTATTATGTATATACAGCATGTATGACTGCAGGCCAGAAGAGGGCACCAGATCTCATTACAGATGTTTGTGAGCCTCCATGTGGTTGCTGGGAATTGAACTCAGGACCTCAGGAAGAGCAATCAGTGCTCTTAATCTCTGAGCCATCTCTCCAGCCTGACATTTTTATTTCTAACGTAAGTACTTTAGTTAATAATTTAACCACTGCCAAACATTATCGGCATGGGCACCTGCTGACACTTCCAGGCTCTTCTGCACCTTGGCAATGAATTGTATAGAGACATGTGGATAGCTAGAGGAAGTAGTTTGTTAAGGAAGACAGACAGACAGACTTGGAATTGCACCAGACCGGGACCAGGGTCCAACTCCAAGACAGGAAGCGGATGGGCTCTTCAGAACCCCCATGAGTCATTTACAAGCTGTATCAGAAACCAGGAAGTGCCCAGGCTTCCTATGCCTCCTTTTCAGTTAGTCTCTGGAATCTTCTCCTTCACCCTAGCCCCAGCTCTCTTACCTCACAAATATAAGCCAAAGATGCATGCTGCCCTAACAGAGTCTCAGCATAGACAGTGATCTTTGGCCTTCAGAAGGGGGGCATTCAAGGAGTGAAACATGACAATCAGGAATTAAACAAGAGTTTCCCTTCAGAGGTCTACATCAGGACCAGACAGCAGAGTGTCCTGAGCAGGCTGAGGACAAGGAGGAAAAGGGAAAGGAAGAGTTAGCAGCCTCCGTGTGGGGTGAGGGATGGGAGGGTACTTTTCAGGTGGGAACTCACCAGAGTGAACTGAGGCTCAAGAGAAACTCAGCCCCCAGGTGTCTTAGTTAGAGTTTATATCGCTGCAATGAGAAATACCATGACCCAAAAGCAAGTCGGGGAGGAAAGGGTTTATTAGGCTTACACATTGCTGATTATCACTGAAGGAAGTCAGGACAGGAACCCACACAGGTCAGGGTCCTGGGGGCAGGAGCTGATGCAGAGGCCTTGGAGGGGTGCTGCTTACTAGCTGGCTCCTCATGGCTTGTTCAACCTGCTTTCTAATAGAACCCAGGACCTGCAGCCCAGGGATGGCATCCCCCACCATGGGCTGGGCCCTCCTCCATTGATCACTAATTGAGAAAATGCCTTACAGCTGGATCTTATGGAGGCGTCGCCTCAACTGGGGCTCCTTTCTCTCGGATGACTCTGGCTTGTGTCAAGGTGATACACAAAACCAGCCAGTCCATCAGGTGTCTGTAGGCCAAAGAGGTATTTGGCAACTACTGGTCCCTGCAGATCCAGCCCAACTGGGGTGAACGGGGCTCAGGCTGAGCTCCAAGCAGGTGACAAGAACAGTGCCCACTCTCACTCCCAGACTTCTGGAAAGCTGCCACCCGAATGCTCCAGTCTTGTTTGCAATCGACAACCACTCCTGGTGTCCATGGTCACGACCTTCAGGGAGCAGCGATCCTTTAGTAGTCACTGGAGTGGAGGAGAAAGCCTCAAAGGGCTGTACCTAGAATAAAGTGATAAAATGTGAGGAGGGTTTTTACCCAGTCATCTCAGTCATCCACAAGAGTGACTTTTCCTACGGGGGGGGGGGGGGGGCGGCGCGGCGAGGGTGCAGGGGCGGGCAGGCTCTTGAGGCCTACTTTTGCGCTTCTGCCCTGTGATGAGTCTCAGGGATTGTTTGAGGTAAGATGAATTTAAGCCAAGCCTGAGGAAGGGAGCTACTCCGGAAGCTTAAAATTTCTTCAGTGCTTCCCCTGCCCCCCACCCCCACCAAAGGAAACAATGGGCTGAAGTGTTTTTTTTTTTAAGCACTTAAGTGCTGACTTCTGTATGGAAATGAACTAATTGGGGGTTCCGGCCCCCAGATGTCTCCTGCCCTGCAGGGAGAAAAAACTTTCCCTGAGATGACCCAAATTGGGTCAGTGTGAGGTGGCTGTCAGGTCTTTCCCCATCCCCACCCCCGTGACCTCTGATGAAGGCCAGCCTCCTGGGTCCTGCTGAAATTAACAGAGAAGTTTCCAGCCAAGAGTTCTAAGCTAAGGTAAGGAGGTTTTCCAGCGCCTTCTACTGACTCGGTGTGCAGAATAAATAACTGAGGGTTTCTAGTCACTGTGTGGATGTCATATCTGAGAACTATCCAGGGCGCTGTGAGGTTTGGAATGCACGGAAACTTGGTCTTTGGTTTTGTTCTTGAGGCACTGAGCAGGGTCTCAAGCATCCCTGACTGGCTCAACTCTGTAGCTGAGGATGACCTTAAATGTCTGATCCCACTGCGCCCACCTCCGGAGGGCTAGGATTAGAGATGTGCACCATGCCATACTGGGTTTATGCAGTTCTGGCATGGAACTCAGGACTCCATGAGTGAGTTGCTAGATGACTTGATAGGCTGTGCTTTCAAACCTTCCACACTTTTTCTTGCCTTAGGGTCTACTCATATGTAGAAACACAGTTGAGTTTTGCTATTTTTTTTCCCCAGAAAGGCTGCTAACATCAATAATTTGTCCTTCAATTTAGTAATGAAGTATAATCCTAATTATTTTGTTTATGTTTTGATTTTTGTGTTTTGAGACAGTGTCTCTCTACATAGCCCTGGTTGTCCTGGAACTCTTCAGTAGACAAGGCCTTGAACTCACAGAGATCCACCTACCTCTACCCACCAAGAGCTTTGCCCCCTCATTGCAAATAGGTGAGACAGCAGCTGTACGTTTTATAGAAAGAAGAAAGCTTGTTTACTACTGCTACGATGATGATGATGATGATGATGATGATGATGATAATGAGTTTTACCACTGAGAGAGTTTGAATTTTGTCAGAAGCCTTTTGGACTCTATTGAGATATGTATCCCTGGCTTGAATGGAACTCACTATGTAGACGATGCTGGTCTCCAATTCATAGAGATCTGCCTGCCTCAGCCTTCTGAGTGCAGGGATTAAAGGCGTGTGCCATTATGCCTGGCAATGCTGTTATTTTTAAATCATAAATTTATAGTTGAGTCCCAGGGATCCCCTGGCTCTCTCTTTCTTGTGCTGGAATTACAGGTGCACATTTCCACACCCAGCATTTTACTTGGGTGCTGGAGACACAAATTAGGTCCTGAGTGTGTAGAGTGCTTGCACAGCAAGTGTGAGGACCTAAGTTAGAGCAACCAGGTGTCGATCCAGCCAAAACCTCAAGCTCTGGGCTTAGAGAGAGATCCTTTCTCGAAAGAAAGTCAAGTGGAAAGTGCCTAAGAAAGAAACTTTACGCCAACCTCTGTGTGCATGCGCACACATTCACACACACACACACACACACACACACACACACACACACACACAGAGAGAGAGAGAGAGAGAGAGAGAGAGAGAGAGAGAGAGAGAGAGAGAAACATGAACACACAAATTACTATATACCCAGAGGCACACAGAAATTTATGATGTTAATCTGAATTTATCCCTATATTCTTTTTTTTTTTTTTTTTAATCAGGGGCCTGGAGGGATCAGGGTTCCCTCTGAGGAACACTTCTGAAGGGAGTCCACCTCCTTTAATGGTTTTGGGACTCAGCAAAGTTTCTATTTTTTCTTGGATTAGTTTTTCTGTGTTGTGTGTTTCCTGTTCAAGGTCTACTTCCATGTGGCAAGCATTGTGAAATGTTGTCCTGCTCTGCATCTTCATGACTTGTCTTCAGTTAGGTCCTCTTCACCCTGGGGATTAGCTTCTCCTTCTCTCTCACCAATACTTTGAAAGGTATTTCAGCTTTATTCATCTTTTCAGAGAGACATCTCTTTACTTCTTTGATATTTCCTACTAATCAAACATCTTCTAGCTCATTGATATCTGTTGTACCTTTGATATTTCATATCTTTGATATGTTTCCTAATCTTCACTCATTTGGGAAGGTTGCCAGATTTCTTTTTTTTTGTAATTTATTTCCAACTCAATTAAATTGTGTGTTTCTAGAATATACCCTATATTATTTCAATTTGAAATTTGCTAAGGAATTATTTATGATCCAGAATTTTTAGCTAGTATATGTTTTTATTATATGTATTCTGCAATTCTCAAATGCAGAAACTCACTTTTCTTTTCTGTATGAGCTTTTAGGTGATGTTTACCAATTATATTGCCTACTTTTTCCTCTAACACCATGTTTATTCATTATTAAAATTGTAGATAGCAATATAATAGCATCTTCCAATTTGGTTTTTTTTTAAATCTACTTTTATTTATATTAACTTTAATTTACATAAATTAAGATTTGGGGTTGGTTTTTGAAAGTTTGTTAGTTTTTATTTTATGTTATGAGTATTTGCCTGCCTGTGTGTGTTTGCACCATGGCGTGCCTGGGACCTGCAGCCTAGAACCAGGGTTGTAGATGGTCATGAGCTTCCATGAGGGTGCTGGAACCAAGTGCTCTTAACTGCCGAGTCATCTCTTCAGCCCTGAGAAACATAAAATCTTAAATATTTTCTTTGTTTTGATTGTTTTTGTAATTAAAACTTCATCACGAGGAGCTTGCAAATAAAAACCATTATGCAGCCCGGTTAATATTATATTAGTATTAGGTATTCTCCTAAGGTATTTTTTCTTCAAAATGTCCCATGTTACTTCTAGAAACAAGTGTTTTACAAAGTTTTTTTTGTTTTTAATAAAGCCAGCGAGCTTTATCTTTGTCATATACTGTCACTAATTGCTTTCTGACTACTAGGGATCATTTCTAGGGTCTTACTCATGTTGACAAGTGTCTACTACTGAGCAACGGCACCCCCACACCCCTTTTATTTTGTTTTGAGGCCTGGCCTTGCTGAGTCACTCACACTGACCTTGAGCTTGTTATGTAACCAAGGCTGGCTTTGAATTCATGACTGTCTTCACTCAGCCTCCTGAGTAACTGGCTCGCAGGCCTGCATCGTCGGAACTGGCGTCTGCTGTTATTTAATTTTGAGCTATTTTCAACTTTTCTGCTTCTTCATGATTTAGACAAGAGAAGCTAGACAAAATCAAAACAAAAAAAAAAGAAACTCCACCAAAACAAACAAACAAACAAACAAACAAAAGCCAACCACAGCCACAACAACAAAAACAACTCTTGGAAAATATTGTTTCCTATTTAACTAGAGCAAAGACTTAATTTATATTTTTGTAGTTACTGACATATCATTTCATAATTTTGTCTTACCTGCTTAGTTTTCATTTTCTGTGTTTTAATGCTTTCAAACACATTTAATCATTAATCATTTTAAACCATCCCCTGTTTTTGTTGATATTTGTATATTTAACTTTATTTTACTGTATAAGTTACCAGAACAATTTCAATTTTTATTAAAATTTAGTTAGAGCAAATTCACTATTTTCTTGTATCAACCTGAATTGTAGAATATACTTTAAAATCTGTTTTTTCTAGCGCAGGGCTTGGTGGCCACACCTTTAATCCCAGTACTCAGGAGGCAGAGGTAGGTGGATCTGTGAGTTTGAGGCCAGCCTGGTCTACAAAGCAAGTGCCAGGGTTATTACACAGAGAAAGCCAGTCTGGAGGGTGGAAATATGTTCTTAATTTGATTTCATACCATCATTTATTTCACTTTTGCCTTGCCTGGTTTTGTTAATCTCATGCTTCTATGGCTTTTGATAAAGACAAATCCCTTTGCTCAGGTTTACCTGCCTGTCTGCCAGCATCTTCCTCCCCAACTTGTATCACCTGAACAACACCTGGGTTCCATTCTTTCCTCGTTCCCATTACAGAATTCTGTCATCAGCCTGGACACTATAAACAAGCGTGTATTTACTCACAAACACAGGGCAGGTGACAGACTGCCATACAGAAAGTGAGTCCTTGGGAGATAACTATGGAAAATTTCATCTCTTTGTTTGTTTTTATTGTCATTGTTTTGGGGTTTTTGTTTTGTTTTGTTTTAGAGACAGTATCTCTCTATATAGCCCTGGCTGTCTTGGAAGTCACTAAGAAGACCACGCCTTGAACTCACAGAGATCCACCTGCTTTTGCCTCCCAAGTGCTGGGATCAAAGGTGTGTGCCACCACCATTTCTGCTGGAAAATTTCCTCTTAAAGCCCTGAAATTGTCTATGAAAACTGAAGAGATGAAATTCCATCTTCAAAGTGGCTGCTCATATCAGCCTCCTGCACCTCTGTTTCCTAAGTAAACCTGATTCTTACACACATATAGATATAATTTAGGAAGATATTTTATTATATGGATTTGGCATCAAGGCTGAAGGTATAACTCAGTATCAGGGCACTTGCTTACCCTACTCAAGGACCTGGGTTCCACCCTCAAAATCACAAGCAAACAATCAACTTTGTATCAGAAAGTACAAAGTAAGCACTTACTTAAAGAATATTTAAGTCTTTTCATCTGCAAACTAAAGGTGGTTTATAGTTTATAGCATGTTGTAGAATAATCTTTTTGTACACTGTGAAGATGTGTCACTCTGATTGGTTAAATAAAAAGCTGAATGGCTAATACCTAGGTAGGATTTTCAGGGCAGAGAGGACACTGGCAAAAAGAAGACAGAGATGCCAGTAGACTCAGAGCAAGCAGGATAGGCAATATGAAGATGAGGTAATAAAGCACGAGGCAGAAAGTAAATGAATAGAAATGAGTTCATTTAAGTTATAAGAGCTAGTTAGAAACAAGCCTTAGCTATTGGCCGAGCTTTCATAATTAGTAAGTCTCTGTGTCATCCATCATTGAGGACCCAATGGTCTTGATGAAAAATTCACCTACATATGGTTATATATGCAGATGTGTGTCTGTGTGTGAGTGATGTGTACAAATTCATAGAGTGCTACACCAGGATGAACATTTTAAATTTACAAATTAATTATATAACCAAGGGAAAGCTTATATAATTGCATGTTATGTGTTCTTCAATAAATTAATTTCACTCTCTTCTATAATCTATGGAGATGTAGCCCAATTGTAGAGCTCTTTTCTAGTATGTAGGACATCTTGGGTTAAATTATCAACACACCATACAAAAAGAAATGCCATTTTTTGCATACGATTCTTCCTTAAATAATATATTGTAGAATGGAAAAGAGAGGTTAGCTTTGCCTGAAAAATATAAAAATGCTTCTAGTGCACAGAATGTCCACAGTGGGCTGAATGGCTGGCTGATTGTGAAGCAAATGTGTTTATTGTGATATAAATGTTTTATTGATGAATTTACTTTGTTTCCGCATTCACTTGTCTCCTGCTCTGAATCTTATGAGAAGTTCTGAGCTGCATGCATCACAGAGAGCCACCAGGGTATGAACCCAATGTGACATAGCCTGATGAAGTGTCCTTTTTACTCATTCTTGAATTAATTGCAGCCTCTGGTATTGTGGTTACTTCTAGATTCTCCCCATTAATTATATTAGTGCAACTTGACATTTTTGTACAGTACTACTTAAGTCCTGATTTTTGGGCATCGGAGTTTATCCCAGTTGACATTCTCAGCTGACAGTGGATACATCAGATGACACTTTCTTCTCCTATGGAAACATGTGTTCCCATGCAGAACTCTCTTAAATTATTTCTAAAAGTGAAGTGGAATAATAAGGTAAACACAGAAGGACAAGAAGATTTGGAGTCAGAATTTATTTATTGTTTCTTAAAACAAGGCATTCGCTTTTCCTGCTGTGTTAGTTTCTGACGGTTGAGGTGCTTGTGTGGAATGCAGCGGCTGGCCATTTCAGTGTGGTTTTCACACAGGATTAGTTTACTGTGGCGATCTATTAGTATGAGAATTAAACTAGACCTCAGGCTTTCCTCCTTTGGCCAGGGCTTTCCCTTTTCCATGCATTTGTGTGGTCTTCTTCTCTGGCTGTGGCCAATTAAAGAAGCCAAATACTTTCTGATGCTTTCGCATCCAGAGACGGCTTCTGTGCCTCCACCCAACCTTCCTTAGGCTGGCCTCTCATCACTTTGGCCAACAAGGTTTGACATTAAGTGCCACCGTGATACCTCTGGGCTGGACTCTCAGAAGACCGGCAAATTCCTCCCTGGCATTTGAGTTATGATCCACCTCTTAAATGGCTTGACCCTTCAGAGTCATTGCAGTGTAAAGCTCCAGGAATACAAAAAGGGGACCCAACCAAAGCCTGCCTTACGACTGCAGTCTGTCAAGTCTCTAGGCCCTTGTACAGAAACCTCTCTCCTCACTCCTCAAATTAGTCCAGCCGCTGATTGGTTCCTTCCAAGAGACCCAAGGTAGTGCCACATGGGATGGAAAGATCACCTCGGAGATACTTGACTACATTCCTGAGACTCAGTTTCATGATACACAATGAGGTGATGGTCACTGCTTGGACTGTTTAGGAGGCAATACTCAACCAGAGCAGATCATGGAGGCCATGGTTAGTGCTACTAAAGCTATCATGAATGCATAAACATCATCATTACCATCAGCATCATCATAATTTATTAACTTTTGAAAATAAAAGCTAGTATTCAAACGAACATTGGCTTCTACCCCTACATATTTCTAAATGACTTAATATTAATGTTTCATAAACCAGAATGATGAAAATTCAAAATAATTTAATATATAATTTGTTTAAAATCTATGACTTCTACACAAACCAATGACTTTTTAGCACTTTTGATCCATGGAGTGATGCAAATTTAGTAGACTGTGGACTCAAAAATAAAGGTAGTTTTAACAGTGTTTTGAGCAGAAGAAACTAAGAAAAGAAAACACAACCTTTTTTTTTTTTTTTTTTTTTTAATGTCAAGGCCTGGGTTGCCAGACTAGAGGCCAAGGCCATTATAGGAGAGAATGTTTCACACACCTGCCTCCTCAGCCAGATCCAGGTTCCTTCCTCTCTTTACTTTCCTGGGGCATTCTGCCAGGGAGGCCTCGTTCTCCTATGGTGGACCCCTCTGTAACTTCTCCTCACTTAGAAACCGCTTGGTAACAGAAGAACTGCTTCCTCTCTTCTCTGCAGCCCCCTGGGCCTAGGGGAAACTGCGTGAAGCTGTCCACAAGCATCATTTTTATGGAGTTGGTCCAGGGTAGGTCTCCTGACTGTCCCTGCACTTGGTTTAGGAAATACCACCATGAAAGTCCATTCACCTGCAGCCCGATGGTCCCATCACCAGAACCCAAACCTCTGGAGTAGGGAAGGAAAGGCTTCCCATCTCGGTGATGTCCGATGGAGAAGGGACCACCCCATTATCAGAATGTTCACACCACTGTTCTTTACGTCAGACACAGGTCAAAAGAAGGACCAGACAGCATGGTGTGAGCGACCCAGCATCCTTATTCACACTGGCTTGTTTAGGAGACATTCTTCTCTGAGATCAAATCAGCTAGATGGGTAAGACTACATTTGAGGCAGAGAAGAAATCCTTCTCTCAAACTCTTAATGTGATCTGTCAGTGTGACATGAGATCTATAGATGGTCCTACGTGTACCCAAGGCCACACATTGAGTAGTGGACATGGCCTGTCACCTCCAGCCTAACATTTGTGGGAAAATCTTCTTAGAGCTATTTTTTTAAATTTATCACATTCTCCCTCCACCTCTCTCTCCCTGTCTCCTTTTCCTCCCTCCCCTCCCTCCTGTGTGTGTGTGTGTGTGTGTGTGTGTGTGTGTGTGTGCTATGTGTGTGCTGTGTGTGTATGTATGTGTGGTGTGTGTGTGGTGTGTGTTTGGTATATGTGTGTGATGTGTATGTGTGTGTTGTGTGATGTGTGTGTGTGTGTGGTTGGTGTATGTGTATGTGGTGTGGTGTGTGTGGTGTGTGTGTGATGTGTGTGATGTGTGTATGTGTGTGGGGGTCAAAGGACACAAGGAAGAAGAAGAATTCGTTCTCTTCTTCTACCATGTGGGTTCCAGGGATTTAACTCAGTCCAGCTTGATGGCAAGTGCCTTCATCGACTAAGCAATCTCACAATTTCTAGAAGATTTTAAAATATCACATAATAGATGACAAAATGTGGAGGGAAAGAATTGAAAGTTGAAATATGTACATCCCTTTCAACTTCAAAATGGTTTCCATTTTGCCCACACTCTTTCTGACTCAATATTTGTTTGAAAGGACAGTAAGTCACGTCTTCAGGTCTCTGCATTTGGAAACACACACACACACACACACAGAGAGACAGAGAGAGAGAGAGAGAGAGAGAGAGAGAGAGAGAGAGAGAGAGAGAGAGAGACCTACATGAGTGCACACACAGACACACACACCCCAAATGTAAGCTTGGGTTGGATTAGCAAGGCTTGAGAAGCCTTAACTACGGATCAAGAGGGTTTGGCTGTTGTTATTTGCTAAGTAGAGTTTGGGATTTGTTCCTGCTTGCCAAGCACTTCATATAAATAGTTGGCTTAATAAAAAAGGCTGGAGAAAGAGTCTTACTTTGAAAAGGAGATTATGATTAAAATTCTTAGAATGGCAGCTCAGTGGGATAAATATTATTATGGAATACATAATTTGGAGAAATAATTTACTTTAAAAGTCAGCTCCCCTAATTAAGTTCCGGATTCACGCACCGAGACCTGGTTTAATTAGTAATTCCGTAGACACACACAATGTTCACATAGAAGTTATGGAAGAAGAGGCTTCCGAGCACCTGAGTCACCAGTCACTTTTGCCCAAAGCTGGCAAGGAGGGAGAGAGACACTATCGGATAACGAGAGCTTAAGAGAGACCTGGAGAGTGCTGGCATTGTTCAAAAGGATATCTTATCTACCGATGTGGGAATCTGCCCACTAATGCCTGTAAAGCAATTTTTAAATAGGAAAAGAAATGAGTTCTACATTCCTCATTTTTTTGAATAAGCTGCATCAAAAGCAGATTAAACATGATCTTATGCCCACAGTCACTCCTGTGGTACATAAAGCCTAAGGTACAGGCCTAGGCAGGACTTGAGTTCCCTGAGTCCTTTAGACTTCATTTGTGGACACCTGATTAACTGGTGAATATTTGAGGTGAACATTTTCATGTTCCCCCATCTCCTCTGCCCTTGACATACAGGGTTTGGGTTATATTTTATATCTGGTGTGTGTGTGTGTGTGTGTGTGTACACATATATGTATGTGCAGACATGTGCACATGCATGTAGAAGCCAGGTCAACATCAGGTGTCACCCTTCAGGTGCTGTCAACTTTGTTTTTTGAGACAGAGTCTCATTGGGTTGAAAATTTGCTGGCTGGCCAGAGAGCTCCAGCAATCTACCTGTCTCAGATCTATAGTTGGGTCAGGGCTGAGGGCAGAATTCACTGAAGAATCTGATTTTTTTTTTCTGTAGAAGTCTCTCCAGATGCCTTATACCTGAGGCCACACTGCAGGAAAAAGGGGTGCCTCATCCTCCAGCGAGTGCAGCTTGTTCACTAGTTACCACCATGTCCTACAGCTCTGCTCAGGTGTGGTCACCTAGGCGGTGACCCTGCCTCCTCTATGGGCCAAGGATAGGCAGAGGTTGAAACTCTAGTGCCTGCCTCTAAGGTCCTCGTCAACAGGGCCACCTATGCAGACTAGTTTCCTAGAAATCCCTGGAATTCATCTTGGGGATGACAGCACACAGCTCCTGCGGAAAGCCATGTCCCAGCATTGGCAATGAGTGGAGCTGGGGAGACATTGGCTCTGACCTCTACCCTTTGGGCTGCTGTGCTTAGGGGAGGCTTGGAGACAGACAAGAAGTAGAAGCAGCAATGGTGGTGAGTTCCTGGCCCTTTCCTGAAGCAACAGCAATGCTTTCTAGAAAACCAGGTGCACTGTTAGTAACCCAACTGCTGCTCTGGGCCTTGGGAAGTGTGTGTCTCATGTCAACTCACTCTCTGCCTTTGTACCCAAGTTTCACAAAATCGGCTCAAGAGGTCTGTAACAACCTTCCTGCCCAGGTGCAGACATCCATGTGACACAAAGGGCTCTCGCTCTCAAGGACTTCGCTTGCTTTCCGCCAAGCGTCCCAGCCACCCCATACATTTGTTTGTGAACTACTTTTTCCATGTGCTTGATTAACACTGAGCTTATGATGGAGGTAGCGGTTTACTGGGCTGGAGGAAGGACCAGACTGGGATTCTGACTTACACTTTCCTGTCACTGTGAAGACAGCAGCTCCCAGATCCACTGAGAAGACAGCTAGGGATCGAATGCCTGCTGCTCTTGCAGAGGACTCGAGTTTGGTTCCTCCCACCCACATCAAGTGGCTAACAACCACCTGTAACTAGCTCCTGGAGATCTTACACCCTCTTCTGGCTTCCAGAATCACCTACTCACATGTAGCGTGCGCATGCATACACACACACACACACACACACACACACACACACACACACACACACAACTAAAATAATTAAAAAAAACAGGAAATCTACAGCAAGTTAATTTGTCTTTGGCAAATTTTATGCAGATCTTCCTCAGAGTACTAATTTCAAAGTGGAAAAAAAAGTAGAATTAATTGTACTGACAAACACTTTGTTTGGGTCTGTTTGTAATAGCATATTGCATTGATGCATATACTCTGCAGAATTCCTTTTTCATGATACATTTTGAGAAGTTTAAACATTTACTCTTGGAATCATTGACTGTCTATTGTGTGCCCATACCTTTTGCCAGGCCCTGGAGAAAGAGGAGAGGGATACTTTGTGCCTCTACTTTCGAGACAAGCATCGTATGTCTCTCAATCGCCAGAGTGACCACTTCTCCTCAGACCTTCCTACTGAAAGGGCACATTCATGAACAGACTGGATGTGCGTGTTCCCATCACCAACACTGTCCCACTGAGGGTTGTAAGCGTTGTTATAAGCACACACCATTCACCCAAGGAAATGGGGAGTAGAAACATAAAATGGGAGAATTGCCTTTCATACTGCTGAAAAATCCAGTTGAAATCAAAATCCCTGTCCTCACTTCCATTCTCATGAAATGCACTTTAGAAGGAAGTAGTCGCTTCTTTTTGGTTTTCAAGCTTAGCATGCATGTTTTTATCTGACACTTGAATAGTCTAAAACACTATAAGCATTTTTTCCTTTTTTTTTTTTTTTTTTTGTTTTTTTTCGAGACAGGGTTTCTCTGCGTAGTTTTGCGCCTTTCCTGGAGCTCACTTGGTAGCCCAGGCTGGCCTCGAACTCACAGCGATCCACCTGGCTCTGCCTCCCGAGTGCTGGGATTAAAGGCGTGCGCCACCACCGCCCGGCTTTTCCTTTTTTTTATTAAGAGATTTTTCTATTCATTTTACATACCAACCACACATCTCCCTGTCCTCCCTCCTTCCATCCCCAGCTCCCCCCCCCAAACCATCCCTCATTCCCACCTCCTCCAAGGCAAGGTCTCCCATGGGGAGTCAACACAGTATACTCAGTTGAGGCAGGTCCAATCCCCTCCTCCCTGCACCAAGGCTGAGCAAAATGTCCCACTATAGGCACTAGGCTCCAAAAAGCCGGCTCATGTACTAGGGATGGGTCCCAATCCCACTGCCTGGGGCCCCCTAAACAGTTAAAGCTAAACAACTGTCTCACTTATCCAGAGGGCCTGGTCCAGTTCCATGGGGGCTCCTCAGCAATTGGTCTCCACTAGTTTGGCTAGTTGTCTCTGTACTTTTTCCAATCATAGTCTCTATATCTCTTGCTCACAGAATTCCTCCTTTCTCTCGTCAATTGGACTCCTGGAGCTCCGCCTGGGACCTAGCTGTGAATCTCTGCATCTGCTTCCATCAGTTACTGGATGAGGGCTCTATGATGACAGTTAGGCATAGAACTATCTGATCACCAGTTCTATAATATGGCAGGATATAAGATTAACTCAAAAAAAAATCAGTAGCCCTCCTATATACAAATGATAAATGGGATGAGAAAGAAATCAGAGAAACATCACCCTTTACAATAGCCACAAATAATATAAAATACCTTGGGGTAACTCTAACTAAGCAAATGAAGGGCCTGTATGACAAGAATTTTAAGTCTCTGAAGAAAGAAATTGAAGATGATATCAGAAAATGGAAAGATCTCCTATATAAAGCAATGTTTAAGCTTCATTACTTCAAGTAAATAGTTTCATGAAACAGACCTGTAGAGGAAGAATCTGACCCATTTAAACACGTGTGACGAGAAGCCTCACCTAAGTTGTCATACTTTATTAAATTTTATTAAAAAATATTTGTTTTTATTTTACATGCATGTGTGAACACTTGTGTGCATGAATGTGAACCACATTACATGCCAAGTGCCTACAGAGGCAGAAGAGGGCATTGGATCCCTTGGAACTGGGGTTACAGAGCATTGTGAGTCAATGTGTGGGTGTGGGGAACGGAACTTGGCAGCAAAGGCTCTTAACCACTGAGCTATCCCTTCCGCCCCTGCCTCACCATTTCTGTCGAGTTGTGTGACTACCCAATAATATAGTAAAAAACGCATTTTAGAACTATGGCTATTTTTTACTTGCCTAAATCCTTCCTAGGTAAATACACTTAGCAAGATATATTTTGAAGTCAAAGAAATTCTGAAGCTTATATACTCTTTGTTGCTGGGTTTGTTCTTTGGTTGGTTGCTTGTGGTGTTAGAGATTGAACCCAGGGCCTTGTGCATACCAAATGCGTGCTCTACCAATGAGCTGCATCCCTCCAAGCCCTACTGTTTGATAGTCTTTGTGAGCAACACCCTCTTCCAGTTTACTCCAAAAGCGATACTTTGAGCAACTTTTCAAAATATTCAGAAATCTGTTTTTGCACAAATGTAAGGAAGAAGAAAACATTAAGAAAGATTATCTGAGCCACCAGAGGTGTGTTTCTATGGTGATTCTAAAGCCAATCAAGTTGACAATGAAGATTGGCCATCACATGATTAGAGTTCAGAAGCCAATACATTTGTCCTTACCTTTCCTTTTTTGCTCTGGGATCATCAATGTCACTATTTTCCTAAACCTCTTTTCTAATTACAGATTTCTGGGGAAAGGCCAGAGCTTGCTAATCCCAGTAGGCCACTGCACCTGGGTGACTGCTCCACCCAGAGAAAGAAAATGAGTTGAACACATAGCAGAGTACACATCTTATGCTCATGGCATTCACAGCACGTGCTGTGCCCTTGAAAGAAGAAAATCAATGATCAAAACAAGTTTAAAAAGAACTTAGAAATCTCTGACGCTGTCCCTTCCAGAGAGCAAACTTACATCAAAACCCCTGGGACTGTTTCAAAGTGAGTTGTTTGTCTTTACTTGTTTTCTGCTGTACATTAGCCCAAAATTTGTTGAGTTTTAATCTCAGAGTCTTTTGTACCCCAGTTGTATTTGAGAAGGACCATTTGCTCATTCATTCACTGGGCTGGCTGCACAGCACAGCTCACCCATACCTAATCCTTTCCCAGTCAGCCTTACATTTTGGGTTGGTTCCTTGTATCGCCACGGTAGACTGACGCATACCTCTTCAAGTGTCACAGGCAGTGAGAAAGTACAATAGGGAACCAGCTTGCTCTCCTTGATACATGTCACATAAATATGAAGATAGATTTTGCAAGGATTACTGCCAAGAGGGAGAATGAAAGGATGACTCGAGGAATCTCAGTAGAGTTCTTTAGAGCATCAACTCCACCCTCAGTCACTGAGAATTCAACAGAGATAAGAAGGCTCCCTCATGAAGAGGCACAAGAGTAACTCAGATCCTACTGTGTCCACACCAAAGCAAAGTCTAAAGCGTATTCATAAACATGAACATGTTTCCAGTTTTTACATCTATGTCTCATCCAGGCTCCTGGGAGTTCTAGCTCACACGTTCACTTCCCTGCTGGCCCTATGTGCACAAACTTGGATCTAAGGGTTCCAAGTTACCAAAGACGTTTTAATAACTCAGGCTTTGATTGTTTTAGGACATGAGGGTGGAGCACCTGACTACTAACATCCAAGCTGGACTCACAGCTTGTCAATTGGTGTCAACAGTGAGTTTTATAGCACTCGGTCTCCAAGAAACACCTGATGCTCCTAGAAATAAATACATGTGTACACATGTATACACGTATGTGTGCATGTACACTCACATGAGTGCACATGCATAGAGAAGTCAGAAGACAACACTGGGTGTTTCCCTCAATTGCTCTCCATCTTATTGCTTTGAGGCAGAGAGACTCTAATTCAGCAGTTCTCAACTTGTGGGTTGGGAACCCACTGGGGTTGCATATCAGATATTTATGTTACAATGCATAACAGTAGCAAAGCTACAGACATGAAGTAGCAACAAAATAATTTTATGGGTGGGGATCACTACATCATGAAAATCTGTACTAGAGGGTCATAGCATTTGGAAATTTGAGAACCACTGCTCCAACTGAACCTGGAGTTCATCAATTAGGCTAGACTACCAGCAGCCGTAAGGATGATGGACTTGTCTCTTGCCCCAGATCTTGGGTTATAGCCACACCACCATGTCTGACTTTTTACATGGTGCTGTGGATCTGAACTCATAGCCTCACGCTGTGCAGCAAGCACTGTTCATGTGTCCACCATCTCCCCAGTTAAGTATCACGTTAGTGAAACACTTTAAAGCATTTTTATAAACGGAAATAAAAAGAAGTCACGAAAGGGTTTGAGCAGAAAATCCCTGTGAAATACAAGGCATTTGCCTTTACCAAAATGTCTGTTGTCCCTTTACCCACCACACCCCTTCTCCAAGAGCCAGTCCTGCAACCCCGGCTTGGCTGGGGAGACCTAAGAAGAGCTGATCCCACAGAGTCACAGTACCATCATCAAGAAGGCCTCTGTGACACCGACTGAAAATCAACACATCATATTTTAACGGGGATGTTGAAATGAATATTAAATATTCATGTAATTTTGGGCAAAAATCCTCAGCATCCAGAATCACATGTGATTTTACTGTTGAAAACCCCTCTGACTTTGCCAAGAAGGAGGTACTAGGCTTTGGTGATACCCCTGCATGGGTTAAACAGAAGCAACAGCCATGTGGAACACCGTGACCGAACACTTCCTTAATCCAGGCTGACTGTTGGTTTGATTTCATTTTTGCCCAGTGCTATGTTTAAAGAATTTGGATGTGAGGAATTAAGTGTGTTCTTTTTCCAAGTCTGCTGATAAAGCTCCCTGGGGGCTGTATTGATTTACAGAAGCCAACACGGAGCGATCACACTGCGTGGTTTCTGTAACCACCTACTCAATGTTTTACAACCAGCAACATTCCTAGCAGCCAACACTTTCATGTCCACTGAACTCAGGGACTTTTTAAAGGTGTTTGACATGAACTCACTTAGTTCTCACAACAAGCCCATGTAAATGACGTGGTTGTTATCTTTTTTTTTTTTACAGACAAGACTGTCCACGTCCACATGAGCAGAAAATGAACTGCTGGGCATTTTACTAGGAATCCTGAGCCCAGAACCGAGCAAGCAGGAATGTCCTCCCAGAGGCCTTTGTAAATGCGCCTCTTGATGGAGGCTACAGTTCCAATATGATTGTAAACATCAGGCTGGAATACTGGCTCACTTGGAAGACTGCTTGCCTCGTATGCGCAAACTCCTGGGTTTCATTCCTCAACACCACGTAAACTGGGTATAGTGGCATATTCTGAAATCACAGCACTTGAGAGATGGAGGCAGGAAAGTCAGGAGGTCAAGGTCAGCATTGACTATACAGTGAGCTGGAGGCCAGCCTGGGCTAACTGAAGCCCTGTCCCAAAAACAAATATCCATTTACCACATGCCCTTTAGCACTTCTCTTCAATTTTCCAGTGTCTCGCTTCGGCCTGATCATGTTGATGTCTGTGTGTCGTGTGAATGCATCCTTTCTCAGTTCTCCTCTTGGAAGCTTTCTGAATATATGATTTTCTTCATCATTCAAGGAGACACTCCATTTTGACACCTATTTCTAATCTGGCCTCAATTTGGAAAATAATGTTCCCACATGTCACTTTGGTTTTGTTCTGGCTTAGGTGTTTGTTGTTGTTATTATTGTTTTTGAGACAAAGTCTCATGTAGCCCCGGCTGGCCACAGACTCGCTGTTAGCTGGAGCTAATGTTGGCCTTCTCCTCCTGCCTCCACCTCCCAAGTGCTGGGAATCCAGGTGTGTACCACCATAGGGAACTTTCATCTTATAAATCTCTTTTTTTCCTGAACTGAATATATTTAAATTTTATTTTCCCATTAAATCATGACACATAGGTTACTAGACTATAATATAGTTCTGCATTTAGGTGTTAATATCAGTTTTATTTTATTTATTTATTTATTTGTTTTTATTTTTCAAGACAGAGTTTCTGTAGTCCTGGCTGTCCTGGAACTCACTTTGCGGACCAGGCTGGCCTTGAGTTCAGAGACTTGCCTGCCTCTGCCTTCTGAGTACTGGCATAAGAGGCGTGCACCACCACCTTGTTGCATGGTATTAATACTGTTATGTTCTATATTCTTTTTAATATTTTAATCCAGATGCAAAGCATCCTCATAAATATGCATTTCCCGTGCTGTTTTTAACTAGTACTTAGCAGCAGAGCCCCAACTGTTCTTCTGTGTAGGAGTGTTATGTATTTTAAAATAATTAAAATTCACATTTTTTGGACTGTTTTAGAAAAAAAAAGAAAAGAAAAAAATCATAAGCCTCCTGTACCTCACTCATCACTTGATAAAGACTTTGACACTGAACCATCAGAAGGAGCCTCCAGGTTCCCTCTGTATGGCAGTTTTTTCTGGAGAAATGCCAACAGGCTTCCTGATGGCCTTCTACTGTGATGCGCACACTAGAAATTGCCACCATGGAGACATCATGGACCACAGATGCCAACCCTAATCAGAGAAGGAACCTGGTGGCTAGGTGTGGTTTATTCTCCAGTTTCAGCAGCCATGGTACTTGTTCTCTGCATAACACCACAGTGCATAACAGTTTCAGACAGAATTCAGATCTTTAGTCTGTCCAGGGTTTCCTTAATGATGAGGACACTTTTCTGTGTCTCTTCTGCATGAGCTAAAGCTAGGATAGCTAAAGTATTCACAATTAGAGTTAAGCAATCTGAGTAAGAGTGCATAACAGGCCGGGCCGTGGTGGCACATGTCTTTAATCCCAGCACTTGGGAGGCAGAGACAGGTGGATCTTTGATGCCAGCCTGGCCTAAAAAGTGAGATCCGGGACAGCCAGAGCTACACAGAGAAATCCTATCTCAAAAACAAAAACAAAAACAAAAACAAAAACAAAACCCAAACCCAAACCCAAACCAAAAACAAAAACAAAAAGCAAAAAAAGAATGTATAATAAATAAATTATAAAAGTGGTTATTCTTAAAAATTGTTTATAAGCCAGTGTAACAAATCAATCAAATAAACACTAAGGTTTTCTTTCTATACTTATACTGGATTTTAAGCTCTAAACTACTCAGGAGAGTATAGGGGAAGACCTAGACGTGGATGAAGGTGTCTACTGCAGTGAAAAGCCACAGAGTGGGGTTAAGGCATCCAGGGTGAGGCGAAAGTAAGAGGCAGTGTCTGGTGAAATCGATGCAGAAAGTACTTGGACCTAACTTTGCAAAAGTCACAAAAAGACCACTATGGTCTCCAGTCTATCCACCACAGCTCCCCAGAGGTAGTAAACAGTGATCCAATTCTTGACACACACAGGATTTCAGTCACACCAAATCCAAGTGTGATTTTTGAATAAGCAGATTTTGGTGTGGGAAGATAATTTTATAAAACAGGAAAGCACAATACTTTCCAAGGTAAAAATGCTCAGTATTTATGAGCACCAGTGAGTAAGGCTGGTTTGGAAGGAAGTGAGAAAGTTGGGAGATGGAGTTGGGAAGTCAAGTCAAGATCTCTATGTGGGGAGAGGATGTGAAGTGAAGGCCAGTGTGCACGCACTTCCTGAGGAGTGTCAGCAGACGTCCTGTTCTCCTCTGATGGGTCAAAGAAAAATCAGGTAAAAAGTCTCTGAAGAGAGTTTAGCACACATGGTTAGGAGAAGAAGAAGAAGGCATGTTTTCTATGCACACTGTTCCTCAGGAGAGAGTGGCTTGTTCAACCCATTTTGTGACAGGTCTTTTTAACTCCCCATCAAAACATAAGTCTGGAAATCATGATGCATGTAGTTTTATATATTTTTTTTCTGAAATCTCCCACACAGTGTTTTTTCCAGTGAACAGATAACTTTATGATATAAGGTAAAAATATTGGGGGATAATCTTAAGTAAAAGCTGGAGGAGATGTTGATTAAATTGTTTATCATAATGATGAAAGGAAGAGCTGAAGGCATGACGTGAGTTCCTAAGCAGGAACAGACATCTGCAGAGACAAAAGGATGGAGCTTCAGGCAGCTTTGGAGCAAGAGGAGGCAAAGAAGGTGGCGGTGATTGGAACAGGAATATCAGCGGTGGAAGCCGGAAGTCGGAACACCTCATCACCACATTCACAAGATCGTGTAAAGGGGTGACTGTCCAGGGCCAGGGCTAGAAGAAGCTGTTTCAGAGGTAGAGATGACAGGAGACATTTCTGGAGATGAAATCGGTGTTGAGAAGTCTGGCTATCCATAATCAGGTAAGGTGCAGGGACAGTGGGTCTGGGTATTGGGTGGCACGGGTTCATCTGAAGGTCTGGGTATTGGTGGCACACACTCATCTGCATAGGCTCTCAGATGCTCTTATGCTAAGAGCTTTCTCCCCCAAGTCGACATTTTGGTGTGACATCCAGGATGGGGACCACAGGTAGTACCAGCTTAGGATTAACCCTGTTCTCTCCTAATTTTACTCCCTCGTCACTTAAAATAATGATAATAAATGAAATCATCCAAGCATTTTTCCTTTCTATTTGTTTTGCTTGTGTATGTGCATGGGTGCACTGTGTGTGTGTGTGTGTGTGTGTGTGTGTGTGTGTGTGTGTGTGTGTGTGTGCAGGATAAGCTACCAGGTGAGACTTGATAATGTGTTAAACTACTGATCCATCTGCCCCTTTTATATGGCACGCTGTGGGTAAATGTGGCTGACTAAAGTAGACATGTCACTTAGGAAAGGATGAGAACGGTATCCCAGCACAGCTGCCCGCAGTTCCTCCAGCTGTTGGAGTGGTCAGTAACTGACTCCTAGGTCAGTTGTTTTGAACATTTCACTTCGCTTTTGTGGCCTTGTCTGATGACAAAGGCTCTCTGATTGCCTTAATAAAAACAAAGGCGCCCAGCCAAAACCCTTTATTGTACATTCATATCAGAAATCTTAATTTTATATTCCTGTGACCTGGAAATGAAGCAACAGCTCCGGGGATTGTTACTGTGGCTTGAAAAGTTTCAAATGCTGGCGAATAATCGCTATAACTCTTGACTGGGTTTTGCAAGACTTATTAGACTCTGAATACTTTGTTCACACAGTTAACGTTCGGTTGAATTTGGCTACAATTCTGAATAACATGTGTGTAGCCTTGACATGAGTGACTGTACCTTGCCAGCACCTTCGAGCTACTTTCTCTCTGTGTGGCCCATTATAACCCTGAGTCTTCACCTGATGGGACACTCTTTACAATGCTAACAAATTAACTGCCAGATCTCGGTGCCTCGGTGAGCCTGTACCTCTTCCTGCTTTTATCCATTCTATAGTTCTATGACAGACCACTGGCTGTCCTTATAATCAGCAGAAATTTATCATCTCAAACTCCCGGAGCTTGAGAAGTTCAAAAATCGAAGCATTGGCATGTGGTTGCTACATTATCACATGGTGGAAAGCGGAAGAGCCAAATAAGTGGGTAGCAGCAGTCTGAGACTTTCATCCTTTTCCTGGGATTTCCTTCCTGTGGTAGCAGCATCTGCCGGTTCCTAAGGGCAGACCTATATGGCTGAATCAACCACTGACTTACTCACTCATTCACTTACTAGTTTGTAGTACTGAGAACTCATTGCCTTACACATGCTTGGCAAGCTGTATCCTCAACCTTCTTTTCACTTTTTATTTGGGACAGGGTCTCTCACTAAGTTGCTAAGGCTGATTTGAACGCACTCTGTAGCCAAGGTGGGTGGG
This sequence comes from Peromyscus leucopus, assembly GCF_004664715.2. NCBI lineage: Eukaryota > Metazoa > Chordata > Mammalia > Rodentia > Cricetidae > Peromyscus > Peromyscus leucopus. The sequence continues at coordinate 132,968,133 of NC_051067.1, read as the reverse complement.
CCTGGAAAGTTTGATCTTCCTGCATTGGCCTCCCCTTAGCTGTCACTGAAGACCCAAGCCACCAGGCAAAGCTGCTAATTACCTCTTAAATGTCCCATCTCTTGGTGTCATTCTGAGAAGACTACTGAGTCTAACAGATGTTTTGGGAGGACATATTCTGACCACAGTCACCTCACGGTCACATGCACTCACTTGATAGAATAGTCTGATTTAGACAGACTTGATGAAGGAATCATCAAAGCTTAATGTAGTTTCTTGTCTTTGCACCTGAGTGTGCCTGGTCCACATGTATTCTGGGTGAAGTTTCTTCTGGCAATGAGTCAAGCCTGAATCTGTTCCTGCCTTCAGGCACTGTAGACTCAGTCCAAGGACCCATCCGCAGACCCACCGTCGTCGCTTTGGTACAGCTGTCCAGAACCAGGCACATGCCTTCAAAATAGCTGCAAAGGAGGCTGGGAAAGAACAATTCTGTCTAACAAGGAAGACAAAAGGATATCTAGAGGATCATACAAACTCTTGCACAAAATACTATTCAATCAAATGCAGGAATATACGCTACTCAGTTGGGGCTTACCATGGAGGGGCGGGGCAGTAATTCAACAAGAGAAAGATCACGTAATTCTTCTTTTCAACAAAGTTAAGAGCAGCAGTGCTCGTATCTCAGATTAAGCAACATTGTTTGGCAAAATTCACCATCTGTGCATGATAAGAAAAGTCTTTCCACAAATTAGCAACACAAGGAGGCTTATTCAACAAAAGAAATGAATCTAGAAAAATCTCTTCTGTTGCTGTTTAAAAACCACAGCCATCATCACCCTTACTAGTAAAAGATGGAATTCCCTCCCTCCCCCTAAGGTTGGGGAAAAGACAGGGAAATCTGTACTTACCACCTACATTTACCCTGCATTGAAAGGCTAACTCAGAATAGTAAGGAAAGATAGCAGCAATAATAAATGCAGATGGAAGAAATAAAACCATTTATAAGTGATATAATTTAGGAACTTGTCATTAAGGATGATGGGATTAGAAAATTCTAAAAAATAGAAAATTTGAAAAAAGCTATGGGATTTAGAAAATTCTAAAATAACCAGGAACAAAGGTTGAGGACTAATGTAGCAGTGTAACGGTCTTGAAGGAAGAGGGCACATGCCAGTCTCTATCATAGTCACGTATACTGGCATGCCACAGGGAAAGATATGTCTTAGAAATCCAGAAAAACATTAGTGCAGGAAAAGCTAAAAGGACATTAAGAAGAGTAAGATTTAGGTGCTGAAGGGCTTCGAGGGGACAGACACAAGAAAGAGGTACTTCTTACAAAACACTCTAATCCAAAGTGTCACAACATCTACTGCATTGCAGGCAGTATGGTTCAGTGGGCAGAACGCCTGCCTAGCATGTGGATGGATACCCTAGGCTCTATTCCTTGCACTTCTTCAGCTGGGTGGTGGTACACACCTGTTGGTCCCAGTAGTACGGGAGGCAGGAAGATGAGCAGTTCAAAGTCATCTTTGACTAGGTAGTGAACCCAAGACCACCTGGGACTACGTGAGGCCCTTTCAAAACAAAAAAGAAAGGGACCACAGATGAGAATGAAGAGGAGGACAAAGGCTGGGAGGGAAGCATTTCATGTGGGCTAAAATGGAAAGGAAACAGAGGTCAAAGACAGCCTCGATTATTGCATGGACTTTTCTAGAATGATCTATAAGAGGCAAAAATATGGTGGGCAATTTAGGAGGAAGAAGCAAAAATGTATAGTTCCTACAAAGGAAGGGAATTCATTAATTCCAAATAGTCCTAGTGAACAAAAGAGGCTGTGTCGGTGGTATCACACAGGTAGGCACTACTGCACTCGATGGCTTTGTTTTCGAAACGAAAAGGTTAGGGTAAAACTTGAGAAGTCCATGGGTCCCTCCTCCCTCAGCAGGCATGGACCAGCCTGTGTTGCAAACCACGCCACTGACCCTGCACTCATCACCCGCTCCTCTCGGCCAACAGATCCTCACATGTTTTCTTGCAAGCAATTCAATCCTTCTTCCCACTGATTCCTAGAGCTCCCTCTGGCCCACCAAACAGAGGCCAGACTAGAATGGCTTTTACACTGTCTGGCAGTCAGTCGCCTCCCACACTGTCTCAGAGCAATGCTGCCCGGAGAGGAGAAGACAGGCTGGACCAGGGCATCTGAAGCAGTGTCCCTAGCCCGCCGTTCAGAGGAGGCGAATTCTCAGCACATTTGCCCGTTCGTATTTGGGGTGGGAACAACTGTTAATTGTCTACAGGGTGTAAAAATAGAATTTGGCATGGTGTCGCTGAAGAAATGTGTCTGCAATTACAAAAACACGTGTTCTCTCAGAGGGCAGGCTGTTTGCATTCTTCCTAGTGCAGTGATTTCAGCCTTGAGCTTCTCTCCACAGTCCCACTGAGCCCCAACAGAGACAGTGGGAACTTGGATCCCTCATCTCGGTCCAACTGACTGCTCTTCCTGGGTAGAAATTGGCTCTGCTGTGGGAGTTTCTTCCTAGCCCTAGCTGAAAAACAAAACAAAAACAAAACAAAACAAAAATGTACTAGGTTAGGTGGGAGGAGCCATCTCAACATGAATCACAGCAAATGGCAGGCCCTCTGTCCTAAGGCTGTCCTTCCGATTCCTGTCCTGCCTCCAGAGGGGCAGTGATGGAAAGAACAGCACTTCTGAGAGACGCAACTCTAGAGAAGGGACGAGCTACTCTGGTAGAGGCACAGAACCCCTTCCCACACCAAAGAGCTCCAGGTTTGGTGAAAAAAAAAATAACCCTCAAAAATAAGGTGGATAGTAACAAAGGAAGACATGGGACATTGAACTCAGGAGCGAGAGGAGAGAGGGGAAGGAGGCAGGGAGAGAGAGAGAGAGAGAGAGAGAGAGAGAGAGAGAGAGAGAGAGAGAGAGAGAGAGAGACTACCTAGGAATCAAGGAATCATTGTGCAAACACTGGCAGGAAAATAAGCATGAACCAGTGAAGCATGTTCCCAAGTCCCCAGGGGGAGGAGAGAACAAGGACGGCCACCTCTGTCTCCAGTCCCCTGCTGGGAAGGTGCAGCACATTGCATAACAGTGCCAGATGCTGCTCTCTCCACCTAGCGCTTATGCACACCATTAGACACACATACTTCTGTTCTTAATGTTGCTGAAGTGCTTTTTCTGCTCAATGTCCCGGCACACACAGTGGGCGTATAGGGAAATAGAAACTCAGATTTTCCACTGATCCAGCCATATGCTGTTACGTCTGCGCAAAAACAGAAACCACAGCTCTAATTGCTGGTGGGTTTTCAAGACACGAGTGAAGACATCAGAACGAGCCTAGTTACTGTGCACCAGAAGGAGGCAAGGGATTGGTGCGAAGCTCCAGGGGCAACCGCGTCTAACCTGGCTCTGGGGAAAAGAGCGAATAGGAGCTGCCGAGGGGCCTGGGGAAATAAAAGTAACTCCTGCTTCCAAAATGTTATTTTATTGTTTTAGAATCCTGCACTATCCCCTACAAAACAAACAAACAACCAGAAACCCTCTAATTATTTCTGAAAATAAAACTAGGAAAGTCTACATAATTCAACTTGAAAAAGGAAAATATCTATAAAATTCAAGATCTGCTGCATTGTTAATCCAGTCCAAATACTGCTGCAAGTCGGTATAAGGAGAGGATGCTGTCAAAAGACCAGATATAGAAAGCTGTCCATCAACCAGAGGCTTTGAGCTCTGAAAAGGCTCATGTTTCTTACCGGCTCAGAAAGGTGGACAGAAGGAAAATGAACACAATAGAATAGACAGTACACTTTTAATTTAGAAAATATTTTTAAAGCATCAAGTTGGTGTTTCATCCTTCACCTTCTGAACTGCCACTGGGTTTGACTGAGCCATGTATGTTTGGCTGTGTGTACTAATATGTGCACATATGTATGGATGGATGTATATGTGGAGGCGAGAATTCAACGTAGGGTGTGGGTGTCTTCCTCTATCACTCTTAACCTTATTATTATTATTTTTTTTTGAGACAGTTTCCTCACTGAACCTGGTACTCTTTCTGTTAGACTGACTGGCCACCCAACCCAGAGATGCTCCTGTCCTGCCTCCTCAGACACCGAGTTTACAGGCATGTGTCGTCTTGCTTCAGCTTTTTATGTGGGTGCTGGGGATCTTAAGTCAGGTACTCATGCTTGCAAAGCAGAATCTTTACTCACTGAGCGATCTCACCATTCCTGTGACATGTGTATTTTTAATGCTTTCAGGTTCAAAGAAGGAATGACCATATACCAACACACACACACACACACACACACACACACACACACACACACACACACACACACACACACACGGTGCTGGTTCTGTTTTGTTTTGGGGAGATCTGCATCGTCCCTTATCAAGGCCTTTCTAGATCCAAGCTGAAGTCTGAGACACACTGAGAACTCTAAGCCAGGAACCCACCCTGTGCCTGGCCCCAAGCAGGACTCGTGCCAGGGGAGGGTTCCAGTGCCCAAGAATATTAGGCTACTTCACAGGCTACAGTGTTCACCCAGAATAGCTCAGAGGGTTCAGCCGCCAGGGCGCCAGCATCTCCACTTTGTGTGGGGGGGTCATGTCTGCTAAACACCTCCTCTCACACCGGTGTTTCTCACCAGTATTGCATTGCCTTGCTGTTGCCAGATTTTATGGTCACAGAAAGCATTAGCAGATCGGGCCAAAAAGCACTCTGACTTTGATTTAATACCAAATCGAACAGTGCTTTTCCAACTATTTCTACTATTACAATAATTATTTGGCTTATTTCTGTTTTCATGCTGATTGTAGAAGTTTCCATTTTTTTTTTTCAGAAGAGCAGTAGTGTTTGATAGCAAATGAACATGGCTCGGACTGGAGCAGTCACACTGTGCAACAGTGCTTCCCACAGGCCACTCTGCGGGGGAAGCCTTTAAAGACTGAACATTGTGATCCAGCACCCTCTGGACTGCTCAGCTATTTGAGGCATTCACATAGCATAGATTTTCAGTTTTTTCCAATTTTCCAAATCCCTGTCAGAGTCAATCTATCTCTTTCTGTCTGCCAACATCTTAGATGATCTCTATTAAATATGCTATATCAACATGTATTATATACACAGCATATAAACTGTGTAATAAATTACATAAACATTATAGGCATAATTGCTTCAAACATGCTTGTATTTTGATCGATAGCTCAAGATAAGCAATTATCAGTTATCCCTTATTTTATACCATCCTTTTTTAAGACAGGCTTTCATGTAGCCAGGTTGGGCTTGAACTCGCTATGTAGCTGAAAATGCCCTTGAACTCTGATCCTACTTAACCTATCTGTTGAGAGCAGAAGGCTATAAGGACCAGTTTATGTTTAGACAATATGGTGCTGATTTGAGTTTCTGATATGAGTTAGGTAAAACATGGCTGATTTTGGAAATGGAGTGGGAGCTTAAGTTAGCACCAATTGGCTGACACTAGATGTCTAAGGAACCTAAGAGTAGACAGTGATATAATCTGTTTTTATATAACCATTTTTGGCAGAATGCCACTTTTGTGTGGCTTCTGTGAAAATGTGGCTTTGAGGTCAGAGGCCTTCTCCTTCTCCAGAGTGCCTGTGTATCTGTCTGTAGGCCTGTGTGCCTACCTGCAGGTAGCCTTTATAGTGGTCTGCACATATGCCTCCATGTGCCTTTTAGTCTTCTCCTGGAGTGAATAGAAGACAGAAGATGTCTCATCTCCCCAAAGCTCCTCACAATCTCCTCAGCTTCTTATCTCCTGTCACCTTCTCCATGTATTAGAGAACGGATCTCACAGTATCTTCCAAGTGCTGGAATTACAGTGTGCATCACTACACCTGGTGTATGTGAGGATGGCAGTCAAACTCAGGGCTTCCTATGTGCTAGGAAAGCACTCCATTAGATAAGCCATGTCCCCAGCCTATATTTTAAACTTGTAATTAATCCGATCAAAAATCTATGAGGTGTGCCTTGATGAAATATTTTGCCATGTGTGGTAACTCAATGGGAATACGTTGTCCAGGTGTTAGACATTAACTGTGATCTTATTACATATTCACCTAGTGACAAATCATATTGCTTACTTTCATAGTTCCTATTCGAAAATCAGTTGAGGATGGCAGACAATACAATAAGAAAAGAAAAATAGTTCAAAGGAACAGACCGCAGCTGAAGAACTCTCACCAGGAAGTCTACTGAAAAGCCAATAGAATAATAGCACAGTTACAAAATATGTGAAAAACACACAAAAACCAAGTTCCTAAAAGATCTGAAATTACTATAACACAATAAAGCCAAACATATACAGGTGGAAATATAAGAATTTATGAATAAGTAATGCATTTTTTATTAAAAAAATTTATTCTTTGTGTCTTTCAAATAATGCACTCCAATTCCATCCATCTCCCATTCCCTCACATCCACCCTCTGTTCCTGCAAAACCCCCCCCAATAAAACAAAATAAAATATAAGATAAAAAATGAAAAAAGGAAGAAAGGGAAAATCTCCTCATGGAAGCTACTGCTCTCACCAGGACTACAGATAAGCTTTGTGTTTTCCCATTGCACAGAGACCGGACAACAAATGCTTCCCAAGACTTAATCATTGTCTCGATTTTCTCAGGTTCCCACAGATCCTGGCACTCACAGGCAACAGGAAGCAGTCTAGAGAACATGATGCCCAAGCTCCCAAGAGGTGGGGTGGTTGGTTTTTGGTCATTTGGTGGGTTATGGATGTTTGTCATTATTTAAAGGAGTTGGTTACAAGTTGTTATTGGTCATGGTCAGGTAAAAGGCTGAACAGAGGAGATTAGATTCAGGGATCTCTTTCTGAAGGGAAAAGGGGGCGGGATATGGAAATGATAGGGTAAAAGGGTGGATCGTTGAGTCTACTTTTAAACTAAAAAATGACTACTAGCTTCAAATATTTTACATTGATATGGATTTCTGTATATTGATATAAATTTAAGTTTATTTTTGTTATACTGTACATATGTTTATTCTTCTTTAAGGTATTTTTGTATATTGATACAAATTAAAGGTTATTTCTGTTAAAATGTACTGTACATATGTTTCTACTCTTGTTTAAGGTATTGTGCCTATGCAGCTCATATAACAATGTAATGTAAGTTTCTAGCCCTTGAAATTTATCATTATAAACTATCTAGTATAATTAAAAAATGATGCAGGTTAGTAGTTAGTCATCTATAACAATCAAACTTGTGGTCATGTCGGGTATGTTTTCAAGGTCATACACAGATATATTTTAGATAGACAGGTGGTTTTCAAACACTCTAGAGACCTACAGAATGTGGTAATATGTTTAATAATATAAGGCTTTTCATGACAGTGAGACATGTATGCTCTGTGCAATACCAGTTTACTTCAGAGAAGATGATGGGCATTGAAGAACCTCCATATAGGGTTTGCTTTTTTTGTGACAAAGTCAGCCACTGGGCAAGAAACTTCCCTTGCTTCAACTGCTGACAGTATGCTGTTCAAACTGGACAAGCAGGACACAAAAGAAAACTACGGCTGAACTTTCTCAAGACAAGGAAGGACAGTCCTTTAAAATTCCTGTTTCACAGAAAAGTCTGTCAGATATTATAGGCCTACAGGCTGAAGACAGATGCCCCAACATTACAGAGGAACCTGGGGTGACTGTCCAGGCAGTCAGCTGTTGCTGTCATTTCTCATAGTTTTGGGAGTTCCTTGCTCTGCACTTCCTGTTTACTCAGGTAATATATCCTTCTTGGGTCTTTGATAGGGTTGAAGATCAGGTAATCATTGTTATAGTTTTCCTTGTTACCAAATTCAGAAAAGAAATCTTACACGCGAGATGTAAAGTTTATAAGATTGAGAAACATAGACGCTTAAGTTGTTTATCTATGATGTTTTAAGGTCCAAAATGATATTTTTAGGATGGTAATACAAGTTATGATAGAAAATGGTTTAGGTATAAAGCTTTGGACTCGCTAAGATAGGATAAATAGTGCAGTATTTTCTCTGAATTTGCCAAATGGGCATTGTGAGTGCAATTCTTACCTGATAAATGTTCTTATTGTATATAGTTTTACTATGTTAGAGTTAAAACTTCTCCTTTTGAATTAGACAAAAAGGGGGAAATGTGAGATGTTTAATTACACGATGAAGATGTGTCATTGTGATTGGTTTAATAAAAAAAACTAAATGGTCAATAGCTAGGCAGGAAGTGTAGGCAGGACTTCTAGACAGAGCGAGCTCTGGGAAGAAAAAAAGGGGGAGTCGCCAGCCAGAGGAAGCGGGACAGGCAGGAGGAGAGGTAAAAACTATAAGCCATATATATCAGCATGCAGATTAATAGAAATGGGTTAACCTTAAGTTATAAGAGCTAGTTAGAAATATACCTAAGCTAAGACTGAGCTTTCATAATTAAAAGAGGTCTCCATGTGGTTATTTAGGAGTTGGCTGGCAGGACAGAGACTCATTATACCCACCTGTGCTCCAGCAGATCATAGATGGATGTTGGAGTGGGTCAACACTTAACCTGGTTCTGGGCATGGGTAGTTGCAGGATTGGTCAGCTCGGTAGCTCTCCCCTTCTTCACCACTAAGGTCAGCTCTCCATAACTGCCCTGGCGAGTTTACCCCTTGCAGCAATGAGCAGGGGTGGGGTCAGTTCTCCAGCTTTCACATCCTCAGGGTCGGTTCTCCCACACCTCCACCTTCAGGGCCAGCTCTGCTGTGTTGCCCAGTTGAGGTGTTGGGGCGACTCTCCCAAGTGCTGCAAATGATGAGGGACAGGAGCAGCTCTCCCACTTTAGGCAGTGGGGTGGGGAGGGGATTTCTTCCCTGCCCATGCTGCCACATGGCAGATGAATACTGGGGACAGCTCCCCCACTTGCCTCTGGCATTGATGGGGGGGGGGTCTCTCCCCTGCCCATGTTTGATATTCTTACTCCAATAAACAAAATTCTTGTACCCTTAAATGTAAGTTTCTGTAGATCATTCACAAAAGGTAAGTCTTTGGAATATTATTACACTTGGCTAAAATGATTACACACTCTTTTAAAATGTGCTTTATTTTATAAAGCTAATTGTTTTCTTCATTTTTCTGTGGCTTACATATTTTCTCTTATAAGTTCCATTATACATCTTTTTTGTAGTCCATGTGTCAAAAATGTGTATCCTTAAACAGAAAGGTGCATAGAGTGGCTAAGAACTCTATTGCTCCGAGTCAGATGTAAAGTCAGCCTTTCTCTTGCTGAAGTTTCGGTCTTGAGTGTCATAACCCCTCCCACTCTGTCCCTGGTCTCCAAGTGTGAGAGGCTGATGTCCCAGGGTGGTGCTGCAGGAGGTGGCGGAACCTGGCTGGAAGAGACGGGAGCCTGGCTTTCTCCATCTTTATGCTCTTTGGCAATGAGCTGAGGCGTCCAACTCTGCATTCTGTTCCACCAAGAAGTATGGCCTGTAGATCTAGACCCATCCCCCTGAAAGGGGAGCTAAAATAAACCTACTGTCTTCATTCTCGGTCCTCTGATGCTTTTGAGATAGTGACGATACACAAAGCGGACTGCCACATCTGGAAACCCTGTGGGACAGGCAAGGAAATTAAAATGATGACATCTGTGCGAAACTGCAGAGGGCCCCAGTGGGCATCCTGAAACCAGCTTCACCAGGCTAAGACTTTGAGATGCTCATGCTGAGTAGCAGCCTGTTTGGGGATAAAGTGATGGCTCAGACAGTGCAGCCTTCATGAAGATGACCTGGCTTGGAATCAGAGCTATGCAACTGTTTAACAGCTCTCAGAAACGTGTGGACTAAAAAAATGTAATGGTGCAGTTTTAAAGGTGACTTTACGATTTGTGTTTATGGCAAAGACTCAGGTACCCTTATTATATCCTCACTGCAAAACCCTCTAGGCACATCACTCCTCTTTAACTCAAACTTATTTCCCAGAATATTGTGTTGGTAAAAATCAAAAGCTTTTTCTAAAAAAGAAGAAAGAGGAGTAAAAAAAAGAAAGGAATAAAGAAAGAAAGAAAACAAGCATTGACCTTGGTTGTTGGTGGGTAAGGTGAACGCACAGAACCTCTCAGTCTGGTTGCTATGGAATGCTCTATAGCTGGCCTAAAGGAAGATTACCTATTTTTCCTGAGTTATCTTGTTGACTACTGTATTACCTTTCTATATGTGTGTACATGTATGGACAGGTATGTATGTGCATACAGAGAAAAACATACATTGTTTTTTATTCATGACATTTCTATAAAGTTTACCTTGCAGGAGACCGAGGTCCAGGCCTGCCAGTGTGGTGCCTTTTCCATCCACAGAGAAGCACTAACTGAAATATTTCTATTACTATTTGAATGTACCTTTTTTTTGAAGGTGGTAGATTCCATTAGATTTTAAAGCAGGAAAGAGTTCAGTCTTCCATGGCAAAGTATTGAGAGACTAATATTTTCTCTCCTACTCAAAGAGCAAATGTTTATTATGAGAACACACATTTTTATGAGTGCAGTGACATGTAGAGATGGGTCACAGTTGCAGGTAGAGACAGGTCTTAGGATGTCAGCATTCCAACTGGTTATCAGATATTCCTGATTCCTGTATTCATTTCCACCATTCATTTCCCCATTCATATCAAGACAAAAATAGATGAAGTGTCTTCGAGCCCATGGGTTCAGACTCCACAGTGTTGGGGCTATATAAACTCTTCACGGATGGGAGTCCCTGGAAATGAGTGGGTGTTCATGGACACTGGGAGAAAAAGCACATGCTTGAATGAACCTCCCATGTTGTGTCTCAGATAGAGATAAACTTGTCAACTACTCATAGTGTACTAAGAATTGTACCAGTTCCCAGACAGCAGCCCTATCAGCATGCTGCTAGGAAAGAAATTCTCTAGCAGTGAGTCAGTCTGTATCTACCTCCAAGCTACTCTTTAACAATGAGGTTTTTACTTGTAGAAAAGTCACACGTTAACCTGTTACCATACCTCAGCTGCTCGGCAGGCAGAAGGACTCTCCCAAGGAAGGGTATGTTGGCAGTATGACTCTAGACTGGCTTGGACCATGGGTTACAGATAAGGCGGGAGCCTTAAGTGAAGCAATTCATGAGCAGACCTGTGGAAATGCTGGCAGACACACTGGTCACATGATTGTGCATGACCAGAATAAACAGCTTGCTATCACAAGAGGGGCCAAGAAAAGAAAGAGCCCTCAGAAGGGGAGAGGGAAAATGGGCAGCGACAATACTGCAGCTGCCCTTGTCATGAAGACTTGGTTGTAAGCCAGGCGCTGTGAGATGGGTCATTTCCAGTGCTCACCTTCAGAGAGGGGTCCCCTGCAAAGCTGAGGAAGCTCAACCGATGAAGACAATGAAAGCACAGCTGCTGTGGTGTGTCAGTCAAGGAATGACTGTCACGGTAGAAATGTCACTAATGCACCGTACCATGTGAAGGGAGTGTGGAAGTCTGTCTAGTAGACCTTGACACTGAGGGTTCTAGGAAGAGGAGGCTGGTGACAACCATGTGCAGGGAACAAGGAGAGAGAGACACCATGTTGGGTAGAGAACTCAGCACTGGAATGGAAAAGCTACATGTAGCTTTGGATAAAAAACTTTGGAATAAGAGCTATTTTGAAGAATTCTAGAAAAAGTTGACTATTGGATTCAGATTCTTGTACTTAGTGAAAGAGACACACTGGTTTTTTTTATATAATTTTTAAAATGTGTATGTGTACATGTGTGTTCCTGTGTGTGCATATGTCCAGATTAAAGTCAACCTTGAGTGGTGCTCCTTAAATGCTGTCTATCTTGTTTTCTGCGTTAGGGTCCCTCACTGCCCTGGAAGTTCACTCACTACTCAACTGGAAGTTCAATGGATTACAGAGGTGCGAGCCATCACACCAGGCCTTTTTATACGGGTTCTGGAAAGTCAGACCTTTACATTTGCATAGCAGATATTTTACCAACAGGGTCATCTCCCCACACCCTCTGCTGTGCTTTATTCCAGTTTTTTAAGCAGAAATTTTATTCATACCCGAGTGGAAAAAAAATACTAATTTGAAGAAATGGAAGCCACGTACAAGCTCAAAGATATGCAGAGACTGCTTGGGGATTGGATACATGTCTATCAGTGCTGCAGCCTGAGGTCAGAAGGACAGCGCAGGGAATGCAGAGGGTGGAGGGCTGGGACATTTGGCACAGACTGGTTAGGAGCTGGGAAGTTTCTAAGCTGTAAGTGCAGAGAAGAGGAAGAGGGATCCAGGTGGGTTGTGTGAGCTCCTGTTCTGCAAAGACGCTCTCCAGGTATTTGTGGAATGGGTAAAAAGAGAAAATGAGAAAGCGGTTTTCATTTTATGTGTGATTGACAGGGATCTGTGTACAGGGGAATTTCCTCCTTGGCTCTGCAGTGAGAGCATTAAACAGGCAGTGGGATTGGTGACAATTAAATTCAGGAAAAGAGTCAAACACAGAAAACAGTCACTATGGGAAACTGTCATAAAGTCCAAAGCCTTGACTGGAAGGCAGACTAGAGGTCCGAGTGAGTGAGAGTGTGTACAGTTTATGAGCATGAGCAGTTTTTGAGAACACTCAAGAGAAGAGGAAGAGATGTTGGGGTCTGAATAAGTTAGGAATATGGGCATTTACATGGATTTTCAGGAGAGGTGGAGGAAACATTAGGAGCTTTTCGTGTGTGACAACATTCAGGTGGATGAGAGACAGTATCTGAAAAAGAAAACTAATTCCACAACTAAACCAAGGGGAAACACTCAAAATCACCAGGGTTACTACTGCCTTAAGCCTAGACATTTTGTGAAAAATATATAATGTGAGGCTACAACCTCTTCTTGTGTGTCACAGGGGTATGTGCATGTTTATGTGTCTGTGTGTGTGTGTGTGTGTGAATGCATGTGTGTGCACATGCACGTTGAGGTCAAGGTTCAACTTCAAGTGTCATTCCTAGTGAGACACCTACCTTGTCTTTTGGGGACAGGGTCTCTTAGTGGCCTGGAGCTCACTCACTATTCTAGACTGGCTGGTCAGTAAGCCTCCTCAGCACTGGGATTACAGCTGTGTACCCCCATGCCCAATATTTTATGTGGATGTTGATGATTGAACTCGGATTCTTGTGCTTATGTGGGAAACAGCTTTGTAGCTGAGCTATCTCCCTAGCTTCATAATAACTTCTAGCTTCACATCTATAGCCATTCAAATGGATATTAGAGGAGACCATGCAGAATGCTTCCTGCCCCAAGTGCGCTGCCCTGCAGAGGGCTTGTGACTGGCTTCTTGGCACATGCGGGTCCTCTGGCTGTGAGCACGGTTCTAACCTTTCATCTTCAGTATTCGCTTGACTGTTGAATCCTCACCATCACCACTGCTTGTAGGACCAAGCTTCCTTCCAGCTTCTATAGAGACTAACAAGGGCAAAGCAACCCAAGCGAGGAGGGGATTGGCGCTGAGATGTGACGCACCTCCTAGAGAGCCTGCCTCGTACACAAGAAACCCTGGGCTCCATCCCAGCACTGCAGAAACCCAGAGTGCTGGGTCATACTTGGAATCTCAACTTCCACGAGGTGGAGGTAGGAGGATCAGAAGTTCAAGGTCATCCCCTGCTACATAGGAAGTCGGAAGCCAGCCCGGGATACAGAAGACCCTGTCTAAAAAGAAAGGAAGGGAGGGAGGGAGGGAGGCGATGATTTACTTGACTCCTACTAGAAGCTCCTGTGCCCATGTGGTTTCCAGGGTGATTCTCCCTGTTCTTGGTTTCCCACAGCTTTCTGGGACAATGAAAGCTGTGAATTGGCAGGCGAAGAAAGGAGCAGTCTCAGTTCTCATGATTCTTCTCATGATTGTTACATAAGGCAAATGAACTGTTGAAACTCATACAGGCAATGGATTTTCTGATTTCTGAAGTTATTCTTACAATTCATTTAATGTTGGTTTCATTTGTTCACTGGAAAGTTGTATTTACTAACTACTCAATCAACTTAATGGATGAAAAACAAAGCAAACCGCATGTAAAGCCCTGTGGAGTAAAGCTTGGTGAAGACCGGAGGTGAAACATTCTTCGACTGCCTCCTTTCAGGGTCTTTCCAGTCTCTCAAGTCAGACAGGCCTCCGGAAAGTCAGTCACAGTCTACAGGCCATCAAGAACACCTCCTATTTTCAGTCATGCAGATGAACGGCTGTGAGACCCACCTTCTGGTGACAACAGGTATAAGACTGTGGAGAAGAAAACTCAGATCAGGAACCACTGTGGTCCTTGAAAGAAGGAGAGGTCAAGTAAGTGCTGTGGGTCTAGCCCCTTCCTGGGGGTGGAGTGGGCAGGGGCTTTCTGAAAAGGATATAGTTAGGTGATGCTGCAGAAATCAGCATCTTTCAGATGAGCTGTCTGGGACATCAAGTGGATTGCAGGTCACAAGAAAACACAGCAGAATGAGAAGCCATAATGTCGACAAAAGGTTCCCTTTAAGTTTTCAGACACTCAGCAAGCAGCTCACAGAAGGCTTCCTGGGAAATCCAGCATTCTGCAGAGATCTCAAAGCTTTAGCTTAGGAACCAAACCGTTTTACCTTACAGTCATGTCCACATCTCAGAGCTTTAAAAAAAAAAAAAAAAATGACTCAAAGCAAACCAAGTGTAGTGTCATGCTCCTGTAATCTTAGCACTGGGAGCTGGAGAAGGGAAAGTCAGGAGTTCAAGGTCATCCTCTCCTACGTAAGACGTTTGAGACTAGCTTAGACTACTTAAGATTCTGTCTCAAGGTTTTAGAAGACAACAAAACATTCAAAACAAGTTGTTAGTGGACAAATGGCCCAGCAGAACAAAATCAGCACTCACTGAGACCAAACCACAGCTAGTCACTGGCCCTTGTCTGGGATTGGAGCACTTGGGAAGCAGAAGCAGAAGAGTCACGAGTTCCAAGCAATCCTGGGTGGCATAGCCACACCCAGCCTTAAAAACCAAACAGCACTGCTCTCCACCCCAAACTCAAATCTGAATCCTGGCTTTTCCCTGACTAGCATCTCTCAGTATCCACCAACATCATAGTTCCAATGGTTAGAAATACAAAGAAGAAAAAAACACCAACTGGGAGACCCAGTGATTTAAAGATAAACAAACAAGGAGGAAACAGGGAAGGTCAACAGAGAATTGGAAGCCAGACAAGTATTTAAACTCGAATTCTAGCAGCTAAAACTGAAAAGCTTGGACTCAGGTTATCAGCAGGTGTTTGCAGACAGCTAGATGCGTGAGAATCAGGAGACATGGTTTTCAAGTGGATTGAAAGGAATCATGTTAAATACTGTGATGGATTCACCCGACTGACAGGACCATGTGAAGTGCTCCCACCCACATTAACACAGCTTCAGGCAGAAATTACACTTGAAAAAATATTCCTGAATTTTCAAAATTTACCAATAAGCATCACCATATATATTATAAGTTCTGATTTAACACACATCCAACAAACACAACTGTAAAGCTGTCAAGAGTCTGATTGTCCAGAAGCCATGATAACAAAGAAAGTCCCACAAAAGCAGTGAAAATAAACATTAGTATGTAAAAAAATTTTATTTCTCATCAGAAACAATGTAAGCCAGAGGATGTTGGAATGATGTATTGAAATGCTGAAAGAAAAAAACGTTTCTAACTGGAATTCTATAACCAGTGGAAATTCTTCTACAATGAAAATGAAATAAAGACATTCGAAAACAAACACAAGTTTCAAGAATTCATTACTATAGACCTGGCCTGTAAGAAATATCCGCCCAGGTTCTTGAGAATGAGGGCGAATCAGCCAGAAAGGACTCAGATTCCACAGAGAATAAAAGTAGGGGAAAAAGGCATAGAGAGCAACAGGCATTTTCACATTGAAAATGTTATTTTTTATTTTTTTATTTTTTTGATTTTTCAAGACAGGGTTTCTCTGTGTAGCTTTGCACCTTTTCTGGAACTCACTCTGTAGCCCAGGCTGGCCTCGAACTCACAGAGATCTGCCTGGCTCTGCCTCCCGAGTGCTGGGATCAAAGGCATGTGCCACCACCACCCAGCTATTTTTTATTTTTTGACATGAGGGCTCATGTACCCAGGCTGACCTCAAATTCACTGCATGGCCAAGGTTGACTCTGCTTCCACCTCTATACCCAGTTTATGCAAAGCTAGGTATGGAACCCAGAGCTTCCTGCATGCTGGGCAAGCATGCTACCAACAAAGCCCCAGCCCCAGCCCCAAACTGCAGTTTGGAAGGATTAAAAATACCAATGACAATGTGAATCAGAAGGCACTGTCCAGCTGTGGCATCTGGGTGAAGCCTGTGCAATTCAACAAGGACAGAGGGGACGGACTAGAGCAAGAACAGCGTCTTCTTTACTGTTCTATTGCTAGGCATAGTAAAGAGACACCACGACCAAGGCAACTCTTAGAAATGAAAGCATCTAACTGAGGGCTTGCTCAGTTTCAGAGGGTTAGACCAATGACCCTGGTGGTGGGAAGCAGACAGTCATGGGACCGGAGCCTTAGCTGAGAGCTTCAGACCCTGATCCCCAGGGAGCAGGAGGGATAGTGACGGAGACTGGGCCTGCCATGGGCTTTTGAAACCTCAAAGCCCGCTGCCAGCAACACACCTCCCCTCAGGGGACATACTTTCTAATCCTTCCCCCCAAATTCATCAACTGGGGACTAAGCATGCCAGTACCTGAGTCTACAGGGGCCATGTTTATTCAAACTACCACGAATGGTAACAAGAAGACCTGGGTGTGAGTCAGACCAACACATCCTTGACCTAAGTAGCAAAGAAAGCATAGGGTCAAATAAAGATGCCAAGATTTTCAAGTTGTAATTGCCTAGATGGGTGCTGGCCACAGAAGTGAAATCTCTTGTGTCTGTTTCTAAATTTGCCTTTGGTGGCTGCATTAGCCTCTTCCTGTTAGTGTAACAGAATACCAGACCCAGGCTGTTTTATGAAGAGACATTTAGTTGATGGTTTTTCAAAGATACACGTGCAAATAGTTCTCATGGCAGGAGATGTTTGGGCAGGGTCACACAAACAATAGGAAGCTGAAGAAACTTGGGTCTTTCTAAAGACAGTCTCAACTAATATTCCAACATTGCCCCACTATGGTCCAGTGTCCCAAAATCTTTTGGGAACACACTCAACCATGGTCAAGCTATAGCACTGACAGACATTGTTTTAATAATAGGCATTTAAAAAAATACAGTGAAAGTTCAGTTTGGGCCACGCTGAAAACAAGTCCCTGGAGCTTAGACAAAGATGAGTTTCCTGTTTGGGTGGGAGTCATACAGGCTCCCTGTAAGAAAAGAATTCTTTTAATTGCCCCAGCCCCTCTTCACCTCAGCCAGACATGGCCCATTCCTTTTCATTAACACTCCACTTCCTTTAAAAATAAAAATGCCCCCTAGAAAGAGTCACACAAAACCCTCGCACTATTTCAGTCTGAAAGCAGGTATCAAAAAATAACTTGTTGGCCATCTGCAAGGCCAGAGAGTAAATGAGCAGATCAAGGGAGGTTTCAAAGAAGCAGGGAAAAGAATCTCCCACTGGCTCCCTGAGGAGAAGTCTGGGAAGCCGGGACAAGCTGGAGCCGGGAGGACACAGGCAGTATGCTGTGAAGGGGAGGAAGGGATTAACTCGGAGGGAGGTGAGAATGTGGAGAAGCACCTGGTTTGCAATTATCGGACCAAACCACTGGGAAGAGGCAGACGCTCTGCCAGCTGTGTGAGAGAGGCTGGGCCACTGAATGGCAGTGACAGGTGGGGAAGGGTCTGGAAGTGTCTTGGTACGCAGCACGAACACCCCTCAAGAGTGCTGTAGGATGTGTCGCTCATTGGCACATATTTAATATTGGTATCTCCGGAAAACGTCTTTTGCAGGCTGTATGGGAATCAAAACTCCTGTGACATTCAGAACTGTATTTGCTGAACACGTGTAGATGGCATATGCATGATGCTTTGGTTGTCCATCTTGTTACTGTAACCAAATACCTGACGGTACACATCTTCAGAGGAGATTTGTTTCGGTTGGAAGTATCACAGTGCATTTTCCTGGGGAGTCATTGTGACAGCAGGAACCTGAGGCAGTTGGTCACACTGCATCCGCAGTCCGGAAGCACAGAGAGATGAATGCTGCCGTTCAGCTCCCTGTGTCCTGCGTATTCATTAAAGAACCCGAGCCCATTGGATGGTTCTGCCCAAGTTCAGAATCAGTCTTCCCACCCCAGTTAATACTCTCTGAAATGCCCTCACAGACACTCATAGAGGTGTGTCTCCTAGCTGATCTCAAATCCAGATAAACTGACAATGAAGATTCCCAACCCTACAGATATACACAATTATTTATAAAGATGCTTTAAAATACAAGCAAATGTGTTACTGGTGCTTCTCTTGAGCTGTTCCTATTTCAAATGGTATACTAAAACTCTCTCTCTGTGTTTCTCTGTTGTTTTTTCTCTTTTGGGGGCCCTGCCACCCAACTATCAAATAAATCATACACCAAGGTTTACTCTTAATTATGAATGCCCGACCTTAGCTTGGCTTGGTTCTTGCCAGCTTTCTTTAACTTAACTTATCCTGCCTACCTTTTGCCTCTGGGCTTTTCCTATTCTCTTACTTCTGTAAATCTTACTCTTACTCCATGGCTTGCTGTGTAGCTAGGAGGCTGGCCCCTGGAGTTTTCCTCCTCCTCTGGCTCCTTCTCTTGATCTTTTCCCCAGATTTCTCCTTCTATATATTCTCTCTGCCTGCCAGTTCCACCTATCCTTTCTCCAACCTTGATATTGGCTAGTTCTTTATTAGACCATCAGGTGTTTTAGACAGGCACAACAACACAACTTCACATAGTTCAACCAATGCAACATAAACAAAAGTAACACACCTTAAAATAATATTCCCTCTCTCTCTCTCTCTCTCTCTCTTTCTGTGTGTGTGTGTGTGTATAAAGTGTCTTCCTCAACAGCTCTCTACTCTCACCTTACTTTTGAATTTTTATTTATTTTTATTGGATATGTGGTGGTGGCCACACGTGCAATGAGTGTAGAAGGCAGAGGACACTATGTGGACTGGTTGTCTCCTTCCACAGTTACATGGCTTCTTAGCATCCACCTTAGATCCACCCGCAGAGCAAGCACCTTTTTAAACAGATCCATGTCACTAGACCTCTCTTAATTTTTGAGACAGGAACTCTTCTTAAACCTGGTGCTCTCTGATTTAATTAGACTGACTGACTACAACCTCCAGGCACCCTCCTGTTTCTGGTTCCCCAACACTGAGACTACAGGTATGTGCCACCATGTGTAGATTTTTATGAGTTCTTGGAACCAAATTGAAGTCCTCATTCTTGAGTAGCAAGCACATTACTGATAGAGCAATCTCTTGAGTCTTTAAAATATTGTTAGTATTTTAATTTCTCTGTCAGAAAACTGAATTAACTTTTCAACAAGAAATCTTACTTAGATATATGACATCAACTTTGCTTATATTCTTTTTTTTTCTTTTAATAGTATTGGCATGTAAATGAACAGAAAAGGATTGTGTATGGTTAGACTGAAAGACATTAATAAATGATGGTGCTTGGTAGATTGAGGCTGAATGGGGAAGACGGGTGGGAAGCAAGGACTCACTTCAGACTTCCAGTTGACCACCTATTCCACTTCCTGTGATGAGCACACTTTGTTCTTTACAACCTAATCAAACCTGAACTACCTGGAGCTGCCACAGGCATGTGTCAGGGGCCCAGCAGCCCTTACTTGCTGGTCTTCAACACAGCTGACATTCACAAGAGTCCAAATCACGAGTACCATAGTGGGGACTGAGAAGGTCTTTGCTATGCACAGAACTAATATCCCCTTCCTACATTTACCACAGTAGTGTTTAAGCATGCATGCATGCATATATTATAACAGCAACACTAACTATTGGTAGAGAGCCTGCATTTGAAATTTGCATCATTATTTCATCATTGAGTTGGATAAAAGCAATCTCAGAGAGGCTGACACATGAGGAATGACCACACTGCTTAGGAGACATTTCCCAGCATATTTCTGGAAGTTTTGGCTTTTCTTTATGTTCACTTGCAACTGAGACGTGTTCCCTTTAAGAGCCAACACTTGTTCTGCTCAGACTCCGAGTCCCCGAGGTGCATGCTTGAAGCCTGGGAAGCAGGTTTAGATTCACCAAGGATTTGCAGAAACTACATAAAACTGAATCTAGGCCATTATGAAACATAATTTATTGTTTCTTCCAATACATAAAATTCAGTTTTAAGTCATAAAAATCCAAACTTTGAGTCACTTGGTGGATGTGATGTGTCCAAGGTGACCTTCAGAGGGTGGCTGCAGTAGCATTCCCTTCTTGTGTTCTTGCTAATTACAGCTGAAAGCAGAAGAAAAAAATGACTGGGTCCATTTCTTCTTCTTTGCAACAAAAGCATGGTGGCTTCTTTCCTGTCCTAGCAGAAAAGGTTTTGTTTCTACTACCTCTGTGTGTCCTGTTTACCTTTTAAATAGGAATAAGATACTTTCCTTTTTTGTTATGTCATTTCCTCTATCATAAAGAGGTTTTATAGTTTAAAACTCTTTGGCCATTCTGAATGAAGGATTCTTCCTTAAATGGTCTGCCACTTAATTCTAAAGTGATGTTGTGATTTCCTGGGAATGATGAAATGCTCTCTCTCCTACACACACACACACACACACACACACACACACACACACACACACACACTTATGAGGTATCACAGAAGGACACATTCATTCAGGGGATGAATTTCTATGGCTGAGCAGCCTCCTGGGAAATGTGAAGTGGGTGGGTTTGAATCAATTCTCTCTGTTCAGATTCAAATTATTCTCTGGCACACTGATAAAGATTTAACCTTTCAGAGATTAAACCTTGAAACTGTTCCTTGAATGCTACTAATATCTAAGAGCTGTTTCTGTAGACACAATGGGGTCTGGAGCCAGGAAATCCTTCTGGACAGAGATTAGAAGTGATACTTCTTCTTGTTCAATAACTGCAGATCTGTGAGTACCTCTCCTAGCTAGGGTGCCAGCACCCAGATTCTAATGAGAGAATAAAGCTAGAAGATAGTGAGATCATAGGATGCATCCTTAGCTGAGCATAGGTGTTTGCTGCCTACCTGTCACTATATAGAAAGTTAAGGGTATAGGGAGGACTTATCCTGGCTCACAGTTTAAAGCACTCAGTCCACTATAGCAGGGAAGATAGGGTTGGAGAAGCTTGGGTCAGCTCAAGGGCAGCAGAAGCAGACAGTGGCTATTTTTTCAAAGATCATGAACCAGGAGGCAAATATGGGGCCAATATGACCTCATGGCCTTCCCAACAATGATCTCCTTCCATCAGATAGGTCTGATATCCTAAGGGTTCTGGGCCTCCATAATAGCAGAGAAGCTGGGGATCTACCATCTTAACATGATCCTGAGGAGGAGGTCATTTAGGATTGAAATTTTAACAGGAGGGAGTGCTTATATAATTCATTGAGATCCACTGTCCAAAGGTTAGGGAATTGGTTCAGTTGGTGGAGTGCTTCCTAGCCTGCATAGAGCTTTGGGTTGGATCCCCAGGATTGCACAAACAACCTCAGCATTGCCCACATCTATAATCTCAGCACTTGGGATTTGAAAACAGGAGGATTAGTAGTTCAAGATTATTTTCAGCTGCATAGAGCCTGTGGAACAATCTTTCTGTACACGGTGAAAACGTGTTACTCTCATTGTTAATAAAAAGCTGATTAATTGGTCTATAGCTAGGCAGGGTTTTGGAGGCAGAGAGAATGCTGGGAAGAACGGTGGAGTCTCAAGAGTTGTGGGCAGATACAGAGAGAAGCAAGATGAATGCACCATGTTGAAAGAAGGCACCACCACATCACAGAGGGTAGATAAGAAATATGGGTTAATTTTTAAGAGTTATCTAGTAACAAGCCTGAGCTATGGTCTGAAAAGCCTGAGCTATGGGTTGAGCATTTATAATTAGTATTAAGCCTCTGTGTGGTTACTTGGGAGCAGCTGCTGAGACACAGACAAACTCTGCCTACATATGGTGCCCAAATATCTGACACCTACATCCACATAAAACCTGAGAAAGCATAAAAAAGGTTCTAAACACTCAAACACACAGTCAAATGCTGCTTCCCAGTTACATATCTCTCAGGCTAGGTGCAGTACTGAGACGTGGCTGCCCAGGGGAGGAGCCAGCCACCAGCATGCACTAAGCTAAGCTATACTGGTGACAGCTGACACAGCAGTTTAAGATTTGTCCCATGGGATCAAAAACAATACAGACGCTCAATAAGACAGATCCAGATTGGGGAAAAAAACCCCTCTAAATAGGTTACAGTGTGTTTTAAAATATACATAGGCTTGGGAGAGAAAAGAGAAAGGTTAGAGATAGTCATAGATTAAAAATTAGTTTAAAAATAATTAAGTCCTTGAAAAAGGACTAGATTGCCGAGGACAATTTGAAGAGCCATGCCATATTGCCTGCCTCAGTTAAGTTTCTGTTGTTCAGTATTGAGCCACTAACTAGAAACTTTTGACATGCCTGGACAAGTCCTGAGTTATTAGAAAATAACTTAGTATTTAATTATCTTTCTGCTACAGTGACCATTAGTAACAATGTTTTGTGGTTGGGTTGCTTGGCAACTCAACAGTCCCCTCATCTTTTCCCAAAGAAAGTTTCCTTGTCTGCTTACTATAAAACCCACATGAGAAAAATAAAATTGTGCAACTTGATCAGAATACTGTCTTGCTGTCAATTCTTTGTGTCTCTTGTCCCTTTCATTCACCATTCTCCCTTCTAGGGTCTCTGCTAAAGAGCCCGCTGGCCAGGTCATGAGATTAAAAAAATATAAGCTGCATAAAAATAGGAAATACACAGAGAGTCTGGCTTCTGTGTGTTATTGTGTTGTCTTTAGATTTTCTGCTTTCTAAATGATGGAACAACAGCTGCTGAGACACATTGGATTATGAAAACTGCTGGATTAAACCAACCTATATATTTTATAAAATGTCATGACTTCAAAATGGAAGTCAAAAGATATGTTACTTTGGGGAAGAGGTTATGCTTTTATTTCCACAGGAAATGAGAGGCTGTGGATTCTTTCCAGATTGATATGGATCAGGTTTGATCAGGAAAGACCCTCTGAAAATCCTAACTACAAACATAAAGAAATAAACCTAGAACTACAAGATACATGATATATATTTTTCCTGCTCAAACATACAACCAAAAAAAATCATCTTTGGCTGACTTGTGTACAATACACAGTTTATACTTGTATTAATGCAGATATGTATGTTACCTTTAAAAGTTTATGTATTTTCAAAGGAAGGGGACCAGACACCAATAAAAATGAATGGTCCAGGTGATCCAGCATCCAGAACAGCTTTAAGACTGCTGGTTAAGATGATCTAGCCTCACAGAATACCCCAGCCAAGACCAAAACAATTATCCTGATTTTCTCAAGGTTCCTTCAAAGATGCCAGCACCCGCAGACAATAGGAAGCAGTCTAGAAAAAACAACACCCACATTCCCAAAAGGTTATGGATGTTTGTTATCATTAAGGGGGGTTGGTTACAAGTTGTTATTAGTCATAGTCAGGAAAAAAGCTAAACAAAAAAGTTAAATTCAAAGGTCTCTTTTTAAAGTAAAAAAAGGGGATATGATATAGACATGATGAGATAAAGGGTAGATTATTGAATCTAATCCAAAAAACAACCATTATCTCAAAATATTTTACATTGATATGGATTTTGGTTTATTGATACAAATTTAAAGTTAATTGTTATATTGTATATATATTGCTTCTCTCTTTTGGGGTATTATGTTTATTTTGCTCATTTAAAAATGTAATGGATAATTAAGAAATACAGATTAATAGTCATCTATAATAGTCAAACTTATAGTTATATTAGGTATGTTTTCAAGGTCATACACAGATATATTTAGGTAGATAGATGGTCTTCAAACATTCAAAGACCTACAAAATATGGCATTTAATATGTTTAATAACCTTAAGATTTTCATAAGAGTGAGACAAGTCTGCTCCTGATAGCACCAATTTACTTCAAAAGAAGATGATAGGTATTGAAGAACCTCCATATAGAGTTTTCTTTCTTTGTGGCAAAAGCTAACCATTTGGGCAAAGAAACTGCACTTGCCTCAATTGCTGACAGTATATTGTCCAAACTGTACCAGCAGGATGAAAAAAAAAAAAAGTGACTGCCAAACTTTGCCAAGACAAGGTAGGACAGTCCTTCAAAATTCACTGCTTCTCAAAAGAGTCTGTCAGATATATTAGGCCTGTAAGCCAAATATGAATGTCCCAACATTACAGAAGAATTTTGGGTAACTGTCCAGGCAGCTAGATGTCCCTGACATTAGGTAACATTACATCCTTCCGGGGTCTTTAATGGAGTCAAAGACTAAATAATTAGACTTAAAATTTTCCTTAGTTATGATAAAAAGGTAAATTAGACATAACAATTTAGACTCACAAAGATAAGATAAATAATAGAATATTTTTTCTAAATTTTCCAAATTCAAATGTAACTGAAATTCTTACTTGACAACTGTTTTTGTTGTACATTATTTTACTATGTTAAAGTTAAAACCTTTCTTTTTGATTAGACAAAAAGGGGGAAATGTGGAATATTCCTTTACACTGTGTGAATATATGTCACTGTGACTGGTTTAATAAAGAAGCTGACTGGCTAATAGCTGGACAGGATAAGGTTAGGCAGGAGAACCAAACTAAGGACACTGGGAAGAAAAAGGATGGAGTCAGAGAAGTTGCCAACAACACATGGAGAGGAAACAGGAGGTGCAAGATGAAAGAGAGGTAACACCATGTGGCAGAATGTAGATTAATAGAAATGGGTTAATTTAAGTTGTGAGAGTAAGCCTGAGCTACTGAATGAGGATTTATACTTAATAAGAAGTCTCCATGTGGTTACTTGGGAGAGACTGCCGAGACGCAGAGAAACTCTGTCTACAAAGCCTGAGACCAGTTTGAGATACATGTGATCCTACTTCCCCAAAAAAGAAAGAAAAAAATCACTGTTTAGTCCCCAAAGCTAATGCCTTCTACAATAACAAAGTTTAGGCTACAGAAGATAAATGACACAAATTCAAAGCAAGGTAGGAAATACTGGGAACTCTCGGTATTTGGCAACATTTTAAATGCATTCAGGTGAAACAAGTCATTCTCTGTTCTGTTGATGCTTTCCAACAAACCAGGAAGCCTTTTACTCACATCCAGTTTAATAGGTGGTGGGAAATGGCCCTATTAGCTAAGTTTATTTACGCTGACACAAAAAAATTCCATGAAAACTGCAAGTTCTAAACTGCAATTTATTTCTAAGTAGTAAATCACCAGGTTTCCACTGCCCAAGTAGAGACTTGTGGTTATACAAGGACAGAAGCCTAATGAGCCTTGTAAATGTCCCCAAAGGAACGAGCTGTTATTCACACAAGACTCCACATCCAACCTCACGTAACAGGTCACAGGTTAGTGTCTACAAAGTAAGAGCAACCTTTTCAGAACCCAGCAGCTGTGATATGCCTTCTCATGTAATACTAGAATCCTCTACCTAGGAGCACACCCAGAAAAGGTCATAAAATAGACCATGGGCCAGTTACATGCAACAAGATCAAAGCAGAACCCACATAGACCATGCCCAGGGTGTTACTTACTGTCAATCTTACCTTCCTTCCTTCTTTCCTTCCTTCCTTCCTTCCTTCCTTCCTTCCTTCCTTCCTTCCTTCCTTCCTTCCTTCCTTCCTTCCTTCCTCCCTCTTTCCCTCCCTCCCTCCCTTCCTCCTTCTCCCTCCCTCCTTCCCTCCCTCCCTCCCTCCCTCCCTTCCTTCCTTTGTTCCTTTCTTTTTTCATATTGTCTTATGTACTGAAAATGTTAAAAAGAAGTTGGGAGAGGGGTCTCAGGTGAACCTGCGGACATCTGAGAGTAGGAAATATTTATGTCCATGCACAGGAAATAAAAGTAGCAAAAATATGGGGTGTTTTAAACAGTGTGTGAAACAGTGTGTAAGTACTCACTTACAGAGTACTACAGTGTGAGTCACCGTGTAGGACCTCAGGAAATGAAAGGATAAGTAGTCGACATTATGTGCTTAAAGTGTGGGAAAGAAGACAATGACAGAAAAATCCTTAATGAAGCCAAAAGTAAAGCTCTAATGGTGATATTAAACAAGGAAGCATTCAGTGGACAATGACTTCAGCATGTGGATCATGAAATAAAACAAGGTCTAGTAGGAAAAGCAAAAAGCTGATGGGAAATGTGAATGTTCTACTGTTAGGAAATAACAGAAATTTTTTTTTAAATTATGACATTAAATTTGTATATATGTGTCTACATATGTATATGTGTGTCTCTGTGTTTATATGCACATATGTACGGGAGTCTACGTGCATGTAGCCAGAGGTGAATCTTGGGCATTTTCCTCAATAATTCTCCACTTCATTTTTCTGAGACAGAATCCCTCACTGAACTTGGAGCTCACCAATTCAGCTAGACTTGCTGGCCAAGGACGTTCAAGGATTCTCCTATCTCTCCCTTCCCAGTACAGGATTACTGGAAGGCTCTCCCATGCCTGGTTATTTTCTATGGATGCTGGGATCCAAACTGAGGTACTCATGTTTAAACGGCAAGTGCTCTACCGACTGAGCCATCCTACCTGTCCTTGTTACACTGTCAAAGCATTGAAGAGAAAGCATGCTGTAGATGGAGCCACAGAGAAAATCTGTGGCCAGTGTATCGGTCACTGCTGGTGAAAATTTCCTGCCAGAACAAGGCGTGCTGGCTCACCATTGTTCCAGTGCCCTTGTTTCTGAAAGACACTGTCTATAGTCAACCCAATAACCTACAGGAACCAAGGGTCCTGAACAAAATAACTAGACTGAGTGGGGTCCAGGATGCTAATGTTACCACCACACATCATTGTAAATCTGCTTTGATAGAAAAAGCTGAACTCTCTTCATTTCCAAGAAGTGAATTTCTTATGAGTTGAGTGTTATGCCAACAAAAAGTCAGGGACTGCCAAGAATATCTTTCTGAGTAGATTCACAAACATTTATAGCAGCAGCTCCTGCTCCCAGGTCTATACTAGCAACTCTTGCTCACATGTGGTAGCTTCTACTCACAGAGATGCAGGAATGAAGGAGAACTATAAGGTTTTATTCTTCCAGCTGGAACTCTTTTGTTATAAATGTGGATCTGGGGCAGAGGGTGCCCATTGAATTTCTACCACTACCACTTGCCTCTGGTCCAATCTCTTGTCCTGGGACACAAGGGATTGAGCCAGAGGCAAGAGGTAGTGGTAGAAACAAAGTTAATCAAGTGAGAAATCGCGTTTAAAAAATGGAATCAGGTATAAATCATGGACTTGGATGGTTCTGGATAAAGGCAATCATGGTAACAGACCATCACAATGATATTGTCAACACTGTGGAAAAAAATGTCAATCACAATGTATTGCAAAACATGTGAAGACAGGAGAAGCATTTATCTACGGCTGTCTGAGATGTCAAGTCAGTTTATGGAATCCAAGAGAGATGCTAAGACAAAAACAATTCTGGGGAAATAGTCTCAAAAGCTACCCAGCAGGATGCTTTCTCATCCCTGGAGGAATCACTTCCTGACCCCTTAACTACTTCCAATGTTTCTTCTCAAAACAAACAAACAAATCTAAATAAAATGCTATGTATAGTATAACCTGTCAATCAAATCCCAGCATCTGAGGTGGAGAGGGAGGATTCTGTGTTGCTGCTGTTTGTTCTTGCTCATATGATGGATTGCTTAGCTATGCTGACCATGACGCTTTCTCACTGTACTGTTGGGGTGTGCTGCTTTCCATTATTAAGTACTCTTATGAGAATAATTGTGACTAAGCAACTGTTTGGTAGTGGCCTATCCATTCAGAGCCAGGCAGACCGTGATGGCAAGCAATAGGACCTTTTGGAGGCTACTCTGATGGCTAGATGGACACAGTTTTGCCTTGTGCACAGAATTATCAAACATAGTCTATAAAATTCCTCCCAGGCTCTGTGTATGAGGTATGCCTGAAATACACCTGAGCTATGAGTTTAGATGTCGATCCTTTCCTGATTTACTTCATTATGTACATGTAAACAAGGCCAGATCTGAGAGTGGAACTGGAATTCTGAAACACTCCTTGTTACAAGTATTCAAGATGAGAAGAACTCAAACTGCACTAAAGGTTTCGGGGTGAAGGGATACAGAGAAAGTTCTGGAGCCTGATAGCACTATTATTTTAGGGTGTGGCTTCAAGGACCAGAGTAGTGGCATGGGCTGGCTGACCCACAACAATAAGAGCACCTGGAACACCTAGGGTAGAGCAAGGACATACTTTCACATGTGGCTTGGACCACATGTTTCCCATGGTAGCTATGAACATGGCCTAATACAAATATAAGTATAAATATAAATATTATATATTATATAAAATATAAAAAAGTATAAGATGATATTAATTGGGGGGGTCAGTATTTTTTGTAATGACTGAACATTTTCCCTAATTGTTGCAGATGACAACATTGAGTGACAATTTCGGAACAAAAAGGACAGCGAGAGGCAAACACAGTTCCTTGTTTTGCCCAAGGGCTGGCCTTTGCCGCAAAGTTCTGCTGAACCCATGCTGGTGTTCAGCTACTGGTTTCTGTGTCCAACCCACGCTTCTCTCTGCCTGGAAAAGGGCAACCAACAGGGAGACTGGCCTTGTGCTTTCAGCAAAGGCAAGAACAAGGACGTGATTCTAAGCCCTGCTCCTGAAGCTCCTGGCACAGGTCAGCTCTGCATGAAAACTCTCAAAGAGGCCAAGAGCATAGCGTCAGTTCTGCAGGGCGACATGCAGTTTGGGCAAGAAGGAAAGGGGATGTGGGAGAAGCAAGTAATGAGGAAAGAGTCAGGGAAAGACCAGAGTGCACTTGGTCCATGATGCTAGGAGGCGGATGCCGTGGGTTCCCTGGAACGGGTCGTAGCTTTCATGTGCGTTTTAGAGATGGCTGGCGAAAACAGTCTGATGTTACCTTTCTCTTTTCTCCCATGAGGATAGCTTTTGCTTATAAGTGAGTCTAGTAGTCTTTGTCTGTATTGAGACACACTTACCCTAAAAGCCATCATCATCAAGGGAGACATTTCGAAGGCATAAGAAAAACAGAATCCAGGACAAAGGGGAACTCTTCTGAGAAGGAGCCAGCCTGCCTGCTCTTCTTCCCTTGGCTCTGCTGCTGCCGCTCCCCTCCTCCCCCATCTCCCCACCTCCTCCTCCCTCTCCTCCCCCTCCTCCTCTTCCTCTTCTGCCTTCCTTCCTCCCCCTTCTCCTCCTCCCCCTCAACCTTCTCCTCCCCTTCCCTCTCCCCCTCCTCCTGTACCTCTGTACAGTATATGATTAAAGCTTAGCACCCAGACACAGACCTTTTTTTGTAGGGGGCTGGAAAGGTTAGACAAGGCTCACCTCAGAAGAATAACTATTAACAAGCTTCTGTATAGACAATGTGGAAAATGTGAGGGGGGAAAAAGAAAGAAAATCCCTCATAATTCTCCTCCCCCACATGACCTCTGCTAACATTTTGGTACATGGTTTGCACTTCTCTTGCAATGGAGCGTCTTAAACTATGGCTTTGGTTTTACATAGTTTTAAATCCTATTTTATGTGTCTATGCATGTATATTTGCAATTTACATCACAAAATGACTGTTGTAGAATATTATTTTAACTAGGCAAAGATGTATTTACATTTGTTTATGCTGTAGACTGTTACTTGTAACTGTGTAAAAGCGTGATACCTTTGTTGATGCTGCATTTGCTTAATGATGCAAGGATGTGTGTTTAATTATGTAAAGATGTGCTGCATCTGTTTGGCTCTGCCTGCCTAAGCACCTGATCGGTTAAGAGCTGACCGGCCAATAGCTAGGCAGAGAAAGGATGGGTGTGTCTGGCAGGCAGAGAGAATAAATAGGAGACATCTGGGCTCAAGAGAGAAAAGCAAGAATGACTAACAAGAAGAGCAGGAGTAGAGATGGCTCAGTGGTTAAGAGCACTCAGTGTTCTTCCGGAGGTCCTAGGTTCAGTTCCCAGCAGGGAGAGGAGAGGAGGGGAGGGGAGTCAGTGTGTGACTGACAAAATAAAACTAAAACTGCCCAAAGAATGAACAACATAATGAGAAATGAGCCTACAAGCTGCATGAATTTTGCAAATTCCTACAATCTGTGGATTACTGGTCCTTGCCAAGTGAGAATCCATTTCCATGCCTTGCCCCAAGGAAACCCATTGGACACATAGCATATGACAGCTAGTCATATGCTGATCTGAAACTAGGCTGCAGGGCCACGGACACTCAAGGAGCTTACTTGGGACTCTGAGATACAGCCTGCTCACTCGGCTTCACAGCCCCCATGCAGCTCATGGGTATCTTGCATCATCAATGCAAGGGTCAAAAAGGACAGTTGGGTGGGGGGAGCTTAAAGACACATTGAGGCAAAGACAGATTTGTCAGCTACTGTTAGGAAATGGCAGAGGAACTGAGATAATGCTCAAGATGCTCACAGGAGATTAGTGGGAGGATTTGAGCTTCACAAGCAGGAAAGAAGACTTCCTCACTGCTGCCAGGAGTTGTGATTTACAGACACAATGTCAAAGCACCAGGCGACTGCTTTCGGGCTCTCAGAGAAGCGGTCACATGATTCAGGTTCTCTTCTTCCACCGGGTGGGTTCTAGGAATTGAACTCTGGTTGTCAGACTTGATGGCTAGGAACTGCAGCTGCTGAGCCTCTGGCCGAGCTCCTCTTTCAGGTCTAAATTGAGTTTTCCAGATCTTTTGTGTGACTTCAGGTTTACTTGTGCTACCAGACCTGAATTAAAGGATCTGATTGTGTGGATTTGCCCTATTTTTATTTCTGAAAATGGTCTGATTTATGTATTCTAGGTTTATATTATTGGGAGCATACCAATGTGAATGCTGTACCTTATGGCTGATCTTTTTATTGTTGGAAATGCCCTATTAAATCAATGTGAGTGTTTGATCCTCAAGACCCACTTTGTATTTAAAGTCTCTCTTGGGTAGGTGTGGGAGCCCGTTCTCGGGTTCCTTGTGGCTTTACCCAGCAGGTCCACATAGAGGATGATCAGGACCACGGGCCTGAGTGCAGGTGTCTGAGATGGCCTGCACTTGGCCATGCTGGGGGAGGAGGTCTTTTGCTCCACCCCTTGGCGTCTCTATAAAAACCCTGGGGCAGAGACAGTCAGGGCCCATTGGAATAGGTTCCAGGCCCTCTCGAGGCTATCCTTTATTTTCTGTTTATCTCCGCAAGATTCTCTGCTATAAATCCTTCTATCTAATATTTCCTGCTGCTCTCACTCAAGAAAACTCTGGGGAACTGTGGGGGTGGTGGGTAAACACCCCACAGAATGGCGCCATGAACAGGGACTAAAGAAAAAAGGAAAAAAAGGGGACTAAAGAAAGAAAGGGGGGACTAAAAAGGGGGGGACTAAAGGCAAATGAACAGGGACTAAAGACAAAGAAATAGGGACTAAAGATAAAGGAAAATAATAGTTTTATCACAGAGTTTTTGGTGAAAGTGCTGAGTCAGCCCTGCCAGTGGAAAGGCATGCCGGTGTTATGGAAGATATATATTTTTATATATATATTATTGAGAGGCAGGGGTTTTATCCTCGAGAGAAAAGGAAAGCAGACTGGAAGGATGTCCGATGCTGCAGCGAAATTCTCTTCCGTCAAAATTTTCTATCTTCTATCCCTTTCTCAATTTCTATCTGTGAAAAATAAGTATAAGGTATAGGGTAGTAATATAGTTAGGGAAAACTTAGAAGTGTAAGATTGTGTAGGAAAAAAATAAGTAAGGCAACTAGACAGAAAAACTCTTCAATTTTCTAACTTTGGGGGCTTTGAACACAAACTGGGGGAAAAAAAATCTCTTTGGGCTTTACGGGTAGTACAAAAGCTCTTTGACCTTTGGGGGAAGAAAAAGTTTCCTATGGAAGCTTTTTACCTGGGGACAGCTGAAATGCTAAGTCCAAGCAGCAGGAGAAAGTGTTTTCTCCCTGAGGCAAAAATGGGGGTATAAGAAGTCAAAGTTTAAAGTTGGGAAGTTTGGGGAAAAGTTGGTATTTCTTTCTCCTGGGGGGAAAAATCTTTCTCTTAAACTAAAAGCTTTTCTTGGAAAATTTGGGAAAAATCTCTCTAAAAAGCTTTAATCTTTCTCAAAAGCTCTCTTAAACTTAAAAACTAAAGCCTTTAACTTTCTCTCTCAGAAGGACAAAAATTAGAATCACCTGAAGATATTAGTATGGGGACCACCTGTGATTAGCTCTAAGGGAAAACAACAAACTTAAGACAGCAAAACCTCTCTAAGTTCTTTCAAG
Source organism: Peromyscus leucopus (assembly GCF_004664715.2). Classification (NCBI taxonomy): domain Eukaryota; kingdom Metazoa; phylum Chordata; class Mammalia; order Rodentia; family Cricetidae; genus Peromyscus; species Peromyscus leucopus. The sequence continues at coordinate 132,935,679 of NC_051067.1, read as the reverse complement.
CTTTAACAATCCTCCCTGCAATGCAGGAGGCAGGAACAAGTTTCTAAAAACCCCTTCTAAGCTCTGTCTCTTCAAGCTAATAAAAGACAGAGGGTCAGAGTCCCCTGAGGGAAACGCTTGGGAGAGTGTGGGTAAAGAGCTACAGAGAGCCCAAAAGGGCAGGAAACTTTACCTGAGAAAAGCAAAAAAGCCAAGCTTTTCAGTTATAGCCGAGCTGAGGCATCAAGGGTTTTGTCTGAGCGTTTCAGAATGAAAGGGTGCTCCTAATCGTCCTAATGCAAAGATCCTCTGAAGCAAAGCAAACTGTTAGCATTGTATCCTTGCTTCTGACCAAAAACCCAGAGGCGACTGGCCAGTGTCTGAGTTGGAGTGCATTTTGGGGATACTAGGGTTCCTGTGGTTGCAAACTTCCTGGGGCACAGAGCTGAGGCAGGAAGGTGCAGGACCCAGGGGAAGATTGCTAATGAACAAAGCTAAAGCCGGTGGGAACGGCACAGTTGCCCGCTTTCCTACAAGTCCCGGGTTGATAGGTCCACAGCTGCAAAAAGAAATCTGAGAAATCAGATAAAGGACCTTTCTGGGAAAACAGTAAAAGCTGAACTGTGTCTGAAGCAGTTGTGCTGCTGAGTCAGAACGCTGTCTGGGAAAGAGCCCAGTCAGGGCAGAACAGAACTGTCCAGGAGTAAAGCTTTCTTTTCTGTCAGAGAAAGCACCTCTTTGAGAAAAGCTTTGTTTCAACTGACTCCGGATGAAATGAGGGAGTGTAGCCCTGAGGGGTGATTACCTCTGGCATAAGCTCTGTCCTTGAGCACCCAGACAAGCAAACACAACCCACTGGGGGACTGGGCCAGGTGAAGACCTGATGAGGCAAAGCACCTGTCCTAATGGGAGTTTAGAAATGGCAAAAACCTCCTTTGTTAGATTTTCAGTCTGTACGCAAACCACACAGACCCTGAAAACAGAAACAGACAAAAAACCCCTACCTTCAGTAGCAGGGAAAGCCGCCATTGTAGTGTCGGAAACTGTTTCTGGGGTAGAAGGGATAAACTGAGACCAAACTGGATACTGTCAGGGAGAAAGACTGAAGAAACAGAGGGGACAGATTCCTCCCCAGAAAATGCATGACCTGACAAAGCTGCTAGAGTTTGAGGCAGATTCAGGGGGAGAAAAAAAAAAAGCCCCTACCTCCAAAGGCAGCTAGCAGAGGTACAGAGCCACAGACAGATAGCTGAAGCTCTGCATCTGGGGGGGGGGGAGGAACAAGCAAAATGGGAATAAAATCAGTGGGAGAAAATCTCTCTGAAGGAGCTATGGAAAAGCTGTTGTACGTGATCTTGTTTTTCACTGACTGGCTAAAACAAACACAAGCCCCGAGGAAAGTTGCTATCAGAAATGCCAGCCTCAATGCTCAAGGCAGGTGTGGTTCTGATCCAGGGCCAGTGTCAACTGAAGGGAAGACACCTGTTGAAGCCAGCTGAGGAGAGAATAGGAATTTCCCAATGTGCCATAGCTGAAAATGTAAAATGCTTGTTCAAATCTCCCATTACAAAAGCCAAAAAAACTTTGTTCAAACCTCCCAGGCAAGAATTTGTAAGCAAGTCCGGTAAAAGAGAACCAGTTGACTCTCGGACCCAAAAAGAACTATGGGAAATGACTGATATAAGGGAAATGATATAAGGGACTGATATTATTATACACTGATATAAGGGAAATGCATTCTGGGAAATCTTAGGTAGTTTTTCCACTAAAGATGGCGACATTGCCCTGAAACACTTTTGTCAGCTCGAAAATACATTCATGGTAAACTTTAAACACAGCTTTTAAAAAAATAAGGAGGAAAATCGTCTAAGAGTTTAACTGTCAGTTCCAATGAAAAATTGAAAGGATATGGAACTAGGTGCTTCGCAGTTTGAGGCTCCGTTGATAAAATGCCTTATTTACCCTAATAGCTGTGCAAAGTTTTATGGTAGTTGGATGACAAAAAGCTACCTTTAAGAGCAAACAAGCCACTTTAAAATCCTTAAAACAAGGGAAAGCAGTTTATACACTGAATGTTGTCTTAGATATGAAGAAACTTATGTTGAAATTAAAAAAGTTCTTTGCCTTTTGAACAAACTGCCTGCAGTGAGTGATTCCTTTGCAAATCTAATAAGGAGACAAGGAAACAGGCATTCAAGAAAAGAAATGACTGCTTTATAGATGGGAAACAAACTTCAGAAAATCTAGCTGTCTTACAGAAGAGTTGCTTCACCTGAAAGTTCCTTATAAGAAATCAATATTAAACATCACAGCTGCTAATAACATCAGGAGTTAAAGCTAATGAAGTGAAAATACTAAATCCTGAAAATGCTTTTTCTCAGAGTAAGCTAAAGAAGGATATGTTTCACAAAAGAATATCTACGTTCTTGACTCCTTTGAATAGTTACAGTTGAGCCGGGTGGCAGCAGCGGCGGCGGCGGCGGCGCACGCCTTTTATCCCAGCACTTGGGAGGCAGAGACAGACGGATCTCTGTGAGTTCGAGGTCATCCTGGACTACCAAGTGAGTTCCAGGACAGGCACAAAGCTACACAGAGAAACCCTGTTTCGAAAAAACCAAAAAAAAAAAAAAAAAAAAAACCAAAAAAAAAAAAAAAATAAAAAGAATAGTAACAGTTTTGGTGAAAATATTGGAACTAACAACAATCAAGTCAAAATATTTCAACAAATTCAAGATGCTATTCCACAAAAAAAAAGCTGTCATGCTTTGTGGGCCATATTAGAGCTCACTCTAATCTTTCTGGTCCTTTAGCTGAGGGTAATGCAATGGCTTAGCATTATCCCAAGTGGAAATGGCTCAACAGTCACATGCTCTTCATCAAAATAGCAAAAGTTTAAGATGGAAAGATCCCTGCTCAGGATTATGGAAGGGTCCCGATCCTGTTTTAATATGGGGTCGAGGACATGTTTGTGTTTTTTCACAAGAGGAGAATGAAGCTTGGTGGTTACCGGAGCATCTGGTAAGGAGCGTGTAACTAAGAAAAGTCAGCTCCAATGACATTTCCTATAAAGGAACCAGAATGAAAGTAGCTCGATTAGTATTTCTGAGGTTTTGTCACTGGTTAATGCAAACAGTGAGGAAACAGAGTTCAGAGCTGTGCCGCTTTTGGCTTTACTAGCTTCTTTAGAAAAATACTTTATATCACCTAATAGCTGTGCAGTATTTGGCGAAGAGCTTTACAGCAGCTAAATACGGTAATTTCACCCTCAGCTTGAAGGGAAGCTTTTTGGTAGAGCAAACCAAAAGTACTGTTGTAATAGAAATGTTTGTCTGAATTGAAGTACTTAGGGGAGCTATTATGAATTTGGGTGAAGGGACAGCCTGTAGTTAAAAACTGTCTACCGCTGACAGTGCATCTCTGCCGGTTCCAGAAAGGCTGAGAGAACTCGGCAACTTTGGGATGTGGCTTCATCCCAAGAATGTTATAATCCCCTAGCAACAAATATCACAACTCTATAATGACAACACTCACTAAATCTCAGTGCTTTATAACAAAGCTGACTATAAACTCTAAACTTTAGAAATGATGTACGTACTTCCTGTCTAGTTAAGAGAATCTTTCTAATAGAGATAGTGATAATAATTAAGAGTAAGAAGTAGAAAGACGAAAATAAGATATGTGAGTTTGTAGAAATTATTCTGTCTTGTTAGATCTCAGTGTTAAGAAGTCTTTAGGTGTTTGCTAAGTTAAATATATGCTAATGGTAGCCCTATATAAGTTTGTAAAATAGATCTATAGAGTTACTTTAAGAATATAAGCTTGCAAGAAATATCTAAGGTAGTCTTAAAGACATGTAGTAATAAGCTTGTAAGAAGTAAAGATGCTAGTTGTAAATGTAACTTTAAATAAGAAGATGGAATGAATATGAGTATATAAGAATTAATAAGAAATATATTTGCTAAAGTAGTTCTATAGTTTCCTTAAAGTATAAATAAGTAGATGTTAATATGTTATATGTGAGTTTGTAAAAATGTGTAAATGTTGAGTGAGTTTATGCTTAAGCACATGTTATGTGAGTTTGTAAAAAGGTGTAAATGTTAAGTGAGTCTATTCTTAATGTGTATGGTGAAAGAACCTGAGACACAGAAGGATAGTGTCCCAGTAGACTGCAAAGCAGGCAGTCTGAATGGTTTCAAATGCTCCAGAAGCCACTAAGAAGCTAAGAATGGCAGACGCCAGAACCAGCACAACAAGGCATCCAGAGCTGAGATCCGTGGAATATCAACGCAGCACAGAAAAACCTGAACTAACAGCAAAAATGGTGCGGTATAAAATATTACTGTAACTAAAAAGGTCTCCAACTTGAGAATGAAAGTTGCAGATATGCTTGTTTGAACAAAAATTATTAACTGCAAAAAGTTTTGGTTGTAAAACGTCTCTTCATATTTGGAAATAAAAGCCTGATACCAGAATTTACTTTTTTTGAACTTAAAATGAGATAAAACTACAAAAGGATTTTTGTTATGGATTTCTTCATACTTGGAAGGCTAGTACCAGAATTTATCATTTGAATTTTAAGACTTAAGAAATGAAATAAACAATAGAGATTTCATTGCAATGGGACAATTTTGAGCTTACTTATAGTAATGACCTAGGAACTGTTTTCTGGAATTGGGTTAAAAATGGAACTGCAGCCGGGCGGTGGTGGCGCACGCCTTTAATCCCAGCACTCGGGAGGCAGAGCCAGGCGGATCTCTGTGAGTTCGAGGCCAGTTTGGGCTACCAAGTGAGTTCCAGGAAAGGCACAAAGCTACATAGAGAAACCCTGTCTCGAAAAACTAAACTAAACTAAACTAAAATAAAAATGGAACTGTTTAAATGAGGAAATTTGTTGTTTCTACCTTGACTCAAGATGCAGTTTTGTGAATGCATATCTGCTGGTGATTCATGTATTGTTCTGTGGAAATGTTTATGTAAAAATGGAATTATTTTTGGAACTGGTTTTGTGTTGCAAATGGAACAAAATGGAAAAGTTTGGGTTTTCTAACTAGGCTTGAGATTTTGCTTAAAAAATTATAAAGAAAAGGGGGGAGAGTTAATATTCCTTAGTATATTTAATTTAAATTGTTGTTTGAGTGGATTAATGTCATGCTTTATTAGTAAGAAATGCAAATGGGGTATACTAAGAGACTACTTTTAAAGTGTGTAAAGAGTTTTATTAAGAAACTGCTTTTGGATGTTTTGTTAAAAGTTTTCAAAGTGTTAATGGTTAGAATGAAAATATTGCTTTTCAATATGGGTTTGTAGGAATTGTATAAGTTTGGGTTCCTCTAACTAAGTTTGAGATTTTGTTTAAAAAATTATAAAGAAAAAGAGGAGTTATGAGATTGAATTATGTTCGCAGAAACCTATTGATATTAATGCACTTTGGTTTTGTGGAGTTAAGGAAATATTTAAGTTTAATGTGAATACACTGAAATTTTTCCTATGTTCTGTTAGCAAAAAATTCAAATGATTGAGTTAAATTAGTAAGATGGAGAAAATTGTTAACTATATATAGCACCATATATGCTAATTCAAATGGTTCTGTTAAGAGTTTGCTTTGAGTTGTAAGATTGAGAGAATTGTGACTATGTATAGCAATATTTATGTTAACCTGTTAATGGTAATGATGAAGCTAAGGGATTCTTTAAGTTTGTAGTCAGTCGCCTTAAGAGTTTTTGGTTTAGAAAGGGCTTGAGGCAGCTAAGACTGCTGTAGTCACCTTGGACCTAATTCAAAAGAGAAATGCCTTCTATATCATCCTCTACTCCCATACTGGGAGGTGTAACAGCTATGGAGATTGCTGTAAGCCATTAATAGTTATTTTTTTATATATATATTAAGAAGGAGGAATGTTGCTGGAGAGCTTCTCTCCAGGTTCCCCAAGCCCCGCAGTCCCACAATCCACTTATAAAATAATCACTCAGACGCTTATATCACTTATAAACTGTATGGCCGTGGCAGGCTTCTTGCTAACTGTTCTTTTATCTTAAATTAACCCATTTTTATAAATCTGTACCTTGCCACGTGGCTGGTGGCTTACCAGAGTCTTTACATGCTGCTTGTCCTGGCGGTGGCTGTAGTGTCTCTCCTCCTTCTTCCTGTTTCCCCAATTCTCCTCTCTCTTTGTCCCGCCTATACTTCCTGCCCGGTCACTGGCCATCAGTGTTTTATTTATATAGAGTGATATCTACAGCAGGGGAACCTGTGGGAGCCCGTTCTGGGGTTCCTCGTGGCTTTACCCAGCAGGTCTGAATAGAGGATGATCAGGACCACGGGCCTGAGTGCAGGTGTCTGAGATGGCCTGCACTTGGCTGTGCTGAGGGAGGAGGTCTTTTGCTCCACCCCTTGGCATCTCTATAAAAACCCTGGGCCAGAGACAGTCGCGGCCCGTTGGAATAGGTTCCAGGCCCTCTCGAGGCTATCCTTTATTTTCTATCTGTTTATCTATTCAAGATTCTCCGCTATAAATCCTTCTATCTAATATTTCCTGCTGTTCTCACTCAAGAAAACTCTGGGGAACTGTGGGGGTGGTGGGTAAACGCCCCACACGTAGGGCCATTGGAATGGCACCAGCTTTCTTGCTGTTCCTGATTTCTACTTCGTGTGTCAATCAACTCTTCCCTCACCTTCAACGTGACTGGATTCTTTTGCTTTCTCGAATTACTTGATTTTAGATTCAAGATTTTTTAATTCTGTTTAATGTTTCCTCATCAGCTTCCTGGATATGAGTGTCTTCTTTTTCAGAACCTCGGTTTTCAGAGCTTCTTCAGACATCATAAAGTGTGCATGTGTGAACCAGTGTTAAACCACAGTCAAAACACCCAAACACATTAGCTCTATTTGCTGTCTCTGGAATTTAGTGCTATTGTTATCATGTATTTTTGTTCTTTCTGCACTGTAAACAATATAAACCATGGTTTTCTTTCCCTGAGTCTCTGTTTCCATTCCAATGGAACTGAGAATCAGGTTCAAGCCCTTGTGCCAGCTTACAGCATATGGTTTTTTATTTCCGTTGTTTGTAGCAAGACATCTTAAGCTACCAAGAGGGTGGAAAGATGGCTCAGCATTTAAAAGCACTTGTTACTCTTTCAGAGGAACCGAGTTTAGTGCTAAGCACTTACCTCAGATGGCTTCAGCTCCAAGGGATTTGATTGCCTTTTCTGGCCTCCAGGGGGCACTCTTCCTCATGTACACTTGTCCAGAACAGACACCCCTCCCCGACATAAATAAAAATAAGACAAAAGATATAAAAAGCAGTTATCAACCAGTTGTAGTAATCTGTGCCTGGAATTCTAGCATTTGAGAGGCTGGGACAAAAGAATTGCCCACATGGGCTACATAGTGAGTTTCTGGTCACCCTAGATGTAGTCTGAAATCTTGTCTGGTGGGGGAAAAATAGAAAGAAAGGAAGAGAAAGGAAAATAGAGAAAGGAGAGAAGGGAAAAATAAAAGAGAGGAAGGGAGGGAGGGAGGACAGGAAGAATGAAGGGAGGAGGGATGGGAGGAAGGAAAGAAGGAAGGAAGGAAGGAGGGAAGGAAGAGGGAAGGAGGGAAGGAAGAATGAGGGAGAGAGGAAGGAAGGGAGGAACAAAGGGAGAGAGGGAGGAGGGAAGTGAGAAAGGGAGGCAGGAAGGGAGGGAGGGAGGAAGGGAGGGAGGAAGGGAGAGAGGGAGGAGAATGAAACGGAAACAAAGGAAGGAAGAGAGAGAAAAAGCGAGCAGGGTCTGGCTTGACTCGGTTGCTCATTTGTAGCTGAAGCACCTGCCCTCAGCTTCTTTCTAGTTAGTTCATTTTCCTTTGTTTATCAAGTCTTACAGCCTTTTCCTGTCTGTGCTCTGTCTGCCTGTCCACGTACTGTCTGTGCTCTGTCTGTCTGTCCACATAACGCACTGTCTGTGCTCTGTCTGTCTGTCCACGCACTGTCTGTGCTCTGTCTGTCCGTCCACGCACTGTCTGTGCTCTGTCTGTCCGTCCACACACTGTCTGTGCTCTGTCTGTCCACACACTGTCTGTGTTCCCCTCGCTTCTTGCACCTCTTCTTCACATGTCACCAGTGCCAGAAAATCTCCTCCCAGACCCTCCTGTCCCACTCGCCTCCTCTTGTCCTCAGCCTACTTTCTGGACTCTCGACACATTCCTTGTAGTTTCTTATAGATTTCCCACTCATTTATTCCATAGTGCTAAAGATTAGAACTTTTTCAGCTTTATATTCTGATCTATAAATTATTATTTTAGTCATATATAATCTGGTATTAAAATCAACCATTGTATGATTTGTGCTACATTTGTTCTAAAAGTTTCATTATATTCAGCCTACAATTTTCTGTACTGATAAAATTCCTATTTTTATTTAATTTTTTAACCTGTGAGTGACAGATAATGTTAAAAATTGAATTATCACTAGATGTTCCTATTTTTAAATTTTTGATCAATCCAAGTTTGGTAATGATTGAATATAAATATTATACACAGGGTCTTCTAGAGAAGATTCAGTATTCTGTTTCAAAATATATGTTGAGCACAAATCCACTCTTTCCTGTCTTGAGGGAAATTTGCTACGTCTTGGCCTTATTGTAATATATAGGTGTATGAGCTCCTGAACATTAAATAAAGTGGTTCTGCTTCACATTTCAATTGATGCGGTATTAAATACAGGGATTTAATACATTACTTCTGTTTTCCAGTGAAGAGGAACTAATGGTGTGTGGGGAAGGTGAGGGAGGGAGGGAGGAAGGGAGGGAGGAAAAAGAGAGAGAGAGAAAGAGAGAGAGAGAGAGAGAGAGAGAGAGAGAGAGAGAGAGAGAGAGAGAGAGAGAGAGTTGGGAGAAACTGCCTTATGTATATGCATTAAGGCCCAGTACAAAAGACTGCCAAGTCGGATCTTTGCAGGCCATTCTAGCAGGCTGAAGATCAGACCAGGGACAAACTGATCTCCAGTTGGAGTCTGCAAGCAAACGTCTCCTTTAATGAAGCTCCATCTTTCTCTTTCAAGGTTTCCTCCTAACTAAAAGAGTCCTGTCGTAATATGGAGGGTCTTCTTACCGAAGTCTGTTGGCTTAAATTTGAGTCGTGTATGTATGTGTGTGTGTGTGTGTGTGTGTGTGTGTGTGTGTGTGTGTGTGACAGAGGACAATATCTTGAGCTGTTCCTCGGGAGCCATTTGTCTTGTTCTGTTTTGAGAAGTTCTCTCAGGTCTGCACTTAGCCAATCAGGTTAGGCTGTTTGGGAAGTCACAGGATCCTTCTTCTCCCCATGCCCCACCCCCAGGCTACACATGAACTACTATGTTCAGCTTATTTTTTAAAATGTGCTTCCTGGGAACCAAACCCAGGTCCTTACGATTAAGAAACAAGCATTTAACCAACTGAGCTATGTTTTAATCTCATGAGTCTCATTTTAAAAGTAGTTTCTTCTAGGCCGGGCGTTGGTGGCGCATGCCTTTAATCCCAGCACTTGGGAGGCAGAGCCAGGTGGATCTCTGTGAGTTCAAGGCCAGCCTGGGCTACCAAGTGAGTCCCAGGAAAGGCGCAAAGCTACACAGAGAAAGCCTGTCTCGAAACCCCCCCCCCCAAAAAAAAGTAGTTTCTTCTCAATATCTAGATTAGTGTTGGACTAAGCATCTTGGCAGTGTGGCCAAGTCAAGTTGACACGTCCCAGTAGTCATCACACGTGGCTCATAATCAAGTCAGAGCCAAGTAATGAGATTTTTCACAAGAGCAGCCAAGAAACGTATACCCAGCTGTGTTTATAATGACATATAGTTTATATTAATTTTAATATTTTAATAAAGAACTGTTCAGACAGCCACAGTATATGCTGTAGTTAACCGTAGCACTTTTTCTACACCTGATCACTAACCCAACCCCTCGCCGCATCTTAAACAAATGCTGAGGGGAAATCTGGCCTCCAAGGTCTAAGCTCCCCCAAGGTTCCTGAACACCTAGAACCACAGAGAGGGCCGACCCATCCTTTACTTAGTGCTCCCTTCTTTTTATGATGTTTCTCCAGGGAACTTCCCATGCAGCTCAACGAATGTGTCTCAGTTAAGTAGCTGTAGGAGGCAGACTTGCCTACAAATATTTTATTTCTATGTTTCGCTTCAAATTAGCTTACAATGCAATGGGTTTGTAAACCCTGTGAGTGTCTCTGTTGAACCTCCACCCCCTCCTCTGCTCCCCTCCAGCTGGGGCGGCTCCTCCCCAGCAGCCTCCACTCTGTTTTCAAGTCACATATGTTCTATCATCCCCTAGTTCTTTACTTTCATCCCTTCTGCCTGAAGTTCTCTTTCTCTTCCCATGGCCCCCTTTCTAGTTTTATAGAACAAACCTCATACATGCATGTATATGCAAATATACAAAATTAAAATATAGAATCCACGTAGAAAGCACACGCCATTTGTCTTTCTGGGTCTGCTTTATTTCATCTAGTATGATGCTCTCTAACTCCATTCGTTTTCCTGAAAATGCCATGATTTCATTCTTCTTTATAATTCAATATTTCTATATAATTCTACAAAATCCCACTGTATCTATTTACCACATTTTGATTATCCGTTTCTTCACTGATGGAAATGTAGGATGGTTCTATTTCCTGGCTGACGTGAATAGTGTAGCAGTAAACATGGATGTGCCAGTATCTCTGCAGTGGCTCAGAGAATATTCTGGGCTTATGCTTAGGAGTGGTGTTCTCCGGAATCAACACCTCTTGGGAACTGACGGAAAAACCTTGACCTGGTACATAATTGCAACCAGAGCTCTATCCAAACTTGTAGGTAACTCAGAGCCAGAACACCCTTCGCCAATGTCCTAAGTTAATGCTTTACCATCTTTGCATGGATCAGTCGTTCAAAGCAGGTTATCTCTGGAAAGAGACCATAGCCCTTGGGTAACTGTTTTTTTTTTTTTTTTAAACATGGTAAGACAAGCCATCTTGAGCTGCCCACAGGCAATGGTGTAGAGAGTTAGCGTAGCATATGCCCCTGGTCACACCCTAGCAGGTAGCACATTGCAGCACCCGTACAACAATTAGCTCTCCCGTTCTGCCTGCCAGTTCCAGGCTTGATCCTAGGATGCAGGATCCAAAACACCATGTGGGGCCCAGCAGCCCGGCAATAAGAACGGCACTGTCCGTGATAGATGATGCATGGTTAACTGGTGCTGTGCGGTAGCGGCCAAGTCTTTCAACTCGCAGTAATGTAAACCTTCACTGAGAAGGAATGCTAATGGAAAAAGATGCGCTGACGCTGAGATGTTTACACAGGGAAGGAAATAATAAATATGAGGACTTGGGAGATTCTGGTAGCTCTTACTCAGATCACCAATCATTTGTTAGAGGAGAGAATGTTAGACATGAAGCTATTAATTACTAATTCAGGGAAAATGGGAAAGCCAGAGGATTTCCTTGCTGCTCTTCCCCATAGCTGGAAGGCATAAAGAATAGAAACCCTAGCTAAGGACTGAAATTAATGAGTGAGAACGCTTCAGCCTGGTCAGCTCCCATGTGCTCATGTGAGCGCCCAAAGGCAATTAGTGAGGCTCTGAGACTTGGGGCTGGAGCACCTGGACATCTGCAGCTTATGGCCTCGAACTAGGTCACTCCCATGAGCCTGGTGGGTCTGAGGAGCTGACCCTGGCTTCTTGCTAAAGTACAGCCCTCACCTCTTATTTGTAAGTCATACATCAACCTCAAGTGAGGTGGGTGCTTTCCTGGATGAATGCATCTCCCTCAAGAGTTCCCTACCTGCACTGTGCTGGTGTTTGAAGACGTTTTATTACAGACATAGACCATGAAGCAGGAGATGTCAGAGTTTATGAATATAGATTATGTTCCCATGATGTGGTATTTTATCACTGTGAAAGTGAACCGAGGGGACACTGTCAATGCACTGGTTTAGAATTATGCAGTGGCTGATGGTGGAAGACTAGAAAAAGCAGTGGTCATGGGATGTGACGGGGGACATGCTGGAACTGCCTTGGCAGAAGACTGCGACATCAGCTCTTGTCAGCCACCTCCATGCCACACAAGGAACACAGAAACAGAGATGCCATGTTAGCAGGGACACAGTCTGGACAGCAGTACCAACTCCCACTCACCAAAAATGACCTGGTGACTGACCAATAATCAGCTCTTCAGCTGCAGGAGTGGATGCCAGGCTCCCCTAAAGGCATTGTTCCTTGAGAATGACCAGTTACATACATGTCTCTTTCATACAGGAAGAAACAGTGATTCATTTTGGCCAGAGTCAATATGTATTCCAAGCATGGATTTTCCTTTTCTACTCACAAGGGGTGAGCTAAGGCAGACTTTAGATGGCTGTCATAATACTTGGTCTGACGACAGGGGACCTACCTTAAAGCAAAAGTGCAAGTGTGGGTGTGTCTTTGGGGTTCCATGAGTCTTCAATCACACAGTCTTATCCAAAAGCCACAGACACAAAGAAATTGTTGGGGAGACTCTTACAAGTAGAAGCAAGGCTCTAGCCAGAAGCACAAAAGGCAGGGTGCCATCCTGCAGATATAATGTTCACTATAAATCACCGTGTGTTATACAGTGTGCATCATATATGCATTTGCAGGAGACAGAAATCACATATCCCAGAACCAAGCAGTGCATACCTATGCCGTCTTCTTCTCATTATTCCCAGGCTCCTGCAAGGGAAATTCGTGCTTTCTGTTTCCAAACTCTTAGCTCTGAGTATCTAAGGAGCCCACTTTTTTGGGGAGGGAGGCCTTCCTCAAGAAGGGCACAGTAGCAGTTCTGTGGAACTTGAAGACATTTGATGGACAAAGGTTTCTTCTGACTTAAGGCCAGAATCCAGCAGGAATGAAAAGGACCCTGAGCTGAAAGAGCCAACACTTAGCATCGAGAGGGGACAGGCTGATTCTGCTAGGAGGTGTGGTCTGATCAGGGTTTCTTTTGATGTTCCTACGTCAAGTTCTGTGTGGGGAACAGGGTAGAACTGTCCTTGTCTGCCAGTGTGTATATAGGCCAGAGGTCAACATCAGCTATCTTCCTTTATCTCTCTTAGCCATTTATTTGGAGATAGGGTCTCTCTTGAACCCTCAGCTCACTATTGAACTGTTTCTGCCCATCCCCAGTACTGGGCTCATAGGTACATACTATCAGAGGTGCTGGGATCCGAACTCAGGTCCTTATGCTTGTATGGCAAGCACTTTACTCACTGAGCCATCGCCCTATCCCCCATCCCCACCCCCTGCAAATAACTTTGTTAAGAAACATTCATTAGAAAATGACAATAAACTGGGCGTGGTGGTACATGCCTTTAATCCAAGCACATGGGAGGCGGACACAGGTAGATCTCTGAGTTGAAGGTGAGCCGGATCCACAGAGTGAGATCCAGGACAGCCAAGGCTACACAGAGAAACCCTGTCTCAAAAACAAAACAATAACAACAACCAACCAACAAACAAAAAGAGAAGGACAACAAGCATGAATTACTCACTGGTTACAGTGTCGGTTTGGGTCCTCCAGAGGAACAGAATCAGCAGACTCCACAAGAATAATAAAAAGGAAGTTCATTAGATCAGTCTGCATGATGTGGTATAGGTAGTCCAATAATATCTGTCTTGAGATGGAAAGGTTGCTCAGTCCAGGAAGATGGATTCCTCAGCATTATTAGTCTTGGCCAAATGCCTGACAGAGTCCTGAAAAACTGTTCTTTAGTCAAAGTGGGAAGCCTGAAGAAGCTGGTTCTGGCACCAGAAAGAGGTGGCAGCAGCAGCAGCAGCAGCAGTGGCAGCAGCATTCACCAACAAGAGGCAAAGACAAGTAGGCAAAAAGCAAAGGTGTGCTCTGGGGTCTCCTTATACCTGGGTTTCAATTGTAGGGCACTGCCCACATTTGGAAGATCTTGCTGGTTCAGTTAACTGAATCAAAATCATCTCTACAGGTGTATTCGGAAATTAATCTAATCTAGATCCCAACACACATGCCTAGAGTCTAAACCAATCTAGATAATTCTTCACATGTATGTCTAAAGGCTAATGAAATTGAGATAATCCCCACACATATGCCATGAAACTAACTTAATTTTTATAATACCAACATGCATGCCCAGAGGCTAGTCTAATATAGTTAATCCCTCACAAGTGTCCCTAGTCTAATCAAGATAGCTTCTCACTGGTGTGCCCAAGGTCTAACCTAATCAAGATAATACCCACAAGTACACTCAGAGTCTAACCTAGTCTAGATAACCTCCACAGGTGTATCTAGAGGTTTGTCTCATGAGTGATTCTAGAGTTTGTAAAATAGACATTCAATATTAACCATTAACCATCACAGGGCCCAAGCAATTCTCAGAAATTTGGGAAAAAATATTTCAGTGTTTATTTGCTAAATGAAGAGATCACATCAAAGTGTGTAGCACTGATGGATAATTTCCTGGTTCTCCCCTCCCCTTTTCTTTTCTCTCCTACGTGAGAGACTGAACAATGCTAGGCGAGTTTGCTGCCATGGAGTTACAACTCTAGCCTTGGTTTTGTGTAAGAGTCAGTTTTGAAGTAGCACACAAAAATGTGTGGAGGATAGTTGGACAGTATAAGAAAAGATGTTTTAACATTTTTAAACTTGATAGCCCTAACATTTTTCTATACTACTATTTTCCATATTAGCCAAAGCTAAGAACTGATCACTTGTTTTGTCTCTTGGCTGGTTTGGCATTTAAAGTGACTGCTGGGTCAACTTGACAGGATCTAGGATTGCGTAGGAGATGACCTTCTGGCCTGCCTGTGAGGGACTTTCTATACGTGGTGAGCTGAGGTGTGAAGATCCATCCTGAATGTGGGCGGCGCCATTCCCTAGACTGGTGTTCTGAAAAAGACGGGGAGAGCTAAGCACCTGCAGCCGTCATTTTCTGCTTCCTAACTGTGGTGCAAAGTACCTCATGCCCTGCCACAATGCACCTCACCCAGCATGATGGACTGCTGTACCCTTGAACTGTAAGCTAAAGCAAAAAACCTTCCTTCTTTGAGTTGCCTCTGGTCAGGCATTTCTGTCACAACCGTGAGGAAAGTAGCCGAGACAGTGGCTAGTGCCGAGAGACCGTAGAACAGGTGGGCTTTCTTTAGACAGCCATTCTGATAAGAAAGTAAGACCCTTGCAAAGGAATGGTGGTTTTTGTTATTCTGCTCAAATTCCAAAGATTACAAAATCTATTATTTGTTTAGTCTTTTATTTGATTTAAAATAGTAATGCACACAACAAGTTAGTAGTTTGTGTTTGAAGAAAAATACTTTTCAGACTAGGACTGTGATTTGAAGTCATGTTTCTTCTCTAGTTAAAAGAAAAGGCTGTAAATGGCTTTTTCACATATGGCAAGGGTGGGGAAATTTATGCAGCAGACCACATTTTCTGCACTGCTCTGCTTCTAGGAATTCTAAGGAATTCTCTTGCTATATAACAAATTATCCTCAACAAGCAGGCTTACACAGTGTCCGTGATAGGACATTTTCATGGGATGTGACCAGGGGTTTTACCAGGAACCCAAGGATCTGTGTCTCTCACAGGCCACATGCAGCACCATCAGCCTGGTAGCTGTCTTTTGAAGAATGAAGGGGGTTCTTTCATGTCTGTGTTCTCTGTGTCTGTGTTCTCTCACCATGGCTGTTAATGGCCTCACGTCCTACGTAACAGTTGTGTAGAGACCTGTGTTCCTTGTCTCCCCCTCTCCAAGCTGTTGTTACTTGGTTATATAAGACGTCTTATGTAACAGTTGTGTAGAGACCTGTGTTCCTTGTCTTCCCCTCTCCAAGCTGTTGTTACTTGGTTATATAAGCTTAAGGCAGGAGCCTTGAAGTAAGTTTATTAGCTTCCCAGGTCTTGTAAGTTTCATGAGCTTCCTGAGTCTTCTAAGCCTCCTTCTTCCCTGCTCCCATGAGAAATGTATCAAGTCAGAAAAAATGATGTAACACCTCAACAATCCATTGCTCTCCTTACTCTGTGCTTCTGTGAACACATCACAGCCCCTCTGATCCTCCCAAAGACCCAGAGAACAGACAGCAGTTTTTCTAAGCTTATGGAGATGCCATTTACAATTCTGTAGTTATTTTCTTTTGTAAAAATTACAGAAATTTATGTTAGGATTTCCCTTAGTTCTACAATTCGTTAGCTACAAAAATATTCGAGAATTTCTAGCGTTAAAAGCATGGCTACAGATTGTTGCCAAGTACAAAAAAATCCCAATGTCAAAAATAGCAACCATCTTGTAAAATCCTGGTTATTCATGGACAGAATCATTTCTCACAGACCCTAGATCTGACTAGAATGTATTTATTTTCTTGATATTGGTCACAAACAACATTTTTAGTGAAGAACAGCCAACATGAAGCAGTCAGAAAAGGAGTGTATTTTACTTCAGTCTGTGAAGAAGAAGGAGAGGAAGAATATGAGAAGTAAGAATATTCTTCCTCCAACGATGAAGCAAAACAGAAGCAGAAGGAATAGCTTCACTGAAGGAGGCCAAGCAGCTGAGAGGGCAAGGAGCAGGAAGTGCATGGCAGAGCAAAAAGTGCATGGTGGAGCAGGAAGTGCATGGCAGAACAGGATGTGCAGGACAGAGCAGGAAGTACATGGTGGAGCAGGAAGTGCATGGTAGAGCAGATATTTCCTATGTGGAAGCAAAGGCTGTCTCCAGTTGGCTGCACTCTGTCAGGGCATCTGGCACCACCATTTCCTGTTGAATTTCTGACACAAGCAGACTGTGCTCTGCCTCTGCTGGCCAGGTGTGGTAATGTGTGCACTAAAGAGGAGGATGAGAATTTAAATATAATATGTAAGTTTATATAATTATTTCTTGAGCTTCCCCTCTACAATGTTTCAAATGGTAATCTGTCATTTAATGTGTAATAGTTAATTCCCAGATCAAGAATTCCTATAATACTGTATGCAAAAGCTGTAGATTCTAACATAAATTATCTGGGATATGAAAAAAGAGACGGTGTCACATGTTGCCCATACTGGCCTTTAACTCAATATTTAGCTAAAGAAAACCTTGCATTTCTGATCCTCCTGCCTCTACCTCTCAAGGGAGTGCTGGGATTATAAATGTCTACCACTACGCCTAGTTTCTGTTGCATTGGGAATGGAGACCTGGGCCGTATATGTATTAGACAAGCAGCCCACCCACTAACACACATCCTCAGAGCCTGGTAACTGTTTTAATATCCTCTCTACCGACAATTATCCATCAAAAGCCATCACAAACTCTTCATTCTAAATGATAAAGAGTTGTGGCGATCATGTTAAGCATTGAAGTGCAAGTGTAGATTTGATAGATGCAGTTGATAGAAAGATACAGATATGGATATATGATAGAGATGATATAGATGCATATGTATGTGCACATATATGTGTATAAATGGCTGGAAGCAAAGATAAATCTTCATCTGGAAACAGAAATGTACATCAAAGCCTCAAGGACATTCTGGCACTTCCGGGACACAGCAGTCATGACCCACGCACTGTGCCCTCTGCTCTGCTCACTTGGCGTGCAGGCAGAGGGTGTCTGTGCTTGCCCCATGTACTGTGTTCTTCTGATTTGAGTCTCATGAGGAATTATTTTGGAGAGCGTTCAAATAAATATTTAAGTTGATATTCTTATCTTGTTGGTACATTACTTTGAAAAAGCAGCGGGCTGCCAATTGAGCAGCTCCACGGAGGTCATGTTGAAGGACAGGGCATTCCAAGTGGCCAGTTATAAACATCAGCTAAGTCAGTCTCAGCAATAAACTACAGCAATAAAAACAGTGGCATTGTCAAGAATGGAAGCTCTTGGGATAATGGACCTTGCTGTTTGTAGGAAACAGGCTGCTCACTTTTTACTAACGGCTGAAGCCAGGGCCTCCCTCATGTGTTCTGGGCAAGTGTGCTGTTACTGAGCTCTATCTCAATCCTACTTTTATTTTTATTTTTTTTATTTTTGAAGCAGAGTCTCACTCAGTTGCCCAGGCTATCCTTGAGACCACACTGTAGTCCAGACTGGCTTTGATTTTTGCAAACCCTCTGCCTCAAACTCCTGAGTAGCCTGGATTTACAAGCTGCCACCATCAGACCTGGCAAACTACTTCTTAAAGGTATAGAATACTAAAACATCATCTTTCATCGAAAGAGCCCATGGCTGTGTGATAGAATATATAATTTAGCAGCATACATATTTACATATATGATGACAAGTTTGGTAAAGACATCAAGAAAAATATATTTTAAATTGTAATGACTTACACGTTAAATTTTATTTTTTAAGATATTTAATTATTTGTTTACTTAGAGATAGGTTTTTTCTGTGCAGCTCTGACTGGAACTTGCTACGTAGACTCGGATGTCCTGGAACTCACAGAGATCAGTCTGCCTGTGTATACTGCACCAGAATACATAGGTATTTGATTTATTTATGAGTATGTGCATGTTTCTCTGTGTAGATACCATGTTTGTGCAGGTATCCATTGGAGCTATAAAAGGGCATCAGATTCCCTGGAACTGTTACAGGCAGTTGTGGCACAGACAGCTCCATATGGATCCTGGTAACCAGACTAACATTCTCTGAGAGAGTAGCAAGCACTTTTAGCCTCTCAGCCATCTCTCCCTGTGTTAAACTTTTTATTCCTAACTAACAGTTACGTTTGAAGAAAGAAAAGTAAAGACTTTGTTTGCCACTCTAAGGTCTCTATATCCATTAGTAATCCTTCGGTTATTCAAGGGTATTAACGACACAACAGAAAATGAATCTCAGACAAAAGCAGCTTAGGGGCAAAAAGGATTTTTCTTTAACTTCCTTTGCATTGGCATTTTACCTGCATGTGTGTCCGTGGAAGTGGAGTTACAAACAGTTGTGAACTGCCACATTGGTGCTCGGATTTGAACCCAGATCCTCTGGAAGAGCAGCCAGTGCTCTTAACCACTGGCCATCTCTCCAGAACCCCTTGCTTTTTTTTCCCCTCACCGGTCCAGGTAATCGTCCATCTTCACAGGGAAGTCAGAGGCAGGAATTTGCAGCAGCTGATCACAGTACATAGCAATGACTTAAGGCAAGCATATTGGTAATCAGCTCACTTTCCCACTCTTATATAATCCAGGATCCCCTGCCCAGGGAATGACACCACCCAAAGTGAGCAGATCTTCTCATTAATCAAAATAAAGGAGACCACATACATACCCGCAAGCCAACTTCACCTGTCATCAAGACTCCCTTCTCAGATGACTCTAGATTGTGTCCGTTGACAAAACTGATCATCACATCTGCTTTTTTGGCGGGGGGGGGGGGGGGGGAACAAATGTCACCTTGGCTCAGGCAGTGTGGTGTGTGATGCCTGCAGAAACCATTGCCCTTAGGCTGGTTCTCCTTCCTCTGTTGATCCCCTGAACATGAGTTCCTCTGGCTACCTCTGCCCTAGGACTTTAATTAACCATGCCACCCCCCATGCATTCTTCTTCCTCTTCTGCAGTTTTCCACATCTCAGACCGAGCCTGTCATCTTCTGTGAAGCTGTTTCCTTTTCTGTGTTCCTTTCATAGATCCACTTTTTCTCTCTCTCCTTATTCTTATTTTTTGTTTGTTTGTTTTTTTGAGACAGGGTTTCTCTGCGTAGTTTTGGTGCCTGTCCTGGAGCTCACTCTGTGGACCAGGCTGGCCTTGAACTCACAGAGATCCACCTGGCTCTGCCTCCTGAGTGCTGGGATTAAAGGCATGCACCACCGCTGCCTGGCTTCTTATTCTTAAGTAACCATCAAGTGTGGTGATATTGTGTTCCCCAACATATTGTGCACCCTAATAAACTTATCTGGGGTCAGAGAACAGAACAGCCACTAGACAGACATAGAGGCCAGAAATGGTGGCACACACACCTTTAATTCTATCTCTTGAGAGACAGAGATCCACACGGATCTCTGTGAGTTCAAGGCCACACTGGAAACAGACAGGCATGGTGACTCATGCTTTTAATCCCAGGAAGTGATGGCAGAAAGCAGAGAGGTATATAAGGCATGAGGACCAGAAACTAGAAGCTTTTGCCCGGTTAAGCTTTTATTTAGCAGCAGTTCAGCTGAGATTCATTCCGGATGAGGATTCAGAGGCATCCAGTCTGAGGAAACAGGATCAGCTGAGGAATTGGTGAGGTGAGGAAGCTGTGGCTTGTTCTGCTTCTCTGATCTTCCAGCATTCACCCCAATACCTGGCTCCAAGTTTGATTTTATTAATATGAACTTTTAATATTCATGCTACAATCAAGACTTAATAATTTGCCCCTTATACTGGTTTTCCTATAGAAGAGTATTTTCATTCCCCTATTTAAAGTACCCAATTCATGGCCAAGCATCGGGGGGGGGGGGGCTGTAACCCCCAGCACTTAGCTGGTTGAGGCAGTAGGATCACCTGTTCTAGGTCAGTCTGTGCTACATAGTGAGTTCAAGGTCAGCCTGGTTACAACTCTGCTTCCAATAAATAAACAAACAAATAAACAAATAAAGCTATCCTAGTCCGTGTTTTTAGTTTATTCATAAAACTGTGTGCCCATCACTGCAATCAATTTTATTTTTTTCATCACTCTCCAGAGAAGCACCATACTGACCCTATGCGTCCCCATCTGTCTTCTACTTCTCAGCACTAGCCCTGGGGCTTGGTAGTGTAATTTATCTTCTGCATGTTTTATAAAAATGGAATAATAGACTAACGTCTCTTACAGCCAGTTTCTGTACTGCGTGTTCATTCTGAATAGTATAGTATATGAGTATGTGTCCACTCATTGTCTGGTTAAGGCTGGGCCTCTTCTACCAAGGGGCTGTAATGAAGAATGCCATGGTAACACCAGCACACATGTGCACAGACACGTTTTCATTTGCTCTTCTTCTGGCTGAAACACTCCTTTTCCACTGGGAAAGAATTGCTGGGTCAGAAGGTAGCTCTACTTTTAACTATGTGAGAAATGTCTGGACAGTTTTTTTTTTTTCCATGCAGCAGCACCATTTTACAGGCTGATGAACAGCAGACACCCGTTCTAGTTCATCTGCATTCTGGCCAGCACTGTGACCGTCTCCCTGTGTTATCTCAGCCCAGCCTCTCTAAAGTGAAGCAGCAACTCATTGTGCCTTTGGTGTGAACTTCTCTGTTAGCTGGCAGCGTCTAACATGCTTTAATGTGTTTGTTTGTCTGTTGGATTAATTTAAGACAGGGTCTTACTATGTAGTAGCTCAGGCTAGCTTGGGACTCAGGGCAATCCTCCTGCCTCTGCCTCCTGGATACTGGGATTGCAGGTGTAAGCAGTAGATCACAACTGTAGTTGTTAGAAGTGCTAAATATTGTAGTATATTTGAATTTTGCAGTTAAAAATGAATGTAAGTAAAAAATCTCTCTCAGGGTCCCTCTTGAACCCTTTCATCCCAAATCTTTCAATAATGCTGAAACAATGTATTATAATTCAATATTAATTTATAAGACTTGGAAATCTTTTGCAAAACCAGAAATATTGATCTGTAGCTGTTAAAACTTGTTTCCTGTTTCTCTAACAAAACATTAAATTGCAACCTTAGTTTTTTTGTTGTGCTGTAAAAGATTAGACTATGCAATCCAGAAATGAACTTAAATATTCTACTTTCATTGTGCTTAAATCTTGGTCCTCCTCCAAGAGTCACAGGATGACCTGGTACATAAGATATTGTTCCTGTGAGTCACTGGCATGCAAGAAGGGCTAAGGGTGAGAGAAAGAGAAGGATTCTGAAAATTCACTGGAACAAACATTGTATTCTGAACAATATGCTATTTTCTTCTGTGAACTTACCAGAGAAACAGAAGCCTGTTCATGACGCCTGCAGAGCTGCCATGAAAATGTACAGGTTGTGGGACCAGTGACGCACGCATGAATGGCCAAGTGTTAGTGTGGGCTGACCTGGAGTGATCCCGCATCTGCGTCTCTGTTCTCCAGAGAGAGCCAAGTGAGGCTTCCAGCTGACGCCCTGCTTCATTCATGCTGCCATCCACATCGGCCGCTTACTACATATGAGTTCTTTTGTGAACGAGTAGAAAGGAAACAATTCTGGATTAGTGGATACAGCCAAGGCGCTGGAAGTCAGAAGTTCACGGGCAGGTCTGACAATGGCTTTTTGTATAATAGGGGGCAAGGTTCTTGACTTTAGCAATTGGATTCCCATCGACTGGTGGCATGCCACATTAATGCAGCTATCTGCAAACACAGGGAATTAGGTTCAGTCAGGGAAGCCTCCAGTACTGACTGAGGACTTACTATGCAGAAGACACAGACTGGGGAAGCTGGAGCACACATGACATTCTAGAAAGAAAATTCCTCTTCTTCCTTTGACATCCAGACATCTTGATTCTAATCAAATCCCCTTGGAAAGCATCACTCATTGAATTTCTTCTTTGCTTCTGGAGGTGTCTGGAGTTGCTCTGGGTTGCTGGTGGTTATGATGCTCAGCTGCGGTGTTCCGTTCTGCAAGGAGAACTAGCTCCGGCAGTATCCATCTAACCCCAGAACTGCACATCGAATCTTTTCCTTCAGAGGGCCACCTTTTCCATAAAGCAAGCAACAGTTCACTTTCAACCATCAGATGTTAGCTGAGAACTTAGGCCAGTAATGCATAAAAATGTTCAAGGCTGCAAAGGAAAACAACCCTTTACTAAGGCTGTCAGGACAGAACAGCAACATGTGCTCAGAAGCAGTCTCCAGGAGGAAACCTGCCTCCAAATCTGTCACTTCTCTCCTGGGTGTACTCTATAACCTTCCAAAAACCATTTTCTTCAAATGGGAGTTATGAAGGGAAAAGGTTTAAAGGCAATGAAAATGAAAATACGCTACAGAATGTAACAATCTTCCCAGTGCTAACAGGAAACCTTGTACAGAGCATTTCCAAGACACCAGGAAAGGACACTTGTGGCTGGAAAATCATCTCTCATACCCAACATGCTGATCAGCAGGAATCACACAAGCATCTGCCTTTCTGCTCACGTCCAAGTGTTTTTCCTCACATGTCATCGTTTTCTTATCAGTTAAATACTCAGATGTCTGAGTATAGTTAGGACTGCTATGACAGTGTACCTTAGACTGGGGAATTTACATGCTACAGAAAGGTGACAAGTATGTCGTTCAATATCAGAGCACCAGAAGATCTGGTGTATAAAAAGGGTTGTCTTTATAGATGGCTGTCTTCCTGCTCTTGTCTACATGGAACGAAAATGCTCCTCAGGAACTCTATAAGATTGTTAATCCCATCAACAACTATCAAACCCTTATGAACAAATAGGTTCTTTTTTTTTTTTTTTTGAGACAGAGTTTCTCTGTGTAGTCTTGGTGCCTGTCCTGGATCTCGCTCTGTAGACCAGGCTGGTCTCGAACTCACAGAGATCCTCCTGGCTCTGCCTCATGAGAGTTGGGATTTAAGGCATGTGCCACCACTGCCCAGCAAATAGGTTTGTCTTGACAGTAAACATTACTGGATTAAGAATCAACATGGGAACACTTCTAGGCATGTCTTTGAGGTTGTTTGCATGAGCTGGAAAGACTCATTTTAACTGTGGTCAGTATCATCCCAGGGCCTGGGTTCTTGGACTGAATAAGGAGGAGAAAACAAGATGTGTGGCACCTTTGGCCTTGCTCTGCTTCCTGACTGCAGATGCAGTGTGGCCAGCTCCTCACATTCCTGTCACCATTTCGTCCTCACCATTGGTACTTGTCTCAGTTAGGGTTTCTGTTGCTGATAAAAGACCACAACCAAAGCACCTTGGGGAGGAAAGGCTTTATCTGGCTTACACTTCCATAGCACTGTTCATCAAAGGAAGTAGAGGAACTCAAATGGGGAGGAACCTGGAGGCCAGCTCCAATGCAGAGGCCGTGGAGGGGTCGTGCCTACTGGATTGCTCATCGTGGCTTGCTCAGCCTGCTTTCTTATGGAATCTAGGACCACCTGCCTGGGGTGTCCCCACCTACAACGTGCTGAGCCCTGCCCCATCAGTGCCCCACAGACCTACCTACAGCCTGATCTTATGGCAGCATTTTCTCAATTGAGGCTCCTTTGCTGTGGGATGGTCTGTATGTCAAATTACTCTGATTGGTTAATAAATAAAACACTGATTGGCCAGTGGCTAGGCAGGAAGTATAGGCAGGACTAACAGAGAGGAGAAAAGAAAGAACAGGAAGGCGGAAGGAGACACTGCCAGCCGCCACCATGACAAGCAGCATGTGAAGATGCCGGTAAGCCACGAGCCACATGGCAAGGTATAGATTTATGGAAATGGATTAATTTAAGATGTAAGAACTAGATAGCTCGAAGCCTGCCATGGCCATACAGTTTGTAAGCAATATAAGTCTCTGTGTTTACTTGGTTGGATCAGAGCGGCTGTGGGACTGGCGGGTGACACAGATTTGTCCTGACTGTGGGCCAGGCAGGAGAACTCTCGCTACACTCCTTCCTCAGTGATGACTCTAGTTTGTGTCAAGTTGACAGAAAACTAGTCAGGCCAGTACTGTATTGGTGAAGTGTGCGCTAAAGTAAACCCTTGCTTCCTTAAGTTTCTTTTCTTGGGCATTTTGTCAGAGCGACAAGAAAAATGACTAATACAGACCCATCCACCTAACACCAAGTCTCAGGACTGACGATTTCTTCATATATACTCTAGAAGTTCTCAAACTGCAGCATCCTACCATGCTGTTCCCTAATTCACACCCTCCCTACATACACAATGTATCCATCCCATTGCCGTACCTACTTCCTCTACTATCTGAAGTGTAACATCTAAGCTTTTGTCTAAATATCCTCTAAATCAGAGAGAGAATACTAAGGTCTGGATTGTCTGGAGGCAAGTTTCCCTTGAGCTTCACACACTTGTAAAGCCCAAAGAACTGCTTGCTTTGAAACACCATGTTGGACGTGCATGGGACAGACATTTTCAGAGCGAGAAGCAGGAAGAAAGGAAGGGGCAGCTGGTTACAAGAACATGGGGAACCCAGAGGCAGGCAGATGCTGTAGCTCAATAATAGGAATGTTTGCCTAGATTGCACCCCACCACCCCTCGAACTGGGCATGGTAGAGCGCCCCCAACACATCAGCACTGGGGAGGAGGAGAAGGCAAGAAGCTCAGTAGCCTAAGGTTATCCTCAGCTGCAGAGTGCATTTGAGATCACCCTGGGCTATATGAGACTCTGTCTCAACAAACAAATAAACCCTATGGCATGAATCAATGTTATGAAACGTTAGTATCTTGGGAGCGTGGGAATACTTCCACTGAACTTCATGTGCTGTCCACAGGACACAGTAGGGAAGAGTTTGGGCCCCAGGCTCTGGGCGGCCTCATGCCTATGGCCTCTTTTGATGTAGCCTCCGTGATTATGCTCACAGGCTGGAGTTCATAGAGAGACGTTGTACCCACTGCTGCACTCAATGTTAGTCTAAGGAGGTTCTCTGCAGTAGCTTCGCCCTTAAAGCACTTTCGGGTGCTGCACTGAAGGATCTCTGTGGTGGCCTTGTCCTGCCTGAGTCCCTGAGGTCTTGGGGGGTACCCTTTAAAATCTAAGTGGAAGTAGCCTGTGTCCACTGCACCCTGGTGGAGACCCCAGGCATAGGATACAAGCACTGAGTGCCTCCTGTGGGTTCCAAATGTGGCTCCACTTGAGTGATAACAGGGAATGCTGGGATGCTGGAACGGAGCTTTGAGGTCACCTTGCCCCCAGGCATCCAGCCTTGTGGACTGTTGACAAGTAATGCAGATGTAGAGGTTTCCAATATGCCTTCCAAGTTCTTCTTCCACGGTCCTGTGGAAGCGCGTGACTTCTGCCCACCCACATTCATCTCACTAAGCCCAGATGCACAGCCTCGCCCTTGGGTTTATCTCCAGAACACACTTTTCCATTCTTCACAATGTAGCCAGCTGAGAACTGTCCAAACACTAGTTCTGCTTCTGTTTGGAGCACAAATTCCCTCTTTGAACTTTTTCTTTTCTTTTCTTATAGTCTGTAGTGACCAGACAATGGAATTCATGCCCCCCGCCCCCCGAATATTTCACTTAAATCCATCTGTCCCCAAGCACCTACTTCATTCAGTAATGCTACTATCCACAACCCCCAGCCATGGACATAGTTCAGCCAAGTTGTGTGTGTGTGTTTTGTTTTTTTTACACTCTGCGCCAAGCACCAACTTCCTTCTGGTTTGCAATGGTGGAGCTTTGGTTCTGCCTGAGATCTCACTGGAAAGCCTGTCACCATTCATGGTTCTGCACATGCAATCCCTCACCAGGATTATTCAGGCAATGTCTAAGGAGGCTGAGGCTTTCTCCCAGGGGTCCTTCTTTTGCACCTCTACCAGACTCACCCCCAAGGATCTGTTCACAGCCTGTAGGGTTTTGCTAGTATGAGGCTAACAATCTGCCAGCCTTGACTCATCATTCAGTTCTAAAGTGCTGCTCTCATGTGTGTGTGTGTGTGTGTGTGTGTGTGTGTGTACAGGTGTATGCCAGAGACACCTCCATATGCTGTTTCTCAGGTGCCATTCATGCCCCGCTTTCAATTTTATGTGACAGTCTCTCACTTGGACTAGAACTCACAAAATAGGTTGCTCTGGTTGACCAGTGAGCCCAGAACTGGAACTACAAGTGCACACTACCACACCCAGCATTTTGCCTGACTCCTGGAGATGGAACTCAGGTCTCTTGCTTACATGGCAGACACTTTACTGAGCTATCTCCCAGGGTCCTGTGTCTTTAGGTATTACTATAGTAGTACCATATGCCCAGTGTTGAGTTTGGTCTCAGTCTACTTGGACTATTACAAAATTGCCTTAAGATCTATAATTTATAAAGGACAGAAGATTATTGTCCACACATCGAGACTCTGGAGAAATCCAGATTCAATACCCTAGAAGATTTGATATCTTGAGAGGATGCTAACCCTAAGGACAAACATTTAAGGGCCCTCACCTTCTTTTACACGAACAGTTATTCTGTTCATGAGGGCAGAGCCACACCTGCAGTCACCTCTAGGGAACAGAGAATCCAGCAGAGCTCTCACTAACACAGAGAAAGTGTCAAGTTAGACCTGCCAGCCTCGAGCCCAAGACTGGCTCCCAGATGTAGTCTCTGAAGTTGGAAGCAAAGGGACGGTGACCAGACAGCTAAGTCATAGCAGTGCTATGGAGTAAAGTCTTAACTTGCCAAGGAGACAAGACCACCTATGGAGACACTACCAACAGTAACTAGGGAGGGAGAACACTGCCTAAAGTAGAGAATTAAAAGTGAAAGACTCGGCTGAGGCTGTACTCCGTTAACAGAGGGCTGGTCTAATATGCACAAAACCCTGGATTCTGTCCCCAGAACCAAACAAATCAGGTACAGTGGTTACACAGAAATCCCAGAACTCCAAAGGTAGAGGCAGAAGCATCAAGAGTTCAAGTTCACCCTTAGCTATGTGATGAGTTCTAGAACAACCTGAGATACTTGAGACTCAGACTCAAGAAGAAAAATAAGTTAAAAATACTTACAAAGGAAAATAGAAGCTTGCTTTGTTCTGGGGATGAGGAAATACTAGTGTGGACAGGCTGGCATCTGACTCCAGGAGAGGAGCCCTGTTTGTGGAGATTAACCCCCATACAGCCCTTGGTGGCTCCGTGGAGCCGAAAGGACAAAGATGGAGCATTTTGTGCTCACAATTGAGGCTTGGGGTCAGGCTGTTTCTCAGACTTTTGCAGTGCTGGAAGATGCCCCACAATTAGATGCATCCCCTGACGCTGCTCTCTGGGAGCAATCCTGTCTGCACCGGGAGCTGCTGGGAGAAGTACTGATGAGCAGGGCCAGCGCAGCTTGCCAGCATGGCTCGACAACGCCTTGGGAATTAGCCCCGCAACTCAGTTTCTGCTGGAGATCTGCTGAGAGACATGTCAGCTTGACTCTTCAAGACAGGCTTCCCAAGCTCTGTCCTCTGGAGGATTCTCAAATGGCCTTAGATTTCAGTCCCAGACTTTTTTTTTTCCTTTTCCTTCTGTGAACAGGTAGTAGCACTGCCTCCCTGGGGGAAACCCATTCTACAGTCCTCAGCAGTCTGCTGAGTTGAACGTGGTCCCATTAGGGACTTGGGAACATGCTGATAAGTCACCTCCAATTTCTCTCTACTACTGTCTAAAATGAGGCCTGCTCACACAGGATCCCACCAGAAAGCTGCCTCCCTGTGCTCCTGGGATAGGCAGAGGACTTCGGTCTCAGTTGTGGATCCTGAAATGACCTTCGTCTTCGTTCTAGCCTATCTCAGCCTTGGTCTGGGGAACATGAACAGCTTGGGGATCCAGCCAGGGACTGACTGGGAGCCACATTCTGAAGCACATCTGGTATCAGGAACACTGTCTGTGTGCCCTGAAGCTGACCCCATACCAGGGCTAGCCGGAAAAGGTCACATTCTAGAGAAAGTCCGGACTCACCAAAGCTATACAGAACAACCTCCACCAGAACTCCCTGAATTAGGCCCATTAAGTGTGTCTTACTGTGGACCCACCACCTGTTACCTGCCTTGAACTCAGCTCATGCTCACTGTGATTCCAAGGGAAAGCCTGACATCCCAGAGGCTGAGCAAGAGAACACTAGAGACAACCAGAATTCGAAGACAGACACTAAAGGCAAAGCTGGACCAGTAACAGGGTTAGGTAGATGCAACACCAACAAAGAAAACTAACAAAACTAATAAAAACAGCCAAAAGAAGGAGAAATAAATGCACTACCTGCAAAAGAAGTCTAAACAGTCAACTTAAAGAAATTCAGCACAGAAAAGAAACACCATGTAAGTATATGAAAGAAATGATAAATTTAATAAAGAAAGCTTTTCTGCCCATAATGGCATATAATAAGAACTTAATAATAGGGGCAATTTTAGAATATATACAAATCAATAGCTGTGCTCCACCATGTGGATGAACATACTGAAGGAAGGAAAGCATCCATTCCAATAGATACAGAAAAGGCACGTGACAAGACATCCTTTCATTTTCAAAGTTCTCTATAAGTCAGGCATGTAGCAGGAATCTTAAAGAGTCTTATTAATAAAATCAAACCTGAGGCCAGTTATTGGGGTGAACACTGGAAGATCAGAGAGCCAGAACAAGCCACAGTTACCTCCTCTGAGTCCTCATCCAGAATGGGTCTCAGCTGAATTGCTGCTCAAAAGCCTAAATGCTTAACCAGACCAAATGCTTAACCAGCCAAATGCTTAACCAGCCAAATGCTTAACCAGGCCAGATGATTCTAGTTTCTGGTCCTCACGCCTTATATACCTTTCTGCTTTCTACCACCCCTCCTTGGGATTTAAGGCTTGCTTTCTGGGATTAAAGGCGTGAGTCACCATGCCTGTCTGTATCCTTGAACACATGGATTTCTGCCTCTGAAATGCCAGGATTCAAGGCGTGTGCTACCACTGCCTATCCTCTATGTTTAATATTGTGGCTGCTCTGTCTATGACCCCAGATAAGTTTATTAGCATGCACAATATTGGGGGAATACAATACCACACAGGCATAAATGCAATGCACCTCAACACTCTTAGGTGGAAATATCAAAAGCTTAC